>NW_026000026.1:42855862-42936477 GCF_001458135.2 Marmota marmota marmota | reverse complement strand
CCCCCCCAGATCACCATGTTCTAAGCAGCTTCCCTCCACCATATGCCTCTGCCATGATGTGCTGCCTCCCTTAGGCCCAAACAGTGGAGCTGGCCCATCATGAACTAAATCTCTGAAACCATGAGCCAAAATATACTTTTCTTCCTCTAAGTTCTTGTCATGATCTGTAGCTGACTGGGAGCTGTGGCTTGCTGCTTCTACCTAGCCTGAAGAAAGAATATCATATCAACTGCCCAAGAAAACTCAAAATTCTAAATTCAAAGTATGGTTTCTACTAAATGCATATTGCTTTTGCATCATCACAGAATCAAAAAATGTAAATTGAACCATCATAAATCAGGGACCATCTGTGTTCCCTCCTCCCTCCTCTCCCTTGTGACATTACTGTCATTCATTTCACTTACCCATATGCTACTGTCAACAGAACACCATTACTATAATTGGTCTAAACAAACAGTTCATTTTTGAGTAAATTAAGAATCAGAAAAATAAAACATTTTATTTTTATTTCATTTATTCCACCTCTGATGTTCTTTTTTCATATATATCTAGTTTTACCTATCATTTTTCTTCTACCTGAAGATTTTCTTTTAACATTTCTTTCAGGACAGGTCTGCTGGCTAACCTCAGTTTTTGCTTGTCTGAGAAAGTCTTTATTTCTTCTTCGCTTTTTAAGGATAACTTCACTAGATTTAAAATTCCAAAATGGTGGGGTTTTTTTCTTTCAACACTGAAATATTTTCCTCTACTCTCTTCTTGCTAAGTGGTTTCTGACAAGAAGTCTGTTCTAATTCTTATCCTATTTCTTTCTAAGTAATGATATTTCATTTCCATATTGAAAAAAAAACACTATGTATCCCAAAAAACAAGTTCCAATGGGGAAAACCTGAATAATATGTGCAATCCAGGCCAATTAATGATGGCTCAAGTAAAAGACATCTTGTCATAAAAAAAAATGTCTATGAAGGTCCTCATCTGATTTTCACATTATAATGTTTAAAATAATTGCACACCTTGTCAGCAAACCAGATTGTAAATGAATTTGATTGCTATAAAATGTCCCAAATCAACAGACAGCTCAGCATGCCCAGCTGCCATGTGAACCCAGAAATGACAGACTCCTAACCTGCCTCTAACCACCAGGAGTCTCCTGCATGAGGATTTGTGGCTCTGTATGCAAGGCCATTTAACTCTTGGTTAATGCAAGTAACTCTTATTAATCACTCACCAGGCCTAAAAAGAATCACCTGGATAAAGAGTAGAAAATACTCAATTCTTACAACTAGTTATTTGGTGACTTTATAGAAAAAGACTGATTAAAAATTATTATGCACCTAATTACTAGTGCTGCAAATTCAAAACAGAAGCCTGTGTGCAATGTTTTCTGTGGACAAGAAACCTACTAGAAAACTTTAATGGTTTAAAAAAAATTATCCTTGTGAGACAGATAAACGTTAATTCAGTGAACCAGTCTAAAGTGACATCACAAAGTTTAACTCATCATCCACTCTGAACTGGATTCACTCAGTACTTCTGACCTCCTAAACTATGCCCTCCACATTTGTCCAAGGTCACCTCCTCTCAAACTGCAGAAAGAAAGTAGCTATGTGGATGTTTTGCTGTCTCTGGTTCAGCAGGGGCTCCAAGGTCTGGTTCTTTACACTGAAGGAATGGGCAGCCATGTCCTAATTGGAAAGCCACATTCCAGCAGCATTAGTTATCCACAGCTTGACAAGGGGCCATACTACGACAAAATGAAGGTCAGAAGTAGCATTCAGTAATAAAATTAGTCATTTGTTAATCTGCATGATGAATGTCAGAAACGGGTTTGCAGCAGTGAAATTAATGATATGTGTATAATGTGACTGGCTACCATATCTGAGGCGCACTCCTTGTGTCTACAAATCCCACCTACAGCTATGATCTCTGTGCATTAGGGAAGGTGCCCAACATTCAACTCCTGAGTGATGCTAAATCACTGGATCAGGGACTTCTGAGGGCCTGATGCAGATCCTACCCCTAAATCTAGAACATAACGGCATGTGTCTTGAGAGGTGGGACTTCAACAAGCTAACAGAACAGCCTGTAGGCAATCTTTTGCCTGCTTGTTAATGTCTGTCTCTTTAATAAATCCTGTAGAGCAGAATTTGTTAGGATACTTGTTTCCATCACATCTGGCAATGAGGTTGTGAAGGGAATGGCTAACCTTCACCTACCTAGCACATTCCAGGAATGATTATTACCTACAGAAAGAAGCTAATTGTTGTACATGGTCAAATTGATTAGGTCAGTTCTCAGTAACAGTTTAGTCTTCACCCGACAGACAGGTCAGTGATATGTATAAATCATACCAGAAAGTGTAATTATTTGAAATCTCATTTTAATATCTGTTTTTCAAAAAGGAGGTATCTTGGAAAATGAAAGACACTAATGGAAAATTAAAATCACTAGCACAGTTTGGGTATATGTCACACAGACCCCCATTCTATAATAAGACAGGAGAGAATAGGTTAGGGTGAGTAATTACATGTGCTTTAGAACAGAACCTCATCTACACCATGAATAAACAGGCACCTGATGCTTTTGATAACGGTGATGGCCCAATGGCACGAACCACAAGTATCATTCCCATAGCAACAGTTGTCAGGCCAACCGGCCTTTTCAGATGCAATCAAAGAAAATGCAAATCAAGAAATACTTTCACACCTCAAAAGTATGATCTTGGGAAAACCAGAAATGAGTTGCTGGTTCATTATGAGTTTACTTTTTAATACTAAGGAAATATTAAATTCTCCATGAGAGAACATTCACACTGACATAGTCAGGGATCTCACTAGCTTTTCCTTTCATTCCTCATAAGCCATCTTATGGATACCAAGACAAACATGAAGGAACCCCTAAGAAAGCCTAGATATGGGGGAAAAGGGAAAAAGACTCATGCCTGGAAGAGTTTACTGACTCCAAACCCAAGATAAACTGAAGTAAAAAGCAATCATGGGACCTCAACTGGTGGACAGGATGGGGGGATGGGGGTACTGAGAGGTGCCATTGTAAAAGAACAGAAAGGGAAGAGACATGGGGTAGAACAGAATCAAGGAGGTCAAGAGAGAAAATGATAGGGGATCAAAAAAGGAAAATGTTGCCTTCCTGCAGGGTAAAGAGCATCTGGGCAGCATCACCTCAACCTTGAACATTTGGATAATATCCATCTTAAATCCTAAGAGCTTCTGAAACACTTTCCAGATATCTTTTTAGCATAGATCACAGTTATAACATGGTCTCACCTATAATCAAGTTTCAAAATGCAAACTCCTGGGGTTGGGGTTAAGACAAGCACTTAGTGGTAGAATGCTTGCCTAGCATACATGAGGCACTCAGCACTATATATAAATAAATAAATAAAGGTCCATCAATAACTAACAAAATATTTTTTTAAAAAACTACACTAAGATTTCATCTCACACCAGTCAGAAGGGCAATCATCAAGAATACAAATAATAATAAATGCTGGAGAAGATGTGGAGAAAAAGGAACACTTTAAAAAAAATGCAAATTCTCTGCAAGAGTTTGAGTTTCTAGAAAATGGCAAGTGTCCAAACATTGGAGATCCACATATCCAATTGGATGTGGGGGAAAGTATGCAGTGGGTTCACTTGAAGACAAAAGTTTCAAAGAAAGAACAACTTCCAGACAGAGCTGATTTACCAATGGAGGAATAACTGCCCATCCTTCTCAAGAAACCTCTGAAAATCAGCTCTATTACCTCCCTTCCAGGTGACTGGTCTTGGTGTACCTACCGATAGATGGTTCTCCCCAGGTACCAGTCCACCTTAGGCCATCCTCATGAGGCCCCGCTGATGCCCACATAGTCCCACTTTCTTCTCTTGTTTGCTGTTCCACCTGATCCTGCTGGGCTTTAGAGCCAGTATCTCTTGGTTCCAATTTATTTTCCAGACCTTCCTTTTATTATTTCTACTCATAAGGTCCCCATATGGATCTATTTGGAAAATCTCATGAAACATGGCATTTATAATTTATTCCATGAAGGACCAGATAATGAAGGACTGCAGTGGTTTTTTTATTATTATTATTAATTCATGACAATACAATGATCTTGACATATCATACATTTGAATCAAATGGGGTATAATTTCTCATTTTTCCAAGTGTACAGGTTGCAGAATCACATTGGTCATACAGCCACGTGTATACATACAGCAATACTGGTGTCTATTTTATTCTGCTGCCCTTCCTATCCTCCCTTCCCACCCCTGCTCCCATCACTTCTCTCTACCCAATCTAATGTGACACATTTCTTTTTTTTTTCCCTCACATCATCATACATGTATTTTGTATAACGATGAGGGTCTCCTTCCATCTTCCGTCCAATTCCCCTTCTCCCTCCCATTCCCTCCCATCTCTCTTCCCTATTTAGTGGTAATCTTCTTCTCATGCTCTTCCTCCCTACCCCAGTGTTTTAGAAGCACCTTTGAGAAAACCACACTCATGTGTCCTTTAAGCAGACTTGGGATTTAATTTTTCAAAAAAGGCAACTGTTTTTCTCAAACTACTATGTAAGACTTGGGTAGAGTAGATGTTCCTGAATTTTGCCTTTGTTTGGAGAGGCATTTGGATAAGAGTTTGGTCAAGTCTCAGAAAACAGAAAACAAAAGAGAATTTGGACTCCAGTTCTCATCTGACTCAACCTCCATGTCCTCTGCCCTCTCCCATCAGTTAAATGGAAGCAGATCACATTTGACATATGGAGAGAATTTGACAAAACAGTGTCAGTGGAAAGTTCTAAACACTTTAGAAAGTAAGGCATCTTCATTAAGTAGTATTTGCTGAACACCTGAGACATGGGGCAGGGGCCTTATTTATATAAGCATTCATTGGGGGAAGAGGTCCACCATGTGCAACATCAGAGCACAGGGCTCTCCTCAGCACAGGGTGGGCATTCAGGGCATGTTGGCCAATTTCCACCACCCTCCCCAGTTCCCTGTATCCAGTCTTCTTAAATCATAGAAAACCACTCTGGGAGGAGAAAAGGTCCAGCAAAATAAACTGAAATGCTCCCTAAAAACTCAGAGCAGCTCACAAACAGTATGGATTCTTCTGCAGCAAGTTCAACAATCAGGGCCCCAGTCCATCAAAAAAAAAAAAAAGACATGTTATCTCAATGGAAAAAATTGTGTGTGTGTTTTCTTTAGGTTTATAGAAACAACATACTGAAACCTCAAACCATTTATGACACACATGGGCTGTGAAGGGTTGTAAAGGTCTTGAATCCAGGCAGAGAAAACAAAAGCCCCAAATAATAAAATATTTAGCTCATAAAATTCACATGTAAGAGAAAGTTTTAAGAAAATAATATATATAAAACGCCTGTTTCTTTTCTCTTTTGGGGCTGGGGAGAATTAGAATAAAACCAAAAGAATGTTTCACAAGGATTATCCAGGAGGTAGGTAAATGTTAGTTCCTTTCTCCTTCCATTTCTTGCCCTTTTCAGGGTCTGAGATGAAATTATTCAAAGAACTAACAAGAACTTGGCCCAGGCACATGAGTGTGAGACCCTAGGCTGGGATCCAAGGGTCTGACAGTCCCTGATCCCTAAGTAAATCAGCTGCAGAAGCTGGGAATAGATAGAATCAAAATGCATTCCTAATAGGCAGCAGCAATCACAGAGGCGAGCAGGACATCTGCTTTCAACACTCTGAAGCTAAATCGATCATGTTGGGATGAGCAAACCTGTGCTTTACTCTCTGCTCTTTCCTATCCTGCTACTCAGCAGAACCTTCAGATTTTGGGTGAGCAAAGAGAAATGAGGACTGAAATGTAAAACAGCCAATTTTCCAATTTATTGGCTACAGCATGGGGTGGAGAACACAGCTTTTTGTCAGGGAAGCTGCTTGGATTTCTGCTTGAATTGCTTGGCAGTTGCAATTCTGTCAACATGTACACCCACCCCCAAACCTCTCCCACCCAATTTTTTTGGACAATTAAGATTTAACTGACTTTTTTTAAAAAAGAGGCATACTTCAGATAAACAAAACTGCTTTATCATTCCATGTTTTCAATCTATCAAATTGACAAAAAAATCACAATGATATGCTAAGTCCAAGGTGGGGAAGGGGCACCTCTGTACTCTGACCAATGAAGGTAAATGGTACAAATATCATAGAAGGTGGCTCTTGACAAACAGTACCAAAACCTTAAACATGTCTGTGGGTTTTGCCCCGGCAGTTACAGGTATAAGAATTCATGCCAAGAATCAGCCTTAGCTGCACAATGAGATTTAGTACACAGTGCAGTTCACCACAGCATTATTTCTGAGAGGAAAAACCAGTACATAACTATATAACTTAAATGTTCAATGACAGTGAAACCACTAAATGAACTATGATACATCTTACGGCACAATCATAGGCTGCCATTAAAACTGAGGTTGGAAAAGATTATTAGATGATATGAAAAAAATCCCATGATGATATGTGAAATATATATAAAGAGGGGCACATATGCTATATACAGGCATAGGATAAAAAGGACTACATAGAAAAAAGGCTAAAAGCATTTTGATACTGTAGATAGCAGAATTAAAGGTGATCTTATTTCCTTTTCAATTTTTTTTTTTTTGTAAAAACATGATTGTTATCAATCATTTAAAGAGAACAAAGTTTGAATAAAATGTTTCCACCATGCACTTATCAAAACAAAGTTTTTCTCCATTATGTTTAAGTGGCCACTCTGCAAGCTCTCCAGAATATACCTCATTGTAAATATCCATACTCAGTCAGCATTTTGTTAATTCAAACTTTATGATGGAACAATGACAGGATGAATTTTACCAACTGGAAGATATATTTAGAAGTGTGTGGCAGCCAACCTTTAAGATGGTCCCCAATGATTCCATGGTATTCACAGCCTTGCATAGTCACAATGAATAGGGCTAACTATATAACCAGAAGATACTGCAGAAATTATAGTGACTTCTGAGGCCAGGTCTCTGAGGGAAACCAATTGCCATGCTGTGAGGATGTCTGTGAAAAGTCCACCTGGCCAGAAAATGAGGTCTCCTGCTAACAACACAGCTTGTGGGCCACTTTGGAAGCAGGTAATCTCAAGTGTCAAACTATTGGTGAACTGTAGCCCCAGATAGCATCTTGACTGTAATCTCAAGAGACAGCAGGCCAAAATCAACTAGAGGAATGGTCTGAATTCCTGACCTGCATAAACTGTGTGACAAGTACTGGTTATAGTGTTGAGGCTCCATATTTGGAGATAACTTGCTATGCAGCAATACAGATGGTCTGATTTACAGTACAGACCCACATGGCCCACACAGAATTCCTCCCTAGGAGCTGGGGCTGGGGTTCTTCAGAAATATGGCTGCAGGGGAAAGCCAGAGGTCTTTGTACAGGCACTCAGGCAGCTCTGCCCCAATGCCCCTGGGAGCATAGGTGGAGCAGGTTTCTGTCACCACAGTCTAGGCTCCTCTGCAACACCTGGAAGGCCAGCTCACTTTCAATATAGCTGGCAAACACTAACTGGGGGAGCAGAGGAGAGGCACCAACTCCCCCCAGAGGAAACAGCATCAGGCCTTATTGAATCACTTGGAATCAATCCGGGGTCATCAGGTCACATGTGGCCCCAAAGTGGAGGCAAACCCACAGAACAAACTACCTTCTACCAAGGAACACTTGAAATTGTACATGTTGCCCAGCAATCTCTTTGATGTACTTTTAAGTTCATTTGGACTTTCTGATATTTGTTCTTGAAGTCCTCTCCAAGTAAAATTATTTTTAACTCTCAATATTATGACCATGTTTTAAGTGACCTGGGTTAATTGCCCTCCCTGTGGAAATGCTTACGAGCAGTTTGTAATTTAAACAGCATTTTTCCATTCCCTATGCTCCCCACCTTTTTTTTTTAAATTGTAAAGTTTAGGTAACGATCTCAGGACTGTCAGTTACTTTAAACACCGCAAGCCACCACTGGAAATCAAGATAGCCAGGCTTCCAAGTCAATAAAATTATTATTGCTCAGAGTCTTTCAATTGCAAAAAGAACTGTGTATATTTATATTATCAAAACAAGTTAGTAAACTAGAAAAAAAAATCAAAGTACCTCTGATACAAATCCACATGGAAATACAGAAATTTAGCAATGCAATTATGAGAAAAACTATAAACCTGGAAATTTTAATTTAGTTATTTTAAAAGGAAAATTAAGTTTCTTCTCCCCTTTATTGTCAACTGTTTTAAAAGGTGACTCTGAAATGACATGTATCAGAATAGAATAAACATAATCAACTTTTTAAATTGTAAATTCTAAATAGAAGAAATATCTTAATGTAGGATTTTATTTCATTAAGGATATGAACATTTCTTAATAGAGTAAAACTAATCAGAAAAATGTCGACAACGTGGTTTGGGGAATGTGTGGCTGAAAAATACTTTAATCCCATTCAGCCTTCAAACTAACCCTATAATCATGGGCAGAAAGGCTTCTGTATTAATTGCATTAAGCAGAAACTAGAAATACCATTTTCCCCCATTCTGAAAGGGTGATGTTTTAGTGTCATTTTGAATATGAATAGGCTTTAAAGAGTTAAAGATCTTTTGAAAATCGTGAGTGACAGTATTTCAAAGAAAGTGCACTTTTATTTTTCTAATCAACTGGGATAACCCAACACTGTTCTAAAAAGGTCAAGAATCTAAACTTGAGAAGAAAAATTTTCATCATTCTAGACCTTTCCTCTTATGTTATATAAGAGCAGGAACCTGGTAAGAATTAAGTTCCTAACATCCACTCCCTCAGTGAAAAGTAAAAATGAAAAATAGTCACAAAAGAAAAAGTGATTCACAGATACAATCTGCTATGTGCTTTGATTTACAGCATTTTTCATACCAGGAAAGGTTAAACATTTTATTAACTCTAAGGTATTAGGTGGATACAAAATAGAAAAAATTTTTTTAAAAAATTGATCAATTGATCTCAAATGGTTTAAGACATCAAAGAAAAACAAATCACACTAACATCCAAGAAAACCTTAGAACTTCAATTCAGAACTTGAACATACTGGACAGATTGATCAGCGAGGCTATCAATTAACATTCACAGATAACAATGAAACTGTGGAAACCAGATGTCACTCCATCAATAAGCTACTCCCTGTGTACAAATGACATCTGGTCAGTTAACTCAGACAGTTACTGAGTGCTTGTTATGCACCAAATGATCACCATGCTCCATACATGGGATGAAAAGAACAAAGCAGAACCCAGCTGGATGACAGAGCATGCTCACTTTTCAGCTAGAAAGCAAGACACTTCTATACCTAAGAAGTCTAATTATGAACTTAACAGCATCTGTCTGACTTACCATAACAAGCATTTTCTGTATAATCATAATGGTATAGCTCCAAATCAGCTATTACATCAATTAACTAAAAGGAAATTTGCTGCGTTCTATAGGATTCAGCATAACCACTCCCAATGATGATTTCTGTTGACTTATGAGGTATCTGCTTTGGGTTTAACCAATGGACCCTCTTCTATCCAATTTTCAAAAGGGGAGAGAAGACAGTTAAAATAGTATACAAGAATCAAGAATCTTAAAATAAATAATCCTTTCATCCTTAAAGACTTTTTCTGAATCTAAGTTCTTCAAAATGGAGTTATACTATAAATTATTTTGCAGAGAATGTCATGAAATGGCAAATTGGGAGGCAAAGTATATTTTGACCCAAACACAGAAACAAATTCTTTCATATTAGCATAGGCAAGTTTTTCTATGAAACCCCAAGTTCAAAAAACCAAAACTAGCCACGTAAACTCAATAGATTATTTAGCTATGGCATGTGAAACAAGCATCACATTCAAGTCTGATGTCAGTTCACTACTTTACAAAGGTTATCAAAGTTGCAAAGGCTTTCATTGGTTCATAACCCTCTCTAAAACAGTTTGATGAGTTTCTACTTTTGCTTACTTTCATTTTTTAAATTTTTTAAATATTTTTTTAGTTACACATGGACACAATACCTTTATTTTGTTTATTTATTTTTATGTGGTGGTGAGGATTGAACCCAGGGTCTCACATGTGTGAGGCAAGCGCTCTACCACTGAACCACAACCCCAGCCCTTACTTACTTTTAAACAAAGGTAACTTGGCTTTTGCCTCCTTAAAATCCACCCTTCAGGGTGGCTTAACATTTGGATTCCCATTGGATATTCTCTTGGCTGTAAACTAAGAGATCACTGGATGCTCACCCTAAAATTTTCAAGTTTACAATTCCTGCCCTCAAACCTCTTTCCCCATCAACCCCATTGTCTTTATCAAGGACCAGGTCTGGTAAGGGCCAATGGGTTGCTCTGTTCCCACAGTCCACAGCTCTTTTGTTTTGTTTTAAATGTAGATATAAATGTCCCACGAGTCATCAGAAAGTAAGCAGTCATGCCAAAATATTCCTTTTAAAACATCTGTTCTAACAACAACCAATTAAAGTGATGACAGAGCCTATGAAAAGTAAAGCAGATGACCATGCTAGTGCTGTTTTTAATCCCTTACGCAATAAATAGCACAGGAATAAGTTATCCAGCTTACTCTGGCTTCAGCCTCTAGTTTATGAAGTCAACACTTTCAAAAAATAAAAAGGAGCATAACTCAGAGCGCAATCAGCCAAAAACATTAAGCTGTTCTGTACTGGCAGAGACAGGACAAAGGCCCTGAGAAATAATGAAAAGGAGGCCTTTGCAGGGAAGTTATATTCGTTCATCATAGGGATCAATTAAAACCTCTTATTATTACCCTAAGGACATGTATGAAGACACAAACAATGTGAATGTACTTTGTATACAATCAGTTATGAAAAATTTTGCTCTATATGTGTAATATGAACTATAATGCATTCTGCTGTCATATATAACAAATTAGAATTTTAAAAATTAAAAAATAATATAAATAAATAAAGCCTCTGTGTGACCCCAGATCCTTTATGAATGCAGTGTCTTTTCATTGAAATTTTTCAATTAAATAAGCTGCTAAAATAGGAGAACAAGATTTAAACTATAACGAGACCAAAGTCTCAGGAGAAAATAAACACTAAAGAATGAAAAGGAAACCCCTCAGACTAAGAATGTCATGTGGAGTGACAGCCTCTCAGACACCTTTCCTTCATTCTACAGAAGCCCCCTACTTAGCAGGTTCAAGTGCATTTACACAGTGCAGTCTGTTCTGAGGATCACTGGGTAAGGAATAACAAAGCACCTCTTAGTTCTCATTTCTGTGAGATTGTTGACCTATATGGCTAGCATACCCGAGAATCTGCAGAGTTGGCCCATGTGTCCAACACTAAAAGAAGTGATACAAAAGTTGACACAGTGGCACGCACACACCTATAATCCCTGCCACTCAGGAGTAGAGTCAGGAGGATAGCAAATTCAAGGCCAGCCTCGGCAACTGAGCAAGATTTTGTCTCAAGATAAAAAATAAAAAGGACTGGGTTATAGCTCAGTGGTAAAGTGCCCTCAGGTTCAAGTCCCAGAACAAAAAAGGGTTTGGGGGAGAAAGAATAAATAAAAAGGAAAGAAACAATGCAAAATAATTAATTATGAATGCCACCAGTACTCCAGACTCACATTGTTCTATTAATAGACAATACTGATGATGATGACAATGAAATCACTCTACAAAGGTAGAAAAACCGTAGGAAGTTTCATTCCACTGTTCTGTGTTCTTCTGCTTGGTTAGCCCTGAGTAAGGCTCTCATGAACACATGAAGAACAAGACTGGATTTGAACAGGAGATTTGAACATGACAACCATATTCTCATGCCAGCAACAAGAAGCTTCTTAGAATCTGAGTAATGACTTTCTGTTAGACTCTAATCAAAAGCAAATATTTGTCAACTGCCTGCACAACAATGGATGCTGTGAGGGATGTTTAAGATTTGGGTCTTGAGAGTTTATAAATCAATTGTAAAACAAGGGATGAGCTCTTGAGAAGTCAAATGGAAATTATTTACATTTCAAGGCAATAAAATGCTGTGAGATGGCAACACACATCAGCAGTACCACACAGACAGTATGACTGCCATTCATATCCAAAACCAAACACACCTCTGCTAGAAAAGTGAGGGCAGGAGGAAGTGCACTAATCAGCAGCCCTGCAGATTAAAGGATGAGAGCAAGCGCAGGCTTGAGACAAGGACATAAGTGTGTGTGTGTGTGTTTGTGGATAATTCCCACAGGGCAGCAATGGTGTCAGGATGGAGGAAATAAAGGCAGGTAGCAAGGAGACAAAAGGAAAGGAAAAAGAGACTGTAGCTGTAAATCTGAAAGCCCCATGTTTAGACTTACTCCCCAACCTGTTTTTCCTACAGGCTGGTCATTCTCAAATTTATGAGAAATCTACAAAACTTAGAGTTATAGTAAATTGACTCATTTATAAAAATTATCTTATTTTGATTAAGGCTTACATGTACTGTTAGCCTACACAATGTATTTTCAGATCAGATAAAACAAAGGAAATTAATTCTTTTTTTTTTTTTTTTTAGAGAGAGAGAGACAGAGAGAGAGAATTTTTTTAATATTTATTTTTTAGTTTTTTTTGGGCGGACACAACATCTTTGTTTGTATGTGGTGCTAAGGATCGAACCCGGGCCACACGCATGCCAGGCGAGTGCGCTACTGTTTGAGCCACATCCCCAGCCCCAAAGGAAATTAATTTTAAGAAACCCATATATAGACACGTTATCTGGACAGAGGAAACAATATTCAATGGAAAGATCTGGAAAGGACCAGACCACCATAAAATGTCTCAGGATCCATGACCAAGGGACTGAGTTTACCAAGCTGACATTGTTCCACATATTTTCCCATGATCACCAGTCACAAAGTTTCCTTTAAAGAAGAGCCCAGGACCCTGAGAACACATCTCTCAAGAGAGCTGGCACTGTGCTCGAGTATGTGTATATTCACCTTTCATTTGCTAATAAAGCTCTTCCTCTTTGCTAAAACATGATGTGTCCTTCAGTTCTTTTCTATGATACACCAAGGGCCTGGAGAGTTGGAATGAAGATCTCCTCTACCTCGGGACAGGTCTCTTCAAATGCCCTTGTGGTAACAGTGGAAGAAAGCACTGGTGACACAGATCTGTATAGGCTGAAGTTTGATCTTTACCCTAAAGGCAGAGGAGCCAGCAAAGACTTGTGGAAGAAACTGCTGAGATCAAAGCAGTGGAGACATAATAAGCACGCAACAGTATACAAGACACAGTTCAGAAGCCTTTAGCCTGCAGATTTACTGGGAGCGATCAGAGTAATTCCGGTTTGAAGTAAAAGGGCTTCAAGTTTGGCAGTGACACAAAAAATGGAAAATATGGATCATATATACCTAACATTTAGAAGCTGGGATGAGGCATTAGCAAAGCACTAAAAGCAGGCCCAGCAGAGCAAGTGCTCAGTCAGTGTTGGTCACTAACATTGCTTTCATTATTGCAAAGACATGGATGAATGGGCCTTGGTTACAGGAGGCCAAGGAGGAAGGTAGGCCCCAGGAGCCTAAGCTGATAACAGAACCTTAAACAAAACGGGGAGAGGAGAAACTCAACAGAGGAAACACTGACTGACTTGCTTCCAAGCAGAGATATCTAGCTGCCAGCTTATAAGAGACCTCTTGGAGTCACTGACCTGCAGGTGGTGACGATGGGATCCTGAAGAAGCACCATCAAGCAGCTCCAAGAACAAACCCTTGACCAGAATAAGATGACTTCTCACAAACACCTACCTCTAGAGCTGTGGCTTCCACATTGTGGCCAACAGCTCCCTGGAGGTGGCTTCAGAGACCTCCCATTCCCACATACTCCTGCAAATGCTGCTCTGAGCCCCTTTGGCACCTCACTGCCCCACATCATATGCAACTCGTGTTGATCTACTGGTATCCAAATATAATTATATGTCCACAAAGGTCCCCTGCCAATAGTTTGGAAACCAGGGCTCTGTGGATCCCCTTACCTGACTGTTGAAGCTATGCTCCCCGCCCCCCACAAACACATCCGAGGGAGATGGCACCTCAAAGATGCTCATTAGCCAGAAGAGAAACAAACACCTGAACTCAAGGAGGCCACAGCTGCAAAAACGTTTGATTCAATAGCATTAGAGCTGAAAAGAAATCCTTCAGATGACCTCACATTCAGCCATAAGAAGTTGAGTCCTCATGAAAGCAGCAAGGGGTCAGCAGAGATCGTGGCCTAGGTAAAAAGGAAGACTATAGCTCACTTCACTCAGCAGGTTCACGGTGGCTCCAGACACAGAAGGACACCCACTGAGAGAGGCACATCTCACAGTGATTCCTAAAGAGCTCCATTTCTATCCCCAGATCACAGTGGCCACCCTAAGTTTTCTATTGGGCCATAATCAGGATGGGGCTTTTCCCACAGGTGTAAATTAGCTGACAAAATGATAATGGAGGACTACAAATGGTGCGTCTACCCCAAAGTTGGGCTCCTGGCTTCCATTCTTCAGAGTTATCCTTTCACTCTAAAATCTTCACAGAAAAACATAATCACCAGCTGTTAGAAACTGGGCTCACTGTTTACAATTTGTGTATTTGACCTACTAGCATCCCATAAACAGAAATTCAAGAAAATTCAAAATAGCTTGTCAAACAATGCCTTACTATCAGGTAGCACTCAGCACTCATTTCTATAGCAAGATCCCAAAATGTGTTAAGCCTCAAAACATAATTCAAAAATAGATAATAAAAACTGGTACTACAGACATCTGGTATTTTAAAAATATAAACACATGGACAAACATATGTTTTTCTGCTCAACAGTATTGTAAGACCCAAACACAGACATTTGTAACACCTTCAGAAAGAGCTATGTAAAAGCAATGCCTCTTATTTTCTCATGAGAAAGGAATTGGCAGCCTCAAACTAAATTTATTATCTGTACACATGTGCAGATATTCTAATGAGTTGCCCCGGGCATCTTTGTACCTGTAAGCATTTCTTATTTGGGATACAAATCATTCCAACCTAAAGTAGCTATGTTTTCACTCCTATGTATCTGACCAGGGTCTTCTGCAGATCAGGTACCAGAGATATGGCCAACAAAGGAGAGCCTGAGGCAGAGGCATGGGGAGAAAGCTCAGATCAGAGGGCATCAGACCCCCTGGGACATGCTGCAGGTTTTCTGTGGAGACCTGACAGGAGTCAGACCCCATAGCTCAGAAAAACGAATTAGGTAAAAAATGACAAGTGACTAGACTTATTAATACAGAGGATGGTGATCAGTTTAGGTAAGGATGGGTGTCACAATCGCTGAGGATTACCTGAATATGAGGCAGGGTAAAGAATGAAGCCCTCTTTCGATTGAGAAACAATAAAATGCAACTATATGCCATGTAGGCTCTGATCTTCAAGAGGCACGCACCCTCTCCAGTGCACCCCTTTCTCAAGTGAACTGAAAAGAAAATGTCAGCAGCGTGGCCACATTCAGTTCAGTTCAAACCTCCCTCTGCCTGACCCCATCAGTGAGCCTCCAGCTCTGGAAAGGTTCATCAGGACCCTGCGACAGTCACAGTCTCTTCTCTAGAAGGAACTGAGCTATCTTTGAACTCTGCAGTCCCCTCTGCTTCCCGGAATACCTGTCACTGATGAAAAGCAGCCTTGATTTGAAGGGTACCGGCTGCTAAGAACAAACCACCCAAGGTAATCGTGGCTGCAGAATTGCTGCTTTAATGAAAAGCAGCACCATCTGATGGGCTAGGTGCACTTCCAGGAAACAAGAGGGCTGGTTTTCTTTTAAAAGCAAACTACATGGTTCCCTTCAGCATCCCTCTGACCCCCCCACCACTCCTCCTTCATTTCCAGATCCATTTAGAATTCTCACACACCTGCTATACATTGGGTAGGGTGGGGGGATCCTAAGCAATTGCAAGTGCCTCCCAATGCCAAGTTTAACAGATCCATTTGTGAGCTGCTGCACTAGCCTCCTGGGGTTGCTTAAAAGAACATCAGTGTCTTTCTTCTCTGCCCCTCCCATGAGCTGCGCTTGGAAATTCGGCACAAATTTCCTTCAACTCTGGGTTTCATTTATAGGGGTTGGAAACTAATGTGCTTTTTGGCTCATGTAATGAGAAAAATCCTTTGATTAAAACACACACAAACTAATTCCTTTTTGAAGCAAACAAAACAAAATTATTTTCCATGTTGCTTTAAAAAAAAATTAAGTAGACAAAGTGCCATCGCTAAAGTATATCAAACTCTGCTCAAGCATGACAGAAAGTGGGAAGAAAACTATACCAAAAAGATAATGAAATCAAACTAAAAATCAAATGTTGAGGGGAAGAGATTCATTCTTCTTAAGGAAGAATTCCAAATAATTAACTGCCAGATTTAACAAAATAAAGAATACCCAGTTAAACCTGAAGTTCAAATATTGCAAAGGATATATACTAAAAAATGATTCCTCATTGGCCTGGGGATGTAACTTAGTGGTTCAGCACTTGCCTGCCACACACAAGACCCTGGTTTCGGACCCTGCCTCCAAAAAAAATATTATTCCTTTTTTATATGAAAATCAAATTTATCTAGGAATGCTGCAACTCTACAAATAATAAATGTAGACACCTCTCCTTTCAAGAGATGCCTTACTCTTCCCAACATCTTTGAGATTGGCAGTGCTTCGTGATTCACTCTCAAAGAACAGGGTAGGGGAAAAGGTAACGTTACAGTGAAGAGACCTGGCCAACAGTACATTAATCAGATGATCAAGGTTAACATCACCAGGGGTGTCACGGGGATGTCACAGTGAAGTGAGAAAGGCACTTCACCTTGGTGATGATCTTCTATAAAACCCAGAACCCCAATCTAAATATAAGAAATACCTCCAACATTATACAGAGTACCTTGTCAGTACTCCTCAAGATTATGAGGAAAGTCATGAAAAACAAGGAAAGACTAAGAAACCATCATAGACAACAAAATGCAATGTGATAATCCAGAATGGATCACTAGTGAAATGCAAATCATGTTTAATTTATAGTAATGTACCCAATGTCAGCTTCTTTGTTTTGAAATGTAGCATAGAAATGTAAAAAGATAACAAAGGGGGAAGCATGAATGAGGAGGCTATGGAAATTCTCTGTACTGGCAACATTCCCAGTAATCTAAAATTACCTCAAAATAAAAGCTTGTTAAGAAAAATCAAATGTAAGGAAATTGAAGAATATGGGGCTATCAGGGAATTGCTTAAAAATTCTACAGCAAGATGAAAGAAGAGTTGATAAAATAATAAAGTATTGATAACCATGATGTTTATTATTATTTTTTTTGTAGTTGTAGTTGGACACAATACCTTTATTTTATTTATTTATTTATTTTTATGTGGTGCTAAGGATCAAACCCAGGGCCTTGCACGTGCAAGGCAAGCGCTCCACCACTGAGCCATAACCACAGCCCCAACAACCATGATGTTTAAAAAAAAGAATTTCTTTAAAAGGAACATGAGCAAAAGGCAGAAATTGTGACTAGAAAGTTTACACAGGGAACCTTTAAAGCCTCACCAACCTGGTCACTTTCTGGTCCAAGTAGATCTTCTCCAGGTTAACTAACCTTCCTAGTTTGTCTAGAACTATCTATGATACTGAAAGTCTCATCTCAGAAAAATCCCTCAGTCTTGGGCAAACCTTGTCCTCTCAGTGTGTGTGTGTGTGTGTGTGTGTGTGTGTGTGTACAAGCATACGTGTATCATATGCACAGGAACATGCATACAAATATACTCTGAGATGGCAGGGGTAAATACAAAAAAAGTTAACGGACTGATCCAGAGTCCAGGTAACTAATTCAAATTTACAGAAGCTCTAAAATAAAAACCTCCCTCCTCTGTCATCTCCCTATTACCATTATGAATTTATGCTCAATATCAATTCCAGAAAGACAGGGATTCTTCGCAATCATCTGTGAAAACAGAGTGCCACCTCTACACATCCTCCCACAGATTCAGATACATTTCTAGAGCACCTCAAGAGTTTTGGGAAAGGCCACCCAGAGGCAGCATAGCTTATTGTGCACAAACCTGAATAGTGGAATCTGGGCTCTTTGGAGCTCTGCCTACATCAAGGTGAGCAACAGGCATCTATACAAGAGAATACCATACCAGCCCCACTAGTGCAGCAGAGCATCCTGAGACCAAAAACAGGTGCACCCTGGGTATAGTTTAAGGCACTTTTCCATTGAACACCTACATTTGGAAAAACTGAACTTACATGATATCAATAAAGGAGTCCAGTGATGAAATCCTCTGTAAGGGAAGAATATAATGGGCACACCAATGATAACAGCAGCTAAGATGAGCTACATGAGTTTCAGTACCCAGTCACATAATTGCTTGTGACCCAACAAAAGAAGCCAGGTCATGGCTGCAAGCACAAGGATGTTAAGAAGAAAACGAAATTATGTTCAGAGAATTTGTACAAACTCAGATTTACACATTTTAAAAAATATAAAGACCAACATGGGTTCCTGGTTTGGATCCTGAAACAGAAAAAGGAATGGAAAAAGAAGGGTTAAAGATTAGCTAATAGTATTGTACCAGTGTTGATTTCTTACTTTGGATAACTCTGCCATTTTTATGAAAGATGTTAACAAGAGGAAACCAGATAAAGAATGTACAAAAATTTCCTATTATTAGTTTTGCAAATTTTCTGTAAGTCTAAAATTATTATGTCAAAATAAAATGTTAGGAAGATACATTTTACAAGTGACCTGCAAGAGACTATAAATATAAACCCTGAAGACCACAGGCATTCTTTTGTAAAGACATTTTACAGCTATTGAGCTGACTATGGAAACTGACCTACCTACCTTCCTTCCTTCCTTCCTTCCATTTTAGACTACAAAGTAACCCTTGCAAACAAGCTCACAAAACATGGGTACTTCGTCAAACACTATACACTGCTACTCTTTGGGAATGGTAGTCCCAAATGCCAAGGACATTTTATTTTATTATCCAAGCTACTTGTCACTCAGAGCACCATTTGAGTGAAATGTATATAACTAAGTTGGGTTTGCCAGCCTCTTCCTAGAACTATATTTACTTCTCAGGCCCCAGGGCCTAAATGAGGAGACCATGATAAAGACAGTGAGCTCCTTTCCATCCCCTGGACATTCTTAGAGGAAGGCTGGAGTCTATACTGTTCCTGTATATAAGGTGGACATGGAGTCAGGAGGACACTACATGTGGACACAGAGAACTACCCTGTCATACAACCCACAGAAATTGCTAGCCTACCAAGGCAGAATCACATACTCCAGAGCCCGCTGGGATCATGGTCTGAATCCATAGTCAGTACACTACCCCGAGACACCCAATAATGACTTTCCTGGAAGCAGCGTCAACATAGCACCAAGCAGGCACCCACTGGCTACATTCTGAGGACTCTAGCTAGAGATGCCAAAGAGCTATAGTTTGGATCTTTCTTGAATGTCCCTGAAAGGTCCAGGTGTTAAAAGCCTAGTCCCAGCCCATGGTTCTACTGGGAAGTGGTAGAACCTTTAGGAGGTAGGGCCTAATGAAAGGAAGTTAGGTCATTGGAACATGCCCTTGAAGGGGATATTGGTACATTGGCCCCTTCCTGTCTCTTTGGCTTCCTAGTTGTCATGAAGTAAGCAGCAACTCCACCACATGTTCCCAACATGATGCCCTACATGTACTGCCACAGGCCCAAAGCACAAGGGGCCAAGCAACAATGGACAGAACGCATGAGTCAAAATAAACCTGTCCTCCTTATAAGTTGTTTATCTTGGGTGTTTAGTCACAACAACAGAAAGCTAACACCACTGCTGTGGTGCCATGCAGTGCCAGTCATAAAAGGAGATGTTGAGACCCTTGATGCCAACCCCCACAAAGGACCAACCTCCCTGTTAGCAGTAATCTCCAAAATCAGTGATGACCCCCTGTCCTTATTGGTAAAAAAGAGGTGAAGCATGACCCCAATAATGCACATTCACTAACTTACAAATTATATACTTCTCTTGTAGTAGTCACATCTAAGGACACTCTAAAATAGCCCTGAAAAGCAGAATTTTTAAATAATGAGATACATATAAATAAAAGAGGTAATATTTACTTCTCGTACTTCTATGGCTTTTTCCCCCCATAGCCTACTCTGGAGATCCCTGGCTCATTAAGTCTCTAGCTCCCACCCTGTACCATGGTCTCCTTTGAGGAAGAAATAAGAGGACATAGGATTTGAAGCAACAGGGACTCTAATCCACTCCAGATGTCATGGCAGCTCGAGGCCTGCAGGCCTCTAAACTGATCCCACTCACAGCTCCTGGATCAGACACCTCTGCCTTCCACCCAATATTTTCCACACATCTCCCAGGTATGGATTGAAAAATACAAACTGAGCATGGCATTTCCTTGCTGATAATCTGTTATGGTTTAGATGTAGTGTCCCCCAAAAGCTCTCGTGTGAAACAATGCAAGAAGGTTTGGAAGAGAAATGATTGGGTTATAGCCTTAACCTAATCTGTGAATTAATCCCCTGATAGGGATTAACTGAGTGGTAACTGAAGTTGTAGGGTGGGGCTGGAGGAGGTGGGAACTGGGGTGTGGCTTTGGGGTATATATTTGTATCTGGCTAGTGGAGTCTCTCTTTCTGTTTCCTAATCACCATGTGAGCTGCTTCCCTCTGCCACACTCTTCCACCCTGATGTTCTGCCTCACCTTGAACCCCAAAGAATGGAGCCTGTTTTCTATGGACTAAGACCTCTGAATCTATAAACCCCCTAATAAACCTTTCCTCCTCTATAGCTGTGCAGATCCAGTCCTTTAGTCACAGCAGTGAAAAAGCTGACTAAAACACAATCTTTCTAGGGCTCCCCAAGACTTTGAAGACAATATACAAAGTGCTTAAAAATGGCAACCACAGCCTTCATCAAAATCCTCAGCCAAATCAAGCCCCTAACCCCTGCTGACCACAGCCAGACACACCTGTTTGCAGATTCAGGGCCATACTATGGTAGCAGCTTCTAAGCAGGCCCCAAGTCATCCTCACCTCCTGGAGTCTATGCCTTTATGAACCCACCACCTCTCATAGTAAAAAGGGCTAGCCGGTTTAGCCAACAGGACACCAACAAAATGACAGCCCAGTCATTTGAGGCTGGATTACAAGAGATATAGGCAGTTTCCACCTTGCTCTGAGAAACTCCTGGCAGCCTCTCCTGAGGATCAAAGAGCCCCAGGAAAGGATGCTATGGAGAGGAGCTGAGGCCTCCTGCAAATAGTCAGTGTCAACTTGCCAGCCAAGTGAACAGCCACTTCAGAAGAGGGGCCTCCAGCCCCAATAGAGCTTTCAGATGACTGTAGCCCTGACTGACATCAACCAGACACATATGAGACATATAAGAGTTGTTCCTAGATTCCTCTGTTCAGAAACAATGTGAGATAATAAATACTGCTATTTTGGCCACTATGTTTCAAGGTATTTTGTTACCTATCCATAAATAAAATGCTTTGCTTATTCCCCTTCCATGTCCTTGCATCTTGTCCCTCATCTCAGAATGTCCTATGTCCTTCTCATCCATACATATAGCCTTCCTCTCCCCCACCACACTGTGTGTATATCTCTGCACACACACATGGTAGTCCTCCTTTAGCCATGGTTTCACTTTCCTTGGTTTCAGTTACCCATGAGCAGCCATGGTGTGAAAACATTAAATGGGAAATCCCAAAAATAAACAATTAGTAAGTTTTTTAATGTGCACTGTTCTGTAGTAGTGTGATGAAATCTCCTACTGCCCAAGAATCATCCTTTCATGTAGTGTATCCACATTGTACTATATATAGTATCAGAAAAAGTATAACATACACTATTTAAGGTTTATTACCATCCCTGGTTTCAGTCATCCACCAGGAGTCTTTACATGGATAATGAGAGACTACTGTGTGTATATATATCTCTCCCTCTGACACACACACACACACACACACACACACACACACACGCTGCTTAAAATTTAAGATGAGCTGAAAATACCTGTTTCTTTCTCCTGGGGCCCTGGTAGAAACTTGTGAGCAGAGTTGGGCTTTCATTTCTGAGACTTCAATGACAAGAGTTTTAACATAGTAGATGTTCAAATAATATTGAATGAACACAAGGGACACAGGAAAACACAGATGAATGGAGGGAAGGAAAGAAAAAAGGGAGGGAGGGATGCACAGACAAGGCAAGGCCCAGCAGCAGGCAGAGGGAAAAGGAGCAGGTCTGTAGTTCTGCAATGGAAAGGGAAAAAGTCTTACCAGCCTGTCTAAGGTTGGTAGTATTGAATAGCCTTGGCAGCAGCAAGAGAACAGCTTCCTACAAACTTCATATTGAATACTAAATTTCATCTTCAAGAAATAACAAGAGTCTCTCCCACAAACTGCTCTTTTATAGCACCTCATCACTGCAGTCCTGAACCCTTGGAGTAGAATCTCCTCTCCCATCACAGATGACATGAGAAAAAATTGCGTGGAGATGAACTCTAGGCACCAATATTCAGTTAGAAAGCAGCAAAATGGGGGGCATTAAAATGGCCATTCCCTTCATTATTAGAACATCCTAGAAGAATCTACAAAGAAGAACAACACTTGTTCATGCTCAGAGGTTACACAGATATTCACTGTATTATTTCCTCTTCTATGTCTGAAATAATAATTCATAATAAACATATTAACTGGGAAAAAATGAATGAAAAGAACAAAATGAGCTCTGATCACAGAAGCGATTCAGTGCTCAAAGTTTTATTTTAGAAAATCAGATTTATTAAATTAAATGAGCTGTTCACTTTGGTAATGCTGTGGGTCAAGGTACTTAATTACCTGTTGCATGGATGCTTTTTATGACCTTTTCTTCCAAACCAGATCATGAAAACAAGACTTCTTAGGATGCCAGTTCTATTAAGACCTTTTCAAAGGAAATGCCATTCTTCAAGGAGGTTAACCCAAGCAGGAAACCAAAGGGATAGGACTCAGAGAGGACACCTGGCATAGCCACAGACAAACTTGTCACAACCCCTTCCAGGCCCTGGACCCTTACTCCCAGTACACAACAACAGCAAGAAAAAGGACTGTGAGGCAGGGTGATGAGAAAACAGTGAATTTACCAGTAATTTCACCTCCTCGAGCCACAACTGAGCTTTCTGAAGCAACTATATCTGTACAAAAATGTGACAAGAAAGCCAAAATTGCCCTAATGGCTTATTCACATCTATTTAAAAAAAAAAAAAAAAAGTGGAACTAAAAAAATTAAGGTAGGGAAGAGATATTTTACTTCTCTCCTAATCTTACCTATTTTTAAATATCAGTACATGTGGATCAACCTCATTCTTTTAAATTCACACCATTTTCTGCAGTATGGGTAGGACAGCATTTGCCTAACATTTCTTCTACGGATTAGCATCTTGAAATATCAGTAATACTACATTGAACATCCTTGTGCCAATATCACTTCTAAACATGATCACAGAGTGAAACTGCTTAGTCAAATTACATCTGGTTCTAATTTTAGTCAATATTGCTAACTGCCTTCCAAAAGGCTTCACCAGCTTGCTCCTATCGACAATGTATCAAAGTGCCTATATCCTTGCACTCCTGTCAATAATCTTGATAATATTATCAATTTTTAATTTTTACCAATCTAAACAGGCAAAACAATGGGATTTTATAATCTGCATTTTCTGGACCATCACTAAGGCTGATTATCAACTCTTAATATCCATTTGTTTCTGAGAATTACCTATTAATTGCCTTTTCCCAGGTCCCCATGGCTTTTGGCCTTTTTTGTTATTTATTTGTATGTGCGTTTTTACATTCTAAATCATAACACTTTTTCATAAAATGGAAACACCATGTTTAAAGAAGAGAAGACTCAACACAGTACAGAAGTTAAATTTCTGCAAATTGAGTATAAGTTTAATGCAATTCCTATTGAAATTTCAGTTTGTTTGGTTTTTTCCAGACACAGACAAGCTTTTTCTAAAATTTATACAGTAATGTACAGGCCCTTAAACAAGTATGATAAAGGAGAATAAAGCACGAGGTAATTAACTCGTAGGTAATAATGTATGGTAAGCCTTCATATTGAAGGGGGGAATGAACCTCAGCCTAAAGATGGGTAGACTGTACTATGTCAATATCTTGGATGTCATATTGAACTATAGTTTTGCAAGAAGCTTCCATATGGGGAAACAGGTGAAGAGTTCTCACTATATTATTTCTTATAACTACATGTGAATCTGTAATTACTTCAGTAAAAATTCAACTTAAAAATACATCCACAAGCCTAAGGTAGCTTGCTTGGGCCAGAAAGAATGTGGGCTCAGAGTTGTTTGTCACAGGCAGGGAATGACTCAGTAAGGTGGGAGGTGTCTCTCTAGAGAGGGTCTAATGGCTCAGGCCACCCACTGCAGCATGGAGGACCTTGTGATCAATGGGCTGGAGTTGGGCTGGAGTTCCAGACACATGCACTAATACCTCAAATGGAGAAGCAGATTCCATTCGGTTTTTGGTTGGGACGCAGTCACTTAAATATGATATTCAGGTCCACATCATAGATTTTGATGATGAAAAGAACATTATAAATAAAAATGTCTTCCTGTACCAAGCAAGTAAAATCTGGCATATTAGTACCAGCCCTGCAAATAAAAGTGTGCTGGCAACCTGCTACAATAAAACATGATCCCTGCCCTATATATGCCTGTCCAGTCACCTGCCATCTGCCTCTGGACTGCTCTGAGGCTGAATACCCTTCACTGTCCACGCCCCACCTGATAAAGAACAAGTTACTTCCCCCAACTTCACCCTCTTTCAACAGGAAGCAGCTGCTTGCCCATCTTTTCATAGAAATGGAATGTAGAAATAGACAGTGGGTAAATGCAACAGTGGTCTGCTTTATGCTTTAAATACAGCCCTTGCTGCTCTGCCACTGCACCTTATTTTTTAAATGAACAGGTTTCTTTCTCTTCCTCTCTCCCTATCCTCCCTAATCTTTCCCCCTCCCTAATCTCAGGGGAAACAGGATTACCTTTCTTCCCCAATTTAAGCAGATTTATTGTCTTTAGCACACACCCACTTTAGGAATGAAGTAATACAGACTTTGGGAATGGTAGTCTCCAAATTAACAAATGAATTACAACTCCAACAGAGAATTTGTGGAATATAGCCTTTGAATCACCTCTTTAAAAGCCCACCCCCCACCCTGGTTCTTGCTCACAGGCAGAATCACAGCTTCTGGGCCAGCAGTCTCCTGTGTTTCTCCTTTGCTAGCAAAGCAATAAAACTTCATTTTCCTTTTTCTCAAAAAAAAAGAAAAAACCTCCACAAGACTGGGATCCTAATTAGAATAAGATATATTCCATGTTAGTATAAATATATCAAATATATCTTTTCATATACTGTCTTCATAACTAAAAAGAACAAAATTATTGCTAATATTTTCTTCTAATCTTAACTTTTTCTTCTGAATTTCTTTGTGGTAAAGGGGGTTAATTTTTTTATCAGAACATTCTAATTATAGATAGAATTTCAGTTCCTTTTGATGAAATAATACATACAAGGAATTTGATGTCACCATGGCCTCTCCCTTTCCTCTTCTCCACCCTCCCCCTTTTCTCCCTCCTCTAATCCACTGATCATCTTTTCGGTCATTTATTTATTTTTGATTGGTACTTTCTACATAAACATAAAGGAGAAATTTCCTTTGAGATATATATACACACACACACACACACACACACACACACACACAGATACATATATATGCATATAACATGACTCTGTTAGATTTATTCCGTATTTCTTTCCCTTTCCCTTCCTTCCTCCCTCCCTGTCATTCTCCAACTTCTACTCCACTCTATGAAAATCTTCCCTATATCTTTCTGATATATGATCTTCTCCCCCCATTGCCTTCTTTCCATTATTTTGCTTTAGCTTCCACATATGAAAGAAAATAGTTGACCCTTGATTTTTCTGACTCTGTCTTATTTCACATAACATGATTTTCTCCATTTCCATTTATCTACCAGCAAATGCCATTATTTCACTCTTCTTTATGGCTAAGTAAGACTCTATTGTGTGTGTGTGTGTGTGTATTTATGTGTGTATGTGTGTATAACATTTTTCTATTGATTTCATAATTTGGCTATCATGAATTGTGCTTTTATAAACATTGTAGTGGCAATATCACCATAAAATACTAATTTTGGTTCTTTTGGATGAATACTAAAGAGTGAAATAGCTGAGTCATATGGTAGTTCCAGTCCTAGTTTTTTGAGGAATCTCCATACTGCTTTCCAAAGTAGCTGTACTAATTTGCAGTCCCACCAACAATGTATAAGTTGTACCTTTTTCCAAGGAGATTAATTTTTATCTAGTTAAATTTACTCTACTCTTTATGTCTCCTGTGTTTGTTTAATATTTTATACTTTGCAAATTCTTGAAGTTGCTAAAATGAGCAGTGCGTTAATTTTAAAAATCTTTTTACTAATAAATCTTTCCATGATACAGAGTCTTTCTTAATTAGCCAAAACAAATCATAAAAGATAGCATCAGAAAATTAAGCAAACCTGGGCATAACCTTAAGAGGATGATATTTAAGTGAACCCAATTTCAAGCTTAAGTTGCTATGACAAGAAAAGAGATGTTAAACCTCCTGGCTACAATGAGGAAAGCACATGTATATGAGCTACTCAGGAAGGGAAAAGGAATCAGTATCTGAAGCCAGGACAACATTAGCGCCCTCTCATCTTTCCCCAGGCATTCACTGAGGGAACCATCAGGGTCAAAGGTGCAGTCTGACACAGCACTGCATTGGTCAAGTTCTTTACTACCTGACTGGGAACCTGACCCATCAGAGTATATATTCTAGAAAGAAGTGATGTCTGTTGCACTTTGCTTAAACCTTGCAGGACATACAAAAAGACTATTTTAAAATCATAACTTCTCACATTTATCTATACTTAGGAATTTTCTTTGTTTAAAGAAAAAGTACTTGTTAGAACATCCCAGATATCTTAAGCAGAACTACAAATAATCAAATTACATTTCTACTGCCTAAAAGGTTCCAGGTGCCACTTCAGGGGTTTCACCTATTTTCCACACAGAGATGAATGACCTGTGTAAAGTTTTCAGATGCCACACCCAAGCCTGTGCCAGAGTGAAGCTTCTCAAAGTATGCTGCTCGTACTGTACCAAAACTTTCTTCTTTGATTCTAAATGGAAGGTGTTAATAAAGATTGTGAAACCAAAACATAAACATTTAAAAATACATCATATTTAATCAGTGGAATAAGAACTACATAGATCTCTTCTTTCACTTATCAACCAAGTTACTTGCGTGTTTGTCTGGGGCTATGTCCAAACTATAAGGTATTAGTGGCCACTGAGAAATAAAACTAAATGGCACAATTCCTTCATTTCAGAAAAGAAAGAAAGAAAGTGCAATTTCACTGACATTTTCATCTATCAGTATCTATGGCAAAAGATAAAAGCATAACAAGTTTTTATTGTTAGAAATTAAGTATAAATGGAAAGTGGTATGACTAGTTTTTCCATTTAGACCTAGACTTTACATCGATGAAAACACACACATCTTTTTTATGCTCTTGGCCTGGAATATTTTAACCCCAGATATCCATATGGAAAGGTGCTTAATAATCACTTGCACAAACAGGCATAATACTTAACAAGGAATCCAATTTTAAACCACTGGGCCCCCAAATATTTATTATAAATCAAACCTTTCCCAATTATAATATAGATTTTCAGAAATTTTTGCCTAATGCAACTATGACCCTACTTAGGTGTTGAGAGCACCACTGGGAATATTATGACCTTAAAGGATATTAAATTCATATTCTAACCTATTCTCCCAGGCCTAGCAGTCAGAACTCCCCAAATTTTCAACTATAGACATTATAAACATCCATGGGGTGGGGCCCTGAGTGAGTTCTTGCCTCCCAACAACAAAAGAACCAGAGGGAAATTCTTAGATAAGAAACACTGACCTGTAAAAGGAAACCAGAGGTAAAAACCTAAGACTGATTAAGTGATGATGGTGGGCAGGGAAAAGGTCCAAATCTACATGGAAAGACTTTGCAGAAAACTACAAATGGAGTTTTCAATGATATTTAAACTTCCTTACAGAACTGTTAAGTCCTCTCCTACAATACTGGGTTTAGATGATACAACTCTTCATTACAACAGATTTCACAGTAACTGGTTATGTTTATCCAGCACACACAAAAATAAGTTCAATCCTGAAATATTCAGCTTGAAAAATATTCTCAGTTGCTTCCAGGTTTAAATATTGAACAAATCTCCATGCATTTAAAAACTCCTCGTATTATCATAATTAACATTCCCAGAACACACTGCACAATTCATGCATCCCCTCCCACATTACTTCCTTCTCATCAATCTGTTAGGTCCACAGGAAAAGCATCATAATCCTCACTTCAGAAAGGAAGCCTCAGGAAATACAGAGCTCCCCCATGCCCACCCTGCAGGAAACAGAGGTGAGTACTGGAATGCAAGCCTTCTGACTTGAAATCTTTAGTCTGCCCACTAAATCTCAATGCAGAAGAGACCCAGATTTTTATGGTTCTTTGTTTTGTTCCGGTTTGGTTTTCATTAAAATCCAAAACACCACAATGACCACAAGAAATACACCTCCACTGCTAGATAATTTGAATTAATGCTCTCTTTTTGATAAATGACAGAGCCTTGTCACTTCTCTCCCTCCCACTGTGGTAATCAGCCTCCAAGATAGTCTCCAAGGATAGTCATCTCCTGGCATTCAGGCCTGTGTAGTCCCCTCCAATACAAATGGAGTTGAATTTTGTAACCAATAGGATATTGTGAGAATGATTATGTGATTTGCCAGGGTAGGAACTAAAGAACATTGTGACCTCCACCTTGTTTTCTCTTGAGCTGCTCACTCTTGAGGAAGCCACTTGCCATGTCATGAGCCATGTCAAGCCCTATATGGAGAGCCATGTGGAGAAAAACTGAGGCCTCCTGCCATCAGACAGCCCCAAGTCACATGAATGAGCCATCCTAGAGGTGGAGCCTCAGTCAAACCATTGGATTGACTTCTTTATCTGTGACCACACAATATACCCTGAGTTAGGCTTCTCCTAAATGCCTACCCATAGAAACTTTGAGATATTACATGTGACTGTTTTAAGCCAAAAGTGTAGGGTAATTTGTTATACAGTGACAGATGACTAATATACCTGTATTTCCTTTCAAAACTCCAGGTACTTATAGACAATAAGCCCTTGTTGACTTGAATCAAGGCAGTATAGTAAGAATGACTTTAATCTGGACCCCTCACTTCTACCTCTTTTGTGACCAAGACCACATCTGGATAACCCAATTAAAGTTGGAGATACTTGCTGTCTGTGACCATAAAAGATTATGGAAAAATGATGGTCAAAGTAGTTATAAGTCTTATTCATCTTAAAAGTCTCCAGGACTACTGGAGGTTCTTGTCGATTTTTTAATACATAAGTAAAGCTATTTCTCCCTCTTGTTATGTTTAACATATTGCCAATAGAGTAATAATTTCACAAACTACAAAAGACCCAGTGCTAAGTTACATATTGGTAGGCATAATAGGGCCCAGATTGCTGCCCTTAAGGGATTTTCAGTGCATCCTGCTCATTTGTAAAGTAAAAGTACCCATGACCAAAGAAAGACCACCCAAGGGTGTCAGGGATGTATGAACAGGCTGATAACAGCTAATTCAAATAACAGATAATTCAAATTTTGTCCAAGGAAATTCTCTTATAACAAAAGCCAAGAGAATTGCCTTGGACAAAATTTGAATAAGAACTATAGACTAGCACTGTATTGATACTAATGTTCTGGTTTAAATCATTATACTATAGTTGTAAAATAAGCAAACATAATAACAAGTTGGATAATGGTACACAGGAACTACTATACTAGTTCTGTAACTTTTTTATGACTAAAATTATTTCAAAGTAAAAAGGCTTAAAAATAAAATTCATTTAAAGCCACAATAAAAATAATATTGCCATTAAAACTTAAATGACACTAAATCCATTTCCTGAAGGACACCAATACCAGTTTCCAGAATGTACTTGGAAAGGTTGTTCTAACATAGCAAAACTACTGAGACATGCAGCATCTAAGCTTGATTTCAGACCTTTCATTCTCTGGTGAACTAAAGACTTTTAGTGTTTGGCAGTGTGGTGTGTGTGATGTGGGGGCTGCAGGGCCCTGAGCCTTGACAACTATAGAAAAGCGCAGACATGGTGCTCACCCAACATCCAAGTGCCGGCAGTGTTAACAGTCTCCCCCTGGAGTGAATGACACAGATGGGAGCATGAACAGAGGTGATATGGAAGAGCTGGTGAGCGCTTCCATCCTTCTGGTCCCAATAGGGAGGCTGGAGACACAAGCTGTAGGGAGCTGGTTTTCTGGGTCAGCAGATGAAGGAGACTCCTACCAAGCCAGGTGGTATTTTAGTGAAATTAACTTTCATTGTATTACGCCATAGAGATTTCAGAATTTGACTGCTGTGGCAGCTAGCATTTCTTAAAATCCCAGCTAAGTTATTTCCATTCAGAGAGTAACTTAGACCTTAAAAAAAAAAAAGCAGAAGTGCTAAAAGTTATCAGGTCACAATAAAAATCTTCATGGGAGAGAATAATAGAAATATCCACACCTCCATCACTTTTAAATATTCCCTCCAATAGACTACAGAAGAATAAAAGTAATCAAATATTTATATGCAAGAATGTTTACTGTCACTCTATTTGTACTATGAAAAAAGTGAAAACAAACTGAACACCCATCAAATAGATAAAGGTCATAACCACTCAATGACATACTCACTTAGGGCCCTACCTATTTCCACTGTGGTTCTGCTCACCTCTCTCTAGCTAGACCTTAATTATCAGTGCATAGGGGCCTGCCACACACACAGAGGGATACTCTATAAAATATGCATTTTCTGTGATGACAAATAATCACTGACGCAGGATGATGGATACACGGAAGTCTGCTATATTAGCCCCTCTACTTACATTGGGTTCCAAGTTTTCTATAATACACTTATAAAAATGAATCTTTCAGAAAAATTACAATAATTAAAACAGAATAATCCTTGTGATAAACGAAAATTAGTATACTCAGTAAAAGCAGCAAGGAAATTAATGCAGGCAGATAAAGCAAGTGGTTCAGTACATCAGTGATTAGAGTGGGTTGCTAATAGATAAATTCATTAGTCTACTATAATCACTCATATAAATTCTTTGGCAATCGAAGATATTTATACCTTGATTAATTTAAGAAAGTTCATGACTTTGTTTTAAAAACAAACATTCTGAATCAGAAGCACTCCCATTAGACCCTCATTTCCTAAACTGTGTTACAGACCTAAAACTCTGGGTTCTTGTTTTGTCATTACTGAAATTAAATTTAAATGAAATATCATAACATAACTAAATATCCCAATAGCCAAAAGCACTCTTTGAAATATCTTGATATTTGAAATTAAATATTAAAATAAAATATAGAAGCATGATCCATAAACATTCATTTTCCAAATCATGATTATTTTTTATAATAATAATACAGCATTATCAAAAGAACACTGTTAATATTGATTAATGCTCAATAAAGAAGGTTCTTTTAACACTGTAAGAAACTTCTATTTGCATATTGAAGACTCTCTTGTTAATTTAACTTTTTACACAACAATTTTTTTTCCAATCTGTCAAATGCAGTGTTTCCAACCACAAGGCGTTCTTTAGATGGGCCAGTATGACTCCCAGACCTCTGGCCTGGAGAAATGCAGCAGAGTGGGTGAGCTCTGAAGAATGGCAAGAGGGACTCTGATTCCCATCTAGCCTTTGGGGAAAAAGGTAACATAGAGATCTGTCAACCTCAGCAACTGTCCGGTGAACTCAACTGTATATCCAAGACAAACAATAGAGACATGAACATTTTCTAGAGCAGCTGACTCTTGCAAGACCCTGTGCCACTCACTGGCCTGAGCAATGTTGAGGCTCTATCTGTTTAAAGAGACCAGATTAGAAAAGTTCAGGCACAAGGAATCAGACATGATACAACCTGAAAGATTGTCTTCTGTGGAAACCCAGCTCTCTTACCTAATAGCCATCCCATTTGACCTTGAACAAATCATTTAAATAATGAAGATTTTTCCCCTCTCATGGCAGTTGTGCAGGTTAAGTATAAGAATATGAAACTTAGAATTTGGTCCACTATTTTACATAACCCTCCATCATATACAATAACTTCATTTCTTCAAAAGTAAAGTTTACTTTCAGAGTTGTACATTTCCTAGAAACAGCTTCCTAACATTTCATTTAAGAAAAGAAAAATTGGGGAGAAGAATACCAGGGCTACTATCCAAAAAGAGAAGGCAGATTAGAAGTTTATGAGTTATCATCAGACTAATTTTTTAAAAGCATGCTGTCATTTCATCTTATATACCTCTTACATTAATTATAAGCCACTGATAGTAAAATTATTTGGATTTCATAAGCTGCTTTAATTTTTTGGAACATTCTTATTTCACACTCAAAAACAAAATTCAACTAGTACTTTCATATATTAGTATACTTTAAATTAATATATAAATTTATGAATCTGCTAATTGTTCTTTAAGTAAGTAGGTCAGTATTTAACCACAATCTACTTGTTAAAAATACCCTAACCATAGCTGTATTACACACTTCTTATTTCAGGAAGTCTTAGATACACTAGCAAAAATTCTATTTCTTAAGCAAATCAGCCAACACCTGCTTCCAAACAGTTCTCTCCTCTAACCCCCAATACCATTTAGTCCCTAGACAGATGAGAGCCTTCACTATTCTTTTCTAGCAAAAATCTACCAATTACCTTATTATTTTTAAACCCACCCAGCATCTGCAAACACTTTTTCATCTCCATTTCTTCTGCTTTGTACTGATGCAAGTTCATATGGGGCTCCTCACATATGAGGCAGGTCCACAAACTCAAGTTGAGAGCACTTGTTATCAGAAATGAGGTCTAAGGGCTCCAGTGGGAAGGCAAGGCCCATTTATGTGGTGCTAGAGTTTGCATCTTGAATGTCCCCCAAAGGCCCATGTGTTGAAGGCTTGGTTCCCAGCTCATGACACTACTTGGAAATTGTGGAATCTTTAGGAGGTAGAGCCAAGTGGAAGGAAATGAGGTCACTGAGAGTTTAACCTTGATGAAGATATTGGGACCCTGATGCTTCCTTTTCCTTTCTCTCTTTGTTTCCTGACTGCCGTGAGATATGCCACTTCCTCCACTTTATGTTCCTATCACCATATGTTGTCTTGCCACAGACCTAATAATAATGGGCCAACTGACCATGGACTGATACCTTTAAAACAAATAAACCTTCCTTCCTTAAGAGTTAATTGTCTCAGGTATTTTGTCACAGTAATGGAAAGCTAACTAACAAATTGGGCATTCCTGACTGCATGTACCTAAGTCTATATGTAAAATGAGATAAATTAAGAGCAGGAAATGGTGGGGCACACCTTTAGTCCCAGCTACTTGAGAGGCTGAGGCGGGTGGATTTCTTGAGCCTAGGAGTTCAAGACCAGCCTGGGCAACAAAGTTAATCCCTGTCTCAAATCAAAATAAGTTAAAATAATCCACAGAGAGATAGACTTCACAAAACTGAAACCAGAAGCATTACCCCATGTGTCCCTCGAAGGGTGTATCTGGCTTAGTCTCTCCAGACTCAGCCTGCTAGTTCCTGAACAGAAGCCCAGGAGGAACCATAAAGTAAAATGGTTGCCCAAGATTTTGATTGACTTCTAATCTTCCTAGGACCTACTCTACCAGCCTAAAAATATGAAACTGAAATTGGGCTATTATGTCACTATTTTAGAAAATACTTTATTCTTCATTAGTGTCACTATTTTAGAAAATACTTTATTCTTCATTAGTGTCTAGCTAATTTGTATTGGGAATCTCCAAAATGCTTAGAAGTACACTTAATTTTAAGAATGAAGCATATAAGTATATGCAAAGACTGAAATTCAGACACGTTTCAGGGCCCACATGCTATACCCTGAGCCCTAGCCATCTCAGACAGAAAGATCCATGTTAAGCTTCAGCTCAGCTGACAATCAGCAGTCTTCAAACGTGTACTAAAAGTCTTTTTGCCTCAAGGCCTTCTCAGAAGCCACGGAATCCTGCTAACATGCTTGGATAGACAACGGGGGCAGGAATCGTTGGCTAGACGACCCATCTCTCATTTCTAGATAAACAACCCTAGAAGGCATTCTGCATCCTAATACAACTAAAATAATCTGGTAAACCCTATACCCCAAGACTTTTAGCAGCATTTTTGGTCCAGACCTTGTGTTATACCTCGAAAAGGATGCTAGATCAAAAAAAAAAAAAAAACTAAACTATGATTCTCAGCCTTAGAAACACAAATGGAATCACCTGGAGAACTCTGGAAATCCTGATACTCAGACCACTCTCTAGTATAGTAATCAACCTATCTTGCAGGAAGGGGTTCCAGCTGCCCAAGGTTCAGCCCTATCTTGCTGGAACCTGGGAATTCTAATACCAGACAGGAGTGCAGTCAGCAGAGCCCTATAAAAAGGGCCATAAGTTGTAGTGAGGCAACTTCAAGAGGGTCAGTCTGAGGTTTAAGGTAAACCCTCTTTTTACCAGAATGTATTAGAGGCAGAGGATCCACAAAGTGAGACGCTGCTAGAAACATTATGTACCAACAGATGGCTTCTGTTTTTACATAAATGAAATCACACTATTTGTTCTTTGGAGATATGCTTATTTCATACAATGATATAGCTACTGCATTCAATTTAAAAAATAATAAGCTGGCTGTCCTAACACCTTATTTGAAAATCTAGCTCTTGCCCACTGATCTGAAATGCTATCTTTATAATATCCCCAACTTTCCATAAATAATCAGTTCTCTTTAGGTCTTTCATCTAGCCTACTAATAGTTTCTCTCCTCTTCTGCCAGCACCATCTGTTTTCATTACTACAGTGTTGTAATACATTCTGATATTTAGGAAGGCCAGTACCCTTCGTGAGATTTTTTAAATTACATTTATCTCTTCAATTCCACTGGAATTTATTCTATGGTACGGTATAAAGTAAGAATCTAAAATGATTAATTTTCCATAATTGCCAACCAGTTGCCCAATTACCACTTATTGAGAAATCTTCCATCTGCCATCAATGTCTAATGCCTACTGTTTCACATATTACAATCTTCCACAGTAGGGAGAACATATTCAATTCTGAATTGACTCTTACCTTCCCTTAAGTGGTCTAAGGTCCCTGCCCTTAGGGAACTTACTTACAGTTTAGCAGGAGAAACAGGAAACAAATTTTAAAAGTAAATAACCAATAGCTGCAGTTAGAAGATTTTAGAAGGTGATAAGAGAAGTATGAAGTGAAGCAATGTAGGGCCCTAGGGAGTGCAGCGCAGAGGAGCTGCAGTATGAAGTGATATGATGGGAGGAGGATGGAGGAAACAGGCTACAATGCGACAAGGGTGGCAGGACTTGACAGCATGGCGTGGAAATTAAGCACACACTCAACAAAGTCTGCACTTAGTTTAATGCTCTGCTAGCGCCATCTTGAAATAATTTTACCTAAGAATCTGGCAGGTGAAGTTCAAAGTGATCAGGTGCATGCACATGACCAGAGGAGATATGCATGATGTGGGTGCCCACAATCTTTCCCTGCTCTGCCAGCAACACATAGCATTCAGGATGTTCCAGACACACAGAATCCCAGTGAACTCATGATGCAAGGGAACTCTGCAACACTCAAAGCAAGTGCAAAGTATAAGACTTCTATGACTGAAGAAGTGGGGATGACAGCCCCAAGAGTTCACTTTCCATGAACTAGAACTGCCTTGAAAACAGAAAGAAGGTAATTGTGTTCCAAAAACATGAACAACCAAGGGACCCCATCACAGCTTTCTTGCTTGTTGAGAGCCACAGTCAAAGGGGCCCCAGCAAACTTCCAGCTGCCAGCAAACTCTCAGCTGCCAGCTGATGATTGGCTCACAGCAGCCCCAGCAAACTTCTAGCTGCCAACTGATTGGCTCCTCTGCGGTGATGCTCATTGGGCTTCTTCCCCGCCCTTTCAGACCACAGAGCTGCTCATTGGGGAACTTTTTTTGGCTCCGCCCACATGACCCAGCCAATGGGCCTCAAGAGCAGGAGGAGTGGGGGAGGTTGAGAGGCTTGTGGGAAGCCGGTGGTGGCAGTTGGGCTCTGAGGGAATTCCTGAAGAGCTGTGTGGTGTGGTGTGTGTGTTCTAAAAATAAAGTTCGTTTCTTTTGACAAGTGGCTCCTAAATTCTGCCCAGCCAGACTGGGGCACTTGCTCATGCTACCTCCTGCATTAGCCACTACTTACCATAAACATGATGACATGGAAAGGGAAAAACAAAGTGGCCCATTGTTTCTTTCCTTGAAAGTCCTTCCTTACTCATTGGTAAACATGGGAGGGGTAATGATAGAAAGTGTGTGTATCAAGAAGTGAAACAAAACTAGGTAAGCTAATCTCTACCATTGTCATAAGAATAAAATTCATATGCATGCATGAGATACAAAATGTGAATTATGCAATTTTGATGATTTCACATACCAGTTAAATCTGTGCTTAAAACTGGCACTGCACAATATGAATGGTAAAATCCATGCTAATGATATAACTTTCTTATTCTACCTTGGTTAATATGACATTGAATAGAAAAAGCACCATGACGATGGAGAGTGAGACCATTAATAAAAGGAAAAAGTTTTGCAGTTTAGTGTCTATATAGGTACTTTTTTCCCTTTTGAACAAGAATAGCATTTTCATTTTGCACAGAGCCCTCCAGATGCTCCATCCATCCCTGTAGAGGTCTAGGAAAAAGGACCCCACCACTGCTCAGTGGTCCCAAACTTCACTGCAGACTGGAACCTCTTACCCCACTGAAAGACTTGGGTGTCACTGGTCTGAGGTGCAGCCTAGGCAACAGGAATTTTTTTCAGCAACTTGGGTAATTCTAATTCATATCCAATGTTGAAAACCAGTGGCTTTGATGAAGGTTTCCAAGCACTGAGCACACTATCCACTGACAGGCACAGATTCTACACTTAGCCCTTCTAACAAGGCCTGCTGTGGCATCAGATGAGAAAATGCACCAGCTTATCATCACAGTGACCTGTTTCTTTATCCATAAATATTTACCAAGGAGTAATAAATAAGGTCAAATCCAGCATTTTCATTTTGCATCAAGGGCCACTGTGCACTTATGTTGGTCAGCTGTCCAACTCTGTGACAAAATACCTGAGATAAACAACTCAAAAAGAGGTTTCAGTCTATGGTTAATTGGCCCTGTTGCTTTAGGGCTTGTGGCAAATAGATCATGGCAGAAGAGCATAATGGGAAAAAGCCTGTTCATCTCATGGTGGCCAAGAAACAAAAGAGAAAAACATGAAGAGGAGGAGGTCCCAGTATTTCACACCCCAATGACCTAATTTCCTTTCATTAGGCCCCACCTTCTAAACATTCCACAACCTCCCAATAGCACCGTAGTTTAGGTTTTTAATATATGAGCCTTTGGGGGACATTTTACATCTCTACTATAGCAGCATTTGAGGAAAAGTTATCAACACTAAATAGAAGGGATAAGATAAACAAATGGAACAATTGGTCCTATAGGACCCACAGTGATTCAGGAAACAGAAAAGCCCCTTAAAAAGTATTGCTCCCATTCTGGACCCAAGCTGGGTTGATGATACCACTCTCTCCTCATCATCCCCAGTCCATCTGGCTCCCATTTTGCTCCTCTCTAGCCAGGCCCAATGCAGTTCCCCCTGCCTCCCCTGTCACTCTGAGTCCCATCTGTCCACCATCCTACCTCAAGAGGATCACAACTAAAGAGCAGATCTGACCATCCCACACTCCTGAATTCTCTTAAATGGTTGCCCTGTGCCCAAGGGCCAAGTTCAAGATCTTTTCCAGGACACTAAGCACTGTGGTCATTGCACTGCCTCTCTAGGCCATTGTCCTCCTTGCCACCCACAGCTTTCTCATACCACCAGATCCTCTGCTTCTTATTCCACAGGTAGTTCAAATCCCCTCCTCTTATACATGGTCTTCCAGGAATATACCAGTCCCTTCCCTGAGCTTTCAAACCCAGTTACCTCTTCTCACCCAGATATCTATTACCTGCTCATGTACACCTGTTCAAATGACCATGCTTCCACCCCAGGCTCTAAGTATTCCACTCACTCCCTCAGTCCAGACAAACAGTGTCCTTTCAGAACTGTCCCAATGTGATCTCCAACCCACTAAAGTAGGGCTTCTTGAAGAAGAAGGAAAAAAAAATAGGCCTTATTTCTCTTTTTAGTCCCCATGATAAGAGAATCTGGCACATGAAAAATAGTCAATAAATACATATGAAAAGGAACCAAATGCAAACAACTGTCCCAATTTTAACACATATGGTTGTGGATCAAGTAAAGAAATTGGCCTCCCAAAGATGGTATGTTCCCTTGTTCATCAAGGAAGCTTAGTCACAGCATGATAGTGCATGCCTATAATCCCAGCAACTCAGGAGGCTGAGACAGGAGAATTCTAGGTTCAAGGCCAGCCCCAGCAACTTAGTGAAGCCCTAAGAAACTTAGTGAGACTTGTCTCAAAATAAAAAATAAAAAGGGCAAGGGATGTGGTTCAGTAGTTAAGCACTCCTAGGTTCAATTCCTGATAAAAGAAAGAAAGAGAGAAATAGCTAAGCTACCTGCATACACAAACCTACATAAAAATTAAACTCTAAGCCAATATCTTTCTTAAAAGTTTTAGTTGCTTCAGGATGTCTTACTGCTTCTAAAATACTATAAACTTCCAAATGAAGGGACTGTGGCAGGCTAAGTTGCTCCTTATTCCAGAGATTCTTCCAGGTACTTCCAGATCTTTCTCAGTGCCATGCCAGAGCCACACAGGAGAAAGCCTCCAGTCATGCAATCAGAAGACCAAGGTGGATCCAAAAACCAAGACTATACATAAGGATGCATAGAGGAAAGGGGGTTCACAATAGAAAAAAGAGGAAGAAAGTACATAAGATTACAGTAATAACAGCAATGCTGAGGCACAAAGTTGTACATTCTGTTGGTGAAAACATAAATTAATTCAACCCTTCTAGGAAGCTGTTGAAAATGTGATTCAGGACCTTAAATGAACATACTCTTTCACTTAATAATTCAATTTCATTCAGTCCATACCGGGAAATTAATAAAAAATGAAGATGAAGATTTACATACAAAGATGGACTTAATAGAATTTTTGATAGCAAACAAAACAAAAACAGGAAACCACCTAAATATCTAAAAATGAAAACAGATAAATGGATTAGGGAATATTCATACAATGAATTATACATTAATCAAGAGAAATGTTTGGGAAAAATTTTAATAACATGTACAGGTCTGTGATTGTTTAGAAGGAAAGGGGGAACACTAACTACAAAGTACAATCTCAACTATATTTTTAAAATAAATATATATGGGAAAGAATACTGAAAGAAAATAGCCCAAAACTAACCTGAAAAAAAGAAATTAGTCTCTCACTCAAAGCCAATGAAAACATCAATGCATTTTGGAAGATATATATTTAAAATGAATATGTTAGGTTATTTACATTTGTTACTTCTGAAATATTTGGCCTTGGAGACCTTGGAGCTGGTTGATTAGAGGAGCAGAGAAAGTGGGAATTCTTTTCCCCCATTATCAGGGTTTAACTTTGTTCTGCTGAGCTCAAGTTTAAGCCAAATATAAGTGGTTGTCTCAGAAGGTCAGGGTTGATGAGCCTGAATTGCAATTGGGGCCATATGGCTCATTAACATACACACCCTCCTCTTTAGACATCTGATTTTCATCAAGGTACAGAGACTGATGCCTGCACCGTTCCTAAGAGGCCCCAGTGGAGATTTCAAAACCACTCTGGGTTACAGGTTTCTTGTCAAGAATAAAGGCCTAAAATAAAACAGTGTCAGCAGAGAGCTAATGAAGGCAGATGAGCAAAAACATAGTCCTCCAAAAGGCCAACTATCAACACAACAGACCCACAGGTTTCTAAAACTAGAAGATCCCAGAGGACCACTCACCCTCTAACCTGATGCATAAAAGACAACAAATCCAAGGGATTCTATAAGGTTCTAGAAGCTGTCATTCCAGAATTCCTGGATATCCAACCCTCGGCCCTGCATTGAACTCTTCTTTTCCTACTTTAAACTCCACAAGGGCCATCAGGAGAGAAAAGGAGGAAAAAGCTACACTAAGCATTTTGTGTATTATTCCAACCTTTAATAAAGAGGCAGAGAGGATGAATGGTAGACTCAGGACCAAAAGAAGCCTAGAGACCCTTCTCATCCTCCATATCCAGACACTGAACACAGGCAAGATCTGGACACACAGGCATGTATCTGCAGCACAGGAAAAGCCCTTTTATTTTCAAGCCCATAATGACATTGTTCTTGTATAATGGGCACTTTAGCCTCTTGTAAAACAAATGCCAGATCAAAGCCAGCTGCCAGCTCACCACAGGCTTTGACAGCCACAAGACATGGTTCACAGTGAAGGTCTGACAAGGCTGCCCTGCTCCTTGCCCTTGTCCAGAGAGGCCTCACTTCTATCTCAGTCTTTCCCAGATACTGGGAACAAATGTGAGGTAGACACCTACCCTGGATGGCACCACTTCAAATGTCAAATGTTCTATATCCCTAGAAAGGATAAAGGGGAAAAATATCCTTGGAAGCACTATTGTGGTAGTCATCTTTTCATCACTGTGACCAAAATACCTGACAAGAACAACTCAGAGAATGATGTTTACATTGGCTCATAGCTTCAGTGGTCTCAGTCCATGGTCAGACAATTCCATCGCTGTGGGCAGAGGTGAGGCAGAACATCATGGTGGAAGGGCTTGGCGGAGGCAAGCTGCTCAACTCTTAGCAGCCCAGGAGAGAGACAGAGAGAGGGAGGAGGGAACCAAGGACAGATCTAGTCCCCGAGGCCATGTCTCCAAGGACCTACTTCCTCCTACCACATCCAACCTGCCTAACTACCATCCCATAATCCTTTCAAGTTATTAATCCATCAAATGGATTAATCCACTGACGAGTTATAGCCCTCATGATCCAGTCACTGCCTAAAAGCCCTACCTCTGAACCTTGCTGCACTGGAGACCATGCTTTCAACACAGGAGCTTTGGGGGAACATCTCAGATTCAAACTGTAACAACTATTTCTAGTCTACACTCAGAATCTTAAGCCAATGACTGAAACACTTTCACTCTGATACATGCTAAAATACTGACAGGTCATTTTTATGACCATAAATATATAGTGCTTCAAACATTTAGAAGAGGGACCCACCAAAGCCCCAGACTGATTCCTGGTTGTGGTTACTGCTGTTGCTGTTGGTTTCACACTGAAATCCACAAGTTATTTGTCTTTACCTCTGATCTAGGCATCATGAAATAAAAACAAAAGCCACGTTCCTGTCAAACACCATTTTAGAGGGGATAGGATCCCAAAGTAGTGAAAATGTTAAGAAATCTGTATTGTTCCTTTGCACTTCACTATTGATAAACCAGCCAAGAGGAATTCTCCCAGGAATATTATTTAGCATTGAAAACAAACCACTGCGGTCAAGAAAATCAGTGTGTTAAAGATATATCTGCAATCCCATGTTTATTGCAATACTATTCACCACTGCCAGGACTGGAATCAACTTAGGCATCTAGCAATGGATGAATGGATGAGGAAAATATGGTACATATACACAATGGAATATCATTTGGCCATAAAAAAGAAGAAATCCTATAATTTGTGGCAATACAGATGAAACTGAATGGCATTATGTTAAGTGAAATAATTCAGGCACTGAAAGACAAATACCACATGTTCTCACTTACATGTGGAAGTCATCTCATAGAACTATAAACAGTGAGTCCAATAGCTGGAAAAGGGGAGAGGGGAGCAGAAGGTTAACAGGCACAGGCATGCAGCTGGATAAGAATAATAACTTCGTATGTTCTATAGAACCTCGGGGTAGCTATGATTGACAACTACTGTATATTTCAAAATCACTAATAACAAGGATTCTGAATGTTCTCAGCACAAAGAAATGATAAGTGTTTGAGGTGGTAGATATGTCAATTACTCTGATCTGATCACTGCAGCTGTACATGTACATCAAAATGTCATATTGTGCCCCATAAAAAATGTACAATTACTATATGACCAAAAGAAAAAAAGAATACCCAGCCATGGAACATCCATAATACAGGAACATAGAGACTCCATTTCTAGGTAGCTAGACCACATCTCCAAAGCTTAGAGAAGCTGCATCCCATTTTTCCAGAAATAATAGTTAGACATAACAGGCCTCATGCCTTCTAACAGAGGGTTTGAGGGAGTCCAAGGACTCTACAGTTCTGTCACCTACAGATCTCTCCCTGTTGGTATATGAATTAGGAGACAGACTCCCCCTTTGTTTCCATTTCCTCAGGTAAAAAAATTAGATACTTCAATAAAACTCCTGATGCTCTCCATCATTACACTCTGCTCCAAGTTCTGAATTTACTTATTTATTTATTCATTTATCCTTAGAGAATTCCATTTCCCATGGTCTGATGAAGCAAGCCGAGCTCTGACCTGATGCCTTTCCTTCCCCTTTCTTTGATTTGCCCAACATCACACATGATTATAGAACTGATTTATCACACATCTATCCTGGATACTGAACTAAGCTTGGAATGAATTCCTGAATGCAATTCCTATCTCAGCCAACTCCAGAGCCAAGGAAAGAATCCAAGATGAGAAACAAACAGGTTCTAAGCAATTCTTTCAGGCCTATTATTCTTAACCTTTGATAATCCTCCCTGTTTGATTTTATTAAAATCTATTAAGAAAGACATAAGAGAAGTCTTTTTAAAGTTGGCTGAGCCCATGGTATTTTACTCAGAGGTCACATCTGGGAGGTAGGCCTATATTTTCTGTTGTTTTTACCTGACTAGTTTTCCCAAAATATCTTTCTCTTGAAAGAGCTATGTAGTTTTGAGCAATTTTATCATTAACAATAATTCTCACTCAGTGAGACACTACTTTGAACAAGTCCCAGTAAAACTCCCCATTAGCCATTTATTGAATGGAATGACAATTTTACCAATTTAAAGATTCTAGAACCAGGGCTGGGGTTGTGGCTCAGCAGTAGAACACTCACCTAGTACGTGAGAGGCCCTGGGTTTGATATTCAACACCAAATAAAAATAAATAAAATAAAGGTATTATTTCCAATTACAACTAAAAAATAAATATTGAAAAAAAAAGGATTCTAGAACCAAAATTAGCATTCGTTAAGAATAGGTGTTAATACTCTGTATTTGGGCTAGGATTGTGGCTCTGCGGTACAGCACTCACCTAGCACGTGCGAGGCACTGGGTTGGATCCTCATCACCACAAAAATAAATAAATAAAATAAAGGTATTGTGTTCAAGTACAACTAAAAAAAATAAATATTAAAAAAGGCTTAATTATTACTCTGTATTTTTTGTATGTTTGAAATATTTCTATTTTTAAAAATAATAATAAACCTGAGAAGAAATTTTCCAACGCCTAGAAAATCCAGATCCACAAGCAGAAATGCACATGAAAATTTTCTTGTATCACAAAAGAGCAAAAAAATTGCCAACAACTCTATAAATCCTCTAAAGGAGAAGAGCTAAACAGTACCATATATTATTATAAGAGAATTCTGTCTTGCCATTAGGATAGAATGTAACAAAGAAAAGGGGCATTGCTGGAAAGAAATCATGTTTTAGAATAGTAATATTCAGTGTGGTACCACTTAGGTCAAGCACACTTTTGAACATACACAAGCACACACACATATACACACACATATACACACACATACACACACACACACCTTGAATCTAACTCTAAGGGAACATCAGATAAGCCCAAATTGAAGGACAATCTTCAAAATAATACCTGTATTCTTCCAAATAATTAAGGTCATGAAAGTCAAAGAAAGACTAAAAAAACTGATCTCGATTAAGGACACTAAAGATATATAAAAAATGCAATGCATGATTCTGATCCTTTACTATAAAAGACCTTACTGGGATAACTGGAAAAATGTGAATGGGGTCTGAGGACTAGATGCTAGTAAAATATTAATAGTAATTTTCTGATTTTGATGTACATTTTGGGGTTCTATGAGAAAATGCCCTTGTTCGCAGGAAATATACTATTGAGATCAGGGGTAATGGGGCATCAGATAAACAACTTACTCTTAAATGATTCCATCAAAGAAGTTCTCAATAATTTTCTTCCAATTTATTTGTAATAGAAATGTATCACACATTATATGTCATACATGAAAATTAGCTCAAAATGGATCAAAGACTTAAATATAAGAGCTAAAGCTATAAAACACTTAGAAGAAGACATAAGGGGAAAGATGCATGACTTTGGATTTGGCAATAATTTCTTAGACATGACATCAAAAGTACAGGCAACAAAATAAAAACTGACAAGTTGAAAATTTTTAAATTGTGTGAGCCAGGTGTGGTGTCATGCGCCTGTAATCCCAGCTTCTTGAAATACAGAGGCAGGAGGATTGCTTGAGCCTAGGAGTTCTGGGCTAGCCTGGGAAACAGAGCAGAAACCTGTCTCTTTACCAAAAAAAAGATGTGCATCAAAGGACCCTTCAACAGAGTGAAAAGGCAACCCACAGAATGAGAGTAAATATCTGTGAATCATATATTCGATTAGGACTTAATATACAGAATATAAAAAGAACTCCTAAAGTTCAATAACAAAAACACATACAACCCAATTAAAAAATAGGCAAAGAGGGCTAGAGTTGTGGCTCAGTGGTAGAGTGCTTGCCTTATACATGCGAGGCCCTGGGTTCAATCCTCTACACAACATAAAAATAAATAAAATAAAAGTATTATGTCCAGCTACAACTAAAAAATAAATATTAAAAAAAATAAGCAAAGGGCATGAATAGACACTTCTCCAAATAATACATGCAAATGGTCAATAAACACATAATTTCCGAGATCAATACTCAAATAACTAATCAGTAGGAAATTAAAAATAAGAACCACAGTGAGATATACTTCACACCTATTATGAAGATTAGTATAAAAAATAAAACAGAAAATAATAACTATTGGTGAGAATGTAAAAAAATGAGAACTCTGTGCCTTGCTGATGGGAATGTAAAATGGTCTAGACATTGTGGAAAACATTATGTCTGTTCCTAGAACAACTAAATTTTATGTATATAGAACAACAAAAATATATATGGGGGAGGGAGAGAGAGATGATTCAGCAATTCCATTTCTAGGAATCAAAAGGTCTTGAAGAGATATGTCAATGTTCATAGGAGCACTATTCACAATAGCTAAGAAATAGAAATGATCCAAAAATCCATGGATAAATGAATGAATACACATGGTACATATATAGAATGGACTATTATTCTGCCTTAAAAAGAAGGAAACTCTGACACCTGCTATGAACATAATGTTTGACATGGATGAATCTTGAAGACATTATGCTAAATGAAAAAAACACAGTTACAAAAGGGCAAATATTATGATTTCATTCATGTGACAGAGTAACCAAATTCAAAAACAAATGGTGATTTTTAGGAACTGGAGGGAAGAAAAAATGGGAAAGTACTGTTTAATAATAGATTGTTTCAGTTTTGCAATATAAAAAGAGTTCTGTAGAAGGATGGGGTAACGGTTGTACAATAATATGAATATTCTAATGACTCTGAACTGTATACTTTCAATGGTTAATATGGTGAACTTTATATTGTAGATATTTTGTCAAAATATTTTTTATTAAGTCTGAAAGGAAATAGATAGCACTTAATCAATGTGCTCCCTCTGAGAATGACAAATTATAGGCAAAAGTATTTTTAGTGCATCTTAAACTTCTAAACTTTTTTAAAGAATACTGATTTTATATATAATGTGTAACAAAAAATGATATAAAATGCTCTTTTATAGGCGCTCATGAGAAAAATAAAAGACAGGAAAAGAACTGTTTCTGTAAAAATGCCTTTCTACCCAGGAATACTATAAAAGCTTACTATTTAAAAATAACATTTCTAAATTGGTACTTTCCAGGTAATACATGCTTGCTTGCTTGCAATTTTTTAAAAATAATAATAATATAATAATAAGAGACTCTTCCCTAGGGAAAATAAAGGGGGTGAAGGAACAAAATGAAATTGGAGAGGGAAAAAAAAAAAGAATCCACAGAGCACAGGGCCAGATCTAGTCTGGATTTTGAAATAAAATTTTATAGAAATTGTGCTTATCCCCTGAAGGTTTCGTGACCTAACAATGACACCAACGGTTAATAATAGCCTTTGCCCTCCTTCTGCAGTCAAACAGCAATGCAATTCCTGAATGGAACCACTGCCTGAGGGAGATGATGGGTTTCATATTCCTGATGTGAAGGAGGCCTGGAAAATGGAAACAAGGCCACAAACTTAGATCTTTCCATTACAGAGAAATTGAGGCTCCCGGGCTTCACTTTCATGATTAAAAATAGAAAAAGAAATTGCACATTTTAAGGAAAGTAGTCAAAGGAATACAGTTCATGTGAAGAATCTCCACAGAAGTGCTATGCTTTTGTGTTTCACATTGACCAAAAAAAAGAACTAAGATGGTGGAATCAGGTAGGAAGTGCTACCATGAGACTCTGGACCTGCGACCAGCAGGAAGCATGTGGGAGTTCTCAGCAAGACAAGCTCCTCCAGTCCTGGACTTTCACTTCCGCTCTGCCTCTGGAGCTTCTGTGTCTCTTCTGACAATTACGTCCCATAATTTCCGAGATCAATGAACACCAGGGAACATAATTTTCCAAAAATAAGTCTTTTTTTCTCTAACAAGCTCCTGATTTAAATTTAGAAATTTTCCTTACAATGTTAGCTAAAATAGTATACATAAATCAAATTCAATATAAATGCTGTTTGTTGAGTTTTTTACAATATCCTTTTATAATTAAAGTTGGTTGGGGGGGTGTTGTTGTTTTGTTTGGGTTTTTTTTTTCCATTTCATTTCATTTGGGTTTCCCCCCCCCCCTTTGTGGGGGTAGAAAACTGGGTAATAGTTAAATATCTAGATTCATGCTAACCTGAGGGAGACAGTCTATGTCCCTGGAACTTTTTTGCATTTTTTTTAAACCCTGAGAGGTTTCTACTTTGTGCCTGGGCTTCCAATCCAGGGACAAAAATTACACCCCTTGATTTCAATATCTGATCTCATTCAATGTCTGACATTTATGCCATGGAATCCCTCCATCACACTGGCTGTAGAGGCAAAATGGGGTCTTTCTTGTAGCAAGCTGTAGGAGGTTAGACTTCACATTCTGCCCTATTGCTCAAGTCACAGAATGACAGAAATCAAACATGAGTCATTTTTGGAATAGCTCCATTGTGAGCGACAGAACACCAGAGGGATTAAAAGCCTCCAAAATATACCCAGAATCTCTCCACTTCTCACCGACCTGCTGCAGGAACCCCTCAATGCCGTCCCTGCCACCCATCCTGACACCACACATCCCACCCTTCCTAAGTCTAAACTACAATCTGGTCTCAGCCATCTCTGCAGGCACATGTCAGAGCTCTCATGTTCTAATAAATCTCCAAACCACCAGCAACAGAATCAAAACTCCTTATCCTGTCTGGCCTCTGAAATCTTGCTCCATCAAGCCCAGGTCACAGCTCTGGCCTCATTTCTTAACCCCTCCTTGTCACAATAACTATATCTGTATATTTACACACACACACACACACACACCACCCTGGAAAGAAAGGCTTCTTTCTAAGTCTGCAAGTGGACTGACAATACTATTATTTATATGGAAACAAATTAAAAGGCTTGTGGCCCTCCTTCCACAGATCACCCAGACTCTGAGCTTGCTGGAACACATTCTTCTTCAAGTCCGTATGTCACTGGCTCCCTTCCCCAGTGCATGTACCTGAAGTAGCCTCTACCCCAACACCATTCTGTACATCTAGTCCTGTTTTATTTCTTAATATTAATCACAATTTTGCATGATACTTGTTTTTGTATGTTTCCCGATTAGTACATAAGCTCCATGAGGGCATGTCTTTGGTTCAGTGCTAGACCAGCACTGAGCAAGCACCCAATAGTACCTGTTGGATGAAGGATGCATAGGTGGTGGGTAACTGAGTGGACAGAGGGATGAGTAGACAGCCTGTTGCACATGGGGTGGATGGATAGTACATGAATAAACAAGTAAACTATCTGATGGATATCATGGGCTTTTATTCAAGAGCCCTACCTCTAGGGCATCTGTGACACAGCCCTGCAGTGGAGACTCAACGGCTAGGAGGTTACACCTGGATGGACACTGAGTAAGTAGGCGCTGTGAATGAAATGCTGTTAAAAGACAGGGAAGATGTCAACAGAGAGAGATAGGGAAGGAGCTCATTTCAGATGGATGAACAGAAACTCCAAGGAGAAAAAAATCATGATGCTTATTCAAGAAATAATAAATAATCTTCAGGAAACTAGTCTACAATTCACTGTAGAAAGTTTTTGCCATGAACTTTATAGGTAATAACACACCACACAAAATGAACCTTTAACAATGTCCAATATGGGTTCAAAAGTAAATTATCAGACAACTGCTTATGGGAGCCTCAACGTTCATACATTTTATTAAATTGCAATCTCCATTCTAAGACATTGATCATCATTGGGTTTTTATTGTCATCTGATTAATATATCAGCATGAATGAGGCATTCAATGCCCAGTACGCCAAAAGCGAAGAGAACTATAAGTTACTCTTCAACTAAAAGTCTTAAGAGGCTCCACCACTACAATTAGCTTGGCCATTGAGAAATCCATATGTTGGGCTCTTAAGAAACAAGTTATTCCATTGGCACATGCTTCAATGTCACTCAGCAGAGTGGTCAGTCATCATTCACTAATGTATTGAACTGCTGCTGTTCTATTGGCTTTTTCCTGACACATCTGTAATTGTGTCGAGAATGCACCATGCTCTGGGGACATTTTCATCATTGCATGTATTGGGGAGGAGAGCAGTTAGGAGATCTGGAGGGGCGCTGATAAATGAGAATAGTTTCACATGTGACCTCAGTAATGAAGCCCAGCCATCTTGTTTCCTGGCAGCTGCAGAAGCACAGGTTGCAAAGTATTTTTAGACATATGGCAATGGGGAGGGGAGGGTGGTCCAGAAGAAACTAATGCCTAGAGTAGATAAAAATGGCAACATCAGATGTCCTCTGATCCAGCAGTTCTCAAAATTCACTGTGTTTAACAGAGCACACAGAGACCTGGTTACAAACATAAATCTGTTACTCTTCTGCACTCCACATCCAGATATTCCTGCAACTCTGGTTCAGAAAACCTGGGTGGGCCCAGGAATCCACATGTTAACAAGCACCGTGGGTGGTTAAATGCTAGGGGTTTCAATCCACCCCTTGAGGAATACTACTACAGCTCCTAGTGACTTTCATGGAGAGGGAGTAATATGTAATCCCAGCCTACAGCAGCCCCCAGCTCACCAGCATCTGCACTTGGGGTGGGGGGTATTGGCAAACATGACAGAAAAAGGTTCGCGCGCTCTCTCTCTCTCTCTCTCTCTCTCTCTCTCTTTCTCTCCTCCCTACCCCCGCCCCCCCTCGATCTCTCTCACACAAAAACACAATGAGCTCAAGGCATTTCCTGAACCCCTAAAAGCCCACTTGCTCCAATTAGCACCCCACTTGCCCATCCTAACATCCTCTTAAAAGATATAACTAAACTTAAAAAGATAAATGCCTTTTCAGTCATTAGACTGCAGCCAAATCCTAGAATTTTGGCAAACACCTCTGCATAGTCAAAGTGTTTTATCTATTGGGCAGACCTTTAAAATAATTATAGCAAAAACTGCATTTTTTAAATTTCTATAACTTCCAGACCATTTTTCTCTCTCCATTACTGATGCAGATATTTGAATGAGGTTTTCTACAAAACACCACTGAATGGCAACATTTTCTATAATTACTTAAAGACTATGAAGCTCCTGACAAATTACCTAAAAAGCTAAGAATTCCTAATTAAAATCTTGAGTGTCTGTAATTAAATTACTGCTGTGCTCAATGTAAAAATCCCAAGGAAGGATAAACTTTACCTCCCTCCCTTGGGAATAAAAAGGATGCTGTTAATCTTTGGCAAGTCAAATCAGTAAAGGAAGGAGTTTGACTTTTTTAAAAAACATATCCACAAATGAAATTTAAAAATTAAAATAAGAATCTGCCCAAAACATACATACATACATACATATATATATATATATATATATATAGACACAAATAAAGCCCTTAAACTTTAGTTGCCTAATTAAACATTAAGTGACTTGTACCCATTAATGTGCTGAAACATCTGTTTAGTTCTGGTGAATTTAGAAATGTTTTGGCAGAAAAGAAGTACATCATAGTTTCAAATGGATCAGCCAAGTTCCCATAGGAAGGAACAAACTCTTGTAAATTTTTGCAATTTCATTAATATATGCTATGGATTATAAGAAGGTAAGATGAAAGTCAGTTGATTGATCAATCTGTGGGTCCTCAAGCAGATAGGTACACACACACACACACAGACACACACACACACACCCTGGAAAGGTTTCTTTTTAAGTCTACAGTGGACTAACAGGATATCTGTCTATATGGAAACAAATTAAAAGGTTCAAATAAAAAACAATTCCTGGGCAGTGTCCAACTAGGAAGAAGCCAGCCTGCTTGCAAATGTCTACTAGGTTCCTGCCTTTTCTACCAGTCAGATATTAATGCATGGGACAGGCCTTCCCCCAAGCACTGACAAGGCATGGGTACAGATTCTGATTATCAGTGGCAGTGGACAGGGCTGAGGGAGGCCAGGAGCGCACTTACCCTCTATGCCCACCCCTCCCAGGAGTACTGTGCTGATTTTATAACTCACAGGAAAGCAGACATTCAGATGGAATGGATCAGAAAGAGGTGTGATTCCATACAGGTAAGAGGTCTGGCCAGGTGTCCCCAAAATCAGCATATCCACTTTGACACCACAACCAAGACTAAACAACAAAACTTATAATGAAGAAGTAACTAATAGGTTCCCCTTTTTTTGTTTTAGTAACACTTCAGTAAAAACAAGCCAAGAGTCTTAGTCAACTTTTGCTTTGTTGTGTTTTGTAGTACTGGAGATTAAGCCCAGGGCCTTGCACACACTAGGCAAGTGCTCTACCACTATGTCCCCCACTTTTATTTGATGAATTAATCTGACAAAATGAACCCATATGATTGGAGTAAATAACAGAATCTGAGTACTATTTTGGCAACCAGACTTGCAAACACAGTTCCGTGGCAAGCCAACTATTGGGGCCTGGTTTAGGCAACATAATCACTGAAGCTAAAGTCAACCAAAATCAGGGAACTAGAATCTACAGTTTGAGTATTAAAAAAGAGTAAAAAACGGAATACATACGTACATTTAAACAAATGTCTATGAGGAGACTGGCATTAACATAATTTTTCCTTGTACTTAGCACACTTCATTAAATCTATCCCTCAAGCTGAAACATGCAGCCGTGGAGAGCGCATCTGGGCACCTGCAATGGGGATTTCCCACAGAAGCCACCTGTGTCCTTGTCTGTCCTCAGTGTCATCTCCTGGACTGCACAGTGCATATTATAAACAAATGAAACTTAATGGTGCTCTTTCCCCATTCCCTGCTCTGCCCCACTCATCTCCCTCAGGCCCTACAGGACCTATGAATGGCTCAGTCTGCACACAGGGTCCAGTCACACGGACAGATGCTTGCTGAGAAGACAAGCATACAGAAAAAGATTATAGGCAAAGCAGTGGTGATATTCAGAAAAGCATAAAATTAGAAGCTTCACAAAATCAAAGGCACCGTTTTTTCACTCAACTCATCCCAGTGATTTGCCAATAAACATGTGAGTTAACTTAAAGATGTGTATTTGAAAGTTCATTTTTTCAGCTCTTTTCAGTATTTCTATATAGTTAGGCTTTCAAGTTCACTCAATATACAGAGAACAAAAATAATTAATGGCAACATGATCAAGTATGTAGACCCTAGGCCTACCCAATTACTAAACACCCCTCCTCACTAAGAGAAACTCCCATTTGCTCTCACATACATGCAACCCCAATCATGTGAGGCCCAAGAAAATAGCTCCTGTTCAGAGGAAGGCCACTTAGGATTAAAACAAGAGCAAGAATAAGTTAATAGTAGGAATGGACTAGGTTGTTAAATCTTCCAGTATCTACCCACCTACTCACACCAGCAATCACACACTAGGTAATAATCAGGAGGTTCCTGCTGGAATGGTGTTCTTTCACAAAAATGCAACACAGAAAAGAGCTTCTGTCTGGCAGTTCTGCTACTACTTCTACACATTCCTTTTGGAAATATGTCCTTCAGAGCAAGAACATAATGCTCTTCTTCCAACTCTTTCTCACTGTCAGAACATATCATGGGACCCACACAGCAGCCTATAAATGCAACAGGCATGCTGCTGATGTAGTCATGGAAAACACGCACACACTACATGGCCAGTTCCATGCCTTAACTACATGGTTAAGGCAGGCAAACCACCTTTACCAGCCCATTCTTCACCACAATAGCTGCATCACTCATTGGCAAAGCTCGAAGACTCTCAAAATAAGAATCTGCCCCTGTTTGAAGTACAAGTTTAAGAACAATTACTGAAAATCCTCTCTTCTTTTCCTCCTAAAGGTCAGCTAAAATCTCTAGGCCCCTGGGAGGCCTTCCCAGCTCAGCACAACAGCAGTGGCATCAGCCTTCTCAGAACTCCAAACTTTCTCAGACAGCACAGCCACCACCTGCAAGGCACCATTCCTCATCAAACACCACTCTCCCAGGAACACTTCCCAAGGCACGGCAGTGAATAAGATGCAGGGAGCGTAAGTTTAGGAGTGGTGTGGACAAATGAGAAGCAAGGAAGAAAGATGATAACAGATAGTGTGAAGTCTGTGAAATAAACTACCAAGGCAGCATGACAGTAACTGGGGAAGCACCCTTGGGACTGAGAGGGTCAGAGAATCTCCTCTGAGGGGGAAACACTAGAACTGAGACAAGAGCCAGACAAAGAAAAGACTTGCTTGACCTGTTCTCAGATTGGAGAGGAGGCAAGAGAAGGTACAGAAGATGGAGTGAAAGATGTCAGAAACAGGACAGCCACAGATGCCGGGTTCCTGGGGCCTTGGTAAATGATAGGAAGGAACCTAAATCGTCATCAAAAAGCATTTGAAGGAAAAGCCTCAACTGCATGGCACTGTGACATTCCCTAAATTGTCTTGCATTGATATGCCGTTCACCATTACTGGCCTTTCAGGTTTATATTGCCCTAAATCTATTCCCAAAAGCAAGAACTGGGCGGCAGCATTTTTTTCCCTCTCTCTTATGGTGCCCAGCATACCATCATATCACAGAAAGACACCTGATGCATATATACACAAACACACATCCATACAGGCATACAAATACAAACACACATCTATATAGTGTTCATTTGTGCAGACGGTTTTAAAAGCCTATATTTAAAAAACATCTGGCCAAAAGAACCATTTTTCTGTAATGTAGAAACTTGCCAAAAGAACCATTTTTCTGTAATGCAATTGAACCGTTCATAATATAATAGGGAAATAAAACACTTAGAATTAAAAGCTTGGTTGATAGAAACACATGTTTATCTATCAGTAAAACGAATTTGGCTGTTCTCTTCCTATCAACACAAAAGCAAGCCAAATAACTATTTCCTGTAAAGGGAAGCCCCTCTATTGAAAAGGAAAAGAAAAAGAGGCCATAAGCAGAGGCCAGCACCAGTCACCAAGGCCTCTTCTATGCCTGCTTGCTGCCACCTACTGGAGAGCTGGAGGACAGAGACCTGTGCAAATTTCAGGTCAGAAAATGTATTAAAATAACTAAAATTGGACAATTGGTACATTTGAACAGAGACCCCACTATAGGATTCAGAAGCACCTAAAAGTAGTTTTTAACTTAATAAGTCAACACAGCATTTTAGAAGTTTGGACGTGCCTATTTGGATTTGTTTTCTATTTTTAGAGTTGTTTGGGTTTTTATTATATACACATCTCAGATGTAAAACATGATGTTTTGGTATACATAATAAAGTATAGTTAATTAAATTATTTATTCATAATCTTGCATAGGTACCTTTTTTTTCTGAGTCTCGAGAATACCTAAAATCTATTCTCATAACAAACTTCCAGCGTACAATATGATATTGACTACAATCCTCATGTAGTACATTACATCTCCAAATTTATTATCAAAGATAACTGCATCTTTAACCTAAATAAGAAAATAAGGGTAATAATTTAAAGAAATTTTAATATCCCAAAAGTTTAATGTATAACTAGCATTTCCAGAAAAATATTTAGAATGAAAAACAAAATGTTTGACTAACTAAAATTTTTCTAGAGCCAGTCAGGGTGACATATACCTGTATTGTCAGCTATTCAGGAGGTTGAGACAGGAGAATCACAAGTTCAAGACCAGTCTGGAAAACTTAGCAAGACCCTATCTCAAAAATAAAAAGGGCCAGGGGTGTAGTTCAGTGGTAGAGTACTTTCCTAGCTTATGCAAGTCCCTGAGTTCCAGCCCAGTACTGGAGAGAGGGAAAAAAGAAAAACCCAATGGGAATAAGATGGATGAGTGAGAGAGACTGACTGACTTGTCTGAGAGATGTCAGAGGGCTTATGCAACTCTGCTGAAGGTAGACTGGACAGGCTCCAAGTCCAGGCCAGTCTGGCTCCATAGGGTGCATGCCCTTGCAGTTGTCACACAGGGCCCAATACGCACAGGAGTCCCTTGGTTTAATGCTCTGCTATCACCATCTTGAATTTGTTTTTTAATTTCTTCAGTCACATTGCCTTATTTCTCAAAATACCACAAAGTTTATAATCCTTAATTAAAAGAAGGAATTTTTCTCTAAGTTCCAAAGGAATATCAATATGAAGGATAAGAAAAAACAGGTTGCAGAGCTGGGGTTGTGGCTCAGTGGCAGAGCATTTGCCTGGCATGTGTGAGGCATTGGGTTCGATTCTCAGCACCACATATAAATAAATGAACAAAATAAAGCCCCATTTTTAAAAAATAAAGGAATTTCTTTTTAAAAATAGGAAAGAAAAAACAGGTTGCTACTTGGATCAAGTGGTACAAAGGAAACCATCTTAAAAATCTTGGTAACTTTTGTATAAGGGGACTCACTTTCATTTTGCACTACTCTGGCCCAGGGGAAGAGGCTGGCCTCAACACAGGAAGGGAAGCTCTACTACTACAGTGGGAGGAGGTGATAGAGAAGCAGGGTCAATGCCACCCACTGGCTTCTTTTTCTGAAAAGCGGAAAGAGCTATCTGCCATGATGAGCAAAAGTACAGACAAGGTGGAGAAGGTCAAAATTCATGTACGATGGAGAAATCTGACAGACTCCACCTTAACCAGGTATTAAGATTAACATCACCTGTAATAAAACAAATCAACATCATGTACTGTTGGGGCCTGATCTCCTGAAGTCACAGAGAATGTGCCCTGAAGAATCTTAATGCAGAGTTCCTGTTTATTAGCTAAAGCCAAGGAGGCTGGAATGCTGAACACGGCAGGATGGCAATAACTCCTCACGCTAGGTTAATTCTTGCAGGACACGACGACCCCAATTAAGGAGAAAAATAAGGCCCAACTGTACTTCCTGCACGTACTTTAGGTGTATGTTTCCTGGCATTTTATGAGAACATATCCTATTTTGTCTACTGGGGAAAATGTTTTCTTAGTACTAGCAAACAAGTTGGTTGTTTTCAATATGTAATGCCATAGTTAAGTCTTAACCTCACACTGCCCTATAAAAGATGTACTATGCAAAAACAAAGCAGCCTCCCCTGCTCCCCCCAATAAACAAACTGTCAGTTTTAGGACTCAGAGTCTTCATGCATAATCACAGGACCAAACATTCAGCAGTAGTTCATTTGCGGCATGTGCCTCCTGATATGATGCACTAAAGACACAAGATCACTTTTGTGCTATTTGATATTCCTCCCAAAATGCACAACACCTCAATGTAATCACAGAAAACCCAAATGGGGACACATTCTACAAAATAAAAGGCCAGCACTCTTGAAAAGTGTCAAAGTTTTGAAACACAAAGAAAGGCCAACCAACCGTCACAGATGGGAAAAGGGAAAGGAGAAATGACAACTAATTGCCACATGGAATTTTGCATTATCCTAGAACAGAAAAAGGACAGTTAAAGAAACCTAGTGAAGGACTGGGGCTTGGGCTCAGTGTCAGACCACTTGCCTAGCATGTGTGAGGCACTGGGTTCTATCCTTAGCATTGCATTAAAAAAATAATAATAATAAATTAGTAAAATAAAGGCATATTGTCCATCTACAACTACAAAAAATTTTTAAAAAAAGAAACCTAGTAAATTTCAAATGAATCAATGTTAATTTCGATGACTATCATTCTACTACATTTATGAAAGACTTTGAAACTAAGGGAAGCTGGGTAAAGAATATATGGAACTTGGGCTGGGTTGTGGCTCAGTAGCAGAGCACCTGCCTGGCATGTGTGAGGCACTGGGTTCGATCCTCAGCACCACATAAAAATAAATAAAATAAAGAAATAAAGGTATTATGTCTGCTACAACTAAAAAAATAAATAAATAATATGTGAAATTGGTTTTTTTTCCAACTTTCTGCAAGCCTCAAATTATTTCAAAACGAAAAGCTTACATATTCATGTGGATTGTTTTCATTTGTGATTTTTTAAATGCTATTAATAATTCCAAGACCCTCAGTCACCACCTTGGAAGTCTAGCACTACTCCATCAGTCATTGATAGACATTTCTTTGTCAATACAAAGTGTCGGTAACAGAAAAGAAAGGTTCTAGTCCCCTTAAAAATATGTCTTTGTACCAATCAGAGCCACGAATTTCTACCATGTTTCCCCCACATGACAGCATCATTGCACAACATCCTGGCAAGGCACAAGGGAAGCAAAGAAGGAAGAACAGGAACAACCCTTTGGTTCCTACTTCTCTGCCCACCAGAGCCACACATCTCTATCAAATGAGTGCATTAATTAAAGCTTTTGAAAATGTGTTGCACACAACAAAACCACACAGATTGCAAGGACTATTTCGCATTTCCTTTCTCTATCTTAATTACGCTTTTGCTGAAATGTGGGTCATACACTGCTTTAGAAAAATGAGGATTTACAAAGAACCTTGGGTGGCACATCCACCCATTCCTGGCACAGAACCTGCTCCATGTAACTATTCTGAATGGGTGAATCTGCCAGAGCTGTGGCTCTGCTGCCACCCAGTGGCAAGCAGATGTCATGGCACTTAGCCCAGGAACATCCCAGAGGAAGAACTAAGGACATTTTTTGTGTTGTCCCAGCCTACCACATCTCAGGAGTTAACAATGCAAACATGAATTCTTGGGAAGATAGGTATTAAAATAAATATGAGAGCCAGGTGCGGTGGCACACACCTGTAACCTCAGCATCTCGGAAGGCTGATGCAGGAGGATCACAAGTTCAAAGCCAACCTCAGCAACTTGGCCAGGCACTTAGCAACTCAGCAAGACCCTGTCTTTAAATAAAATATTAAAAAGGGGTGGGGATGTGGCTCAATGGTTAAGCACCCCTGGGCTCATTCCTCAGTACCAAAAAATTAAATAAATAAATATATACATAAATATATAAATAAATAAATAGTGATGGGGTTGAAATACATAAATAAATAAACAGTGACAAAATACTTCGTCCAACTTAAGACTGAGGACTGTTCCCAAGTCTAAATCAAAGCCAAGACATGTTACTGGTACCCAGGAGACTGACCTAGGCCCCTAACTTCAGGCTTACCTGCTTTGGGTCAGAGGTAGCAGCGCCAGGAGCAGGGGATTCCAGTTCTATGGTCACAGGCCCATCATTCTGAATGTGTACCTGCATATAGGCACCAAACTTGCCATCTGAAAGAACAATTCAAATAGTTTTAGAGATGGAGATCCAAGGCTACCCTATCTATAGAGCACATCTATGTCAATGGAATCTGAAACCTGAGCCGTAGCACCAGCCAGTCAACACAGCACAAGATGGCTGGCCCCCGAATGAGGGAAAGGCAAGTTTAAACAGCAAAAGCTTCCACATCCCAAAAGACTTGGCAAGAAAATAAAGGTCTGGTAACACCAAGGGAGAGAAGAATGGGGGCAACAGCATGTAACACGGCAGGAGGGTAAACTGGCCTGACCACTTTGGGAGGTAATCTTAGCACCCTATCTAGTAAGGCCCCTCCACCTCCAACCATGGACAGCCGCTCTGCTCTCAGGCCTGCTGGATTCAGGCTGACCTCATGCCCTGGGGTTTCTCAGATACCAGACCCAACCTCAAACTCAGTAACCTCTGAAGCTTCTGCTCCTACCACAACCCCACAATTTTCACCACTGATTCTTTCCCACCTAGTTTCCTCTCTCCAATGATCCTTAATCTCAGAGTGACTTAACAAAGTGGGCACATCAATTCTTGGTCTTCTTGGGCCCACAGTAAGTAAGTAGTACTGTAAATTGTACTAGAAGCACCCAAGCTGTCACCACTTTTATATGCAAAATTACTCCAGTTCCTTCCAGGGAGCCAAATGTGCCCAAATACTGATGACTTTTCGTGACCTCCTATCAGATTAAAATGGCCATTCAAACTAGCAGAGCTTTTGTTTTACCCATGTCAGATTAGCTAAAAAGACATCAGCTGGGAAGGAAATCATGTGTTTAATTGCATGCTAAAATTATGGCTACAATTAGTGGCAAATTTCAGCCGCTGCACTCCTTAGGGAGGCTGAAGGCAGACTCAGGAGGAAAGGAATTATTTCCGACCTTGAATTTCTGTTGCCAGGATATACGGCAATGCTTCACGGTGTTTATCATTTCAAGTAGCAAGAAATTTATTTTCTTTTCCTGTTTTTCTTCAGTTAACTACAGAACTATTATCTGAATTTCCATTTGTACACACAATAAATCCAAAGACATGTTTTAAGAGGCCTTAAACCGGTAACATTTTTTTCCAGTCCAGATCAAAGGGTAAAGTCTCCAAGAAAAATTAGACTGGCCAGAGAAAATAAATATATTTTTTAAAGTAAAAGACAAAAACATAGCTACTAAACTACATCTGGGCTCCTTCAATGATATAATCAAGTTGTTCTTAAATACAAGTCTCAGGGTTCCACCCAGGGCTGCAGGATAATCACATGTCAAACACATTTATGCCACATGTTTCAGGCAGGAAGACTCCCAGCTGGGGTCCTAGCAGCCACAGGCTGGTCTCCAGCAACAGCTGTCTGAGCACACCCCCAGCACCCCAGCTCCCCAGCTGGAAGGTGGCACCTCACTACAGGATTCACCACTTACCTGCAAAGGCTAGTGCCCACGCCCGTTTGGACAATGCCAGACTGGCTTTTCCCACTCTCCAAAAAGACCCACAAACCTCCTCTCCCTGGTTTTGTTTATTCCAGGACAACAGCAGGACAATCATCCTGGGGCAGTTAGGAGGTGAATGTAAGAGTACAGTGAGCATGTAGGAAGTCTCAGTCACTATTATCATCACACCTACCACTGTCCCTGGTGGCACTTGGGCAACTGGGGACAGCACAAAAAAAAAACTATAGTAAAACAAGCATGCTACTGAAGAAAAATGGGAAAAATTAAAGGGGTGCACTGTTGCTTCTTGGCCCAGTTGCAATCAAGCCCATTTTCTCTCCAGAGCAAGGGCATGACCTGCTAGGGCTCAGCCTACCTCCGAGGACTGTTAGGGAACAAGGAGACTCGGGTTAGCCTATCTGAACACATCCCTTAAAAGCAGCTCTTAACTACCAAGGAGGCACCTCACCACCCAGGCTTCGTCTCTGTTCTGTTTTCAATGTGTCTTGTACACGCTGAACCTGAGCAGGGAAGAAGGGGTTACTACTGGAAACCCCAATACTGGATACACAGGCCGGGGACATGAAGAAATCAAGCAAAGGAGTGGCATTGGCAGGGAGCTCAAAATAAGTCCATGGCCATGCTAGGGTCACCACCCAGCAGCAGGAACTTGATGTGGACATGCAGGATTAACCCAGAGAATGTGGGAGTGACCCTGTGGGCTGCTGGCCTCTGAGACGGCTCTGTCCTCAATCAGAGCTCCTTTTATGGAGACAGGCATGCTCCTTGGCATTCCCAGAGGATGTGGCCAATGCCAGTGCACCACACTGGGACAGAGATCCCATCACAGTGGCAGATGCCAGCTCCAAGGGGCCTGGAAGGAAGAGGCAAAGGCTCTGCAGGATTCAGCAGAGAACAGAGTCCCTAGAAAATATGTTCCTCAGAGACTCAACTGGGAAGATCAAATCTGTCAGCTAATGGGAACATTATAGACCCTTTAGGCATTGACAGCTAAGTTTCTCAGAATGTGAACACCCCACTAGGTGGACAGCAGGAGAACCACGGTCCAATTCCATTCCATATGGTCCTGGAGGGGTCTGGAATTGCGATCCTGGAATTTTGTGGCTTCTCCCCAGACTCTGGTCTCCTCATCTTCCCCCACCCCCCACCAGCTTTTAGAATAGCTTTTTTTTTAATTTATTATGTGCATAAAAGGAAAAAAGCAAAGAACAAAGTCATCCAATTATAAGCAGCTTAGGTAGATGTATCCCTCCAGGTCATTCATATACATACGCAACATCCCATTTTGTGTGACTGAGATTACAATGTGTATCATGCTTTTCCACACACCATGAATATTCACCAATTCAAAATCCCAAAGCCACATGAGTATTTTTGATAGCCAAGAATACCAACTCGATCTGTTACATGGTCTGCTTGGCTCCACAGAGGTTCAACCATTTGAGGGAGATACCACCACAGGGCAGAATTATGCTACCTTGATGGTCCTGGCCTGGAACATCAAGGTACTGGGGAAGGGACAGGCCCTGTGGCCCAATACCAAAAATGCCTAATCACAGGAGACCAAGGGTACCTGTCTCAAGGAGCCAACCTCAATCCCAAACCTAAGAACTAAAAACAAGGTGCACTAACAGAAACAAATATTTGAATGGGAAAGACCTAGGACCAAAATTTACCTTCAACCAAGAGATAAAATTCCCAACTAAGCTTAAATTCTGAGGTCTTGAATTCAGGACCATCAAGGTAGCATAATTTTTGCATAAATGGAGATTCAAGGCAAGGTTTTCTCTGACCATCAGGCTTTGCTCAGGCATCTCTAGCTTGCCTGGGCCTGGCATTACTGTGCCTCAGGTATCTTTGTAGGAGGCTAAAGTCGGCCTGGTCTTCTAATGGAGACACAAAGGAACCTGTGCAGGGATACTGCAGTGTATGAGGCTCCAAAGGACCTACAAGGATATTTGTGTGACACAGCTTAGACACAACTGCTGAATAAACCCAGACTTGACTAAGCTCTCCATCAAGAGCAGCCAAATAAGAAACCAGGTAGGGTCAGGGGCAGTGGTGCATGACTATAATCCCAGTGACTCGGGAGGCTGAGGCAGGAGGATTGCAAGTTCAAGGCCAGCCTCAGCAAATTAGTGAGACCCTCAGCAACTTAATAAGACCATTTCAGAATAAAATATCTTTTTTTTTTAAATGCAGGGTATGTAGCTCAATAGAAAAGAGTCCCTGAATTCAATCCCCAGCGAAAGAAAGAAAGAAACAAGCCAGCCAACTAACCAACCAACCAATAAGGGAGGTGGCTTCTGAGTTCACCAGGTCATAGGATTTGATTTCAGACTTAAATTCCTCTGGACTTGATTAAGATACAGAATTTAACCTTGGCCTGTAATTTCTCCCTGGGACTATGACAATAGGAAAGGATCTACATTCAAATTCAGTGTCATTTGATGAGCTTCTCACATATCTTATTATTCCACTGTATTAAGATATATTACTTAACCTCACTGCAGAACCACTGCGGGGCTGGGCTGGGCTGGGCAGAGTGGCTGGAGGCAGCACGGAAAATGGCCTAAGGAACACATCCTCACCGTAGGAGCAAAGTGGCCTTGAGGGGCTTCACAGCAGGGTTTTGACCCAGGTCAGAGCTTCTGGAGGCAAAAAACATACAGCAGAAGCAACCTCAGAGAAGTTTCAAGGTGGACTGGGAAGACTAAAATGACAACCCTCCCCTGAGCAGGGAACCACCACAGCCAGAGTGAGCCTCTGCTCAGAACTACCTTCCACCTGCTCCTATCCCCATCCAGGAGGAGAGCCACAGTCCTCAGAAAGGCACAGAACTCTCTTCACTGTACCCCCCTCTACACACAAACACACACACACACACACACACACACACATACAGTTGTTCTAGTCATTACTGTTGAGACAATGATCCTTAAAATCGTTCCCATCTTAAAAGTATGTTACCACTGCAGCATAAACTTCTGTGGGGAGGTGGCTCACTCAGGCTGCAGTATTGGGCACAGCTTGAAGGAAGACCCAGCTGGAGGCAGGACACCCAGGAACAGGCTGTCAGAATCATTCAGATGAGAAACAATGACAGCTTGGGCTGGGTGCCTGCAGCAGAAGTGGCATCCTGTTCCCAGATTCTGCATGTGTGTCAAAGGGGAGGCTGAGAGGATCTGCTGATGGACCAGACTTGGGGAAGAGGAATCATGCAAAACACTGAAGTTTAGGATCACAAGTTCATTTATTAGAACACTAAATGAAATAAGGAACTAGAAAAAGAAATCAAATAAACCACACAAGAGAAAGTGAAGATGATGAAATCAAAGAGTGAAGACCAAAGCAAAACAATGAACTAAGAATGCAAAAAAAAATAAATAAATAACTAGACTTAATGAATTAACTAAAGAGCTAGTTTTCTGAAAAAATATAAAATCCTTTGGGGGGAAGAAAATGCAACTAAACTACAATAAGAAAGAGATATGATTCTAGATATAGAGATCTTTCTAAATCATTTTTTAAAAATCTATAAATTGGGCTGGGAATGTGGCTCAAGCGGTAGCGCGCTCGCCTGGCATGCGTGCGGCCCGGGTTCGATCCTCAGCACCACATACAAACAAAGATGTTGTGTCCGCCGAAAACTAAAAAATAAATATTAAAAATTCTCTCTCTCTCTCTCTCTTTCTCTCTCTTTAAAAAAAAAAATCTATAAATTATCTTCAAGTAAACTTGAAATCCAGATGGGATGTAGACTATGGACAAAAGAATTTGAGGGGTGCTAGAAAACTGACCAACACAATAGCCAAGGAAGTCCAGTCCTCAGGGTTTTACTAAAAAGTTCTATTAGAGCCAGGAGCGGTGGCGCACACCTATAATCCTAGCAGCTTGGGAGACTGAGGCAGGAGGATCGTAAATTCAAAGCCAGCCTCAGCAAAAGCAAGGCACTAAGCAACCCAGTGAGACCCTGTTTCTAAGTAAAATACAAAATAGGGCTGGGGGTGTGGCTCAGTGGTCCAGTGGCCCTGAGTTCAATCCCCAGTATCAAAAAAAGAAAAAAAGTTCTATTAGTACAAATAATTCTTGTGTCATTTAAATTGGTCCAGACAATAGAAAAAGATTACAAGCTTTCTAATTTATTCTACATGGCTAGTATTGCCCTACCATTGGACATGAATATAGGGGAAAAAAGTGCAGGCCAATTTCTCCTTTGAATACATAGGCAAAAGTTCTACATGAACACTTGAGAAATCTCTTACAGGCATATGCCATAGCCAATAAAGGTTTAATCAGCATGCTGATGATCAGGAAATATATTCAGTAAGTTAACCCTTAGAGGAAAAAAAAAGGCTGGGAAAAAAATCAACTTCCATTCCTCTTTAAAAATAAAGCTCTTACTTAAAGAGCATGGGAAAGCCATTTCTTTAACTTTAAAATGACCACATAGGAACCTCTTTTTCCTAGAGTCACATGCAGATAAAGTATCCTGAACAATCTTCCTCATCTCCCAAAGCAGCAAAGCAAAACATTTTTTGTTGGATGTGGGGGAAAAGGTACATTCATACATTGCTGGTGGGACTGCAAATTGGTGCAACCACTCTGGAAAGCAATATGGAGATTCCTCAGAAAACTTGGAATGGAACCATCTTGACCCAGTTATTCCACTCCTGTATATACCCAAAGGACTTAAAATCAGCATACTACAGTGACACAGCCACATCAATGTATATAGCAGCTCAATTCACAATAGCGAAGCTATGGAACCAACTTAGGTACCTCTCAACAGATGAACGATTAAAGAAAATGTGGTATATATACACAATGGGATATTACTCAGCCATAAGGAAGAACGAAATTATGATATTTGCCAGTAAATGGATGGAACTGAAGACTATCATGCTAAGTGAAATAAGCCAATCGCCAAAAACCAAAGGCCAAATGTTCTTTCTGATATGCAGATGCTAACACACAATAAGAGAGGGGGGAGAAGGAAAGAATAGAAATTCATTGGATTAGACAAAGGGGAATGAAGGAAAGGGGGAATGGGAATAGGAAAGACAGTAGAATAAATCAGACATAACTTTCCTATGTACATATATGAATACACAACCAGTGAAACACCACATCATTGTCAACCACAACAATGGGATCCTAATTAGAATAAGTTATACTCCGTGTATGTATAATATGTCAAAATATACTTTACTGTATGTATAACTAAAAAGAACAAAATTTTTAAAAAGCAATACTTTTTTAATGGGGCTGGTTAAACAAATATCTCAAAACTGTTGCGAAGACCATGGGTGGAGACTATCAGAATGGGTGACAGGGTGTAGAATTACAAGATATGTGTATAGTCTCAAAGCATCTCCATACAAAACATTTACCAACTACAGAGAGGACAACAGTAACTTGACAGGGAGAAACATATGAGATAATGAGACACGTGGACATCATGTACCCCCTGATATAGTGCCCTAAGAAGAGCACAAGATTACTTTTGCAGCGTCCCTGCCCAAAATGCATAACCCAAACCCAATCATGAGAAGACACCTGGCAGCTGCACACTGAAAGGTATTCTACAAGGAATTGAAAAATTAAGTAACTCATCAAAAGGAATTTGGTAGGAAAGACTAAGACTGGGGAACCATCACATATTGGGGAAGACTAAAGAGATGTATCAACCAAATGCAATATGGAATTCTGGATTCAATCCTGGGCCAGAAAAAGGATATGAGCAAAACCCATATTAAGTCATAATAAGTTCAGTCCTAATGAGTTATCAATGTTATTGCCCTGGCTTTGATAACTGTGTAAGATGTTACCAAGGGAAGCTAGATTAAAGTATTCTATGTGCGTGACTTTTCTATAAGTCTAAATGATTTCCAAATAAAAAGTTTGAAATATAAATACTTACCAAAAATGTTCCAGCCAGCCAACATTTTAGTTGGTTCAATTGAAAGTAGGTTTTTGTTCTATTTCATTTTGGCTTTGGTTTTGTTTTGCCTAAGCCACTAAGCCACTGGCATGACCACCAACTGAGATGGGGAAGCCCACAGATGTCATGGTCTAGGTCAGGAAATAAGAACACGAGTTCAGTGTAAGACATGCTAAATTTGAGAGATCTCTTCAATGCCCAAGTGGAGGTAGCCAGGAAGATGGGTCCGAGTGTGGGTATGGGAATCCAGCCTAGAAAGAAAAAGTTTGAAGTCATGACATGCAGATGATCTTCAAAGCCAAAAGACTGGACAAGATCACCACAGACTGAGTGTAAATGAGGAAAAGTCAAAGAACTGAGTCCTCCAAAGTTAAAAAGATAAGGGTGGCAGGCGATGGGGGTGGGGTGTGTCAGGGTGTAGCTCATTGGTAGAATACCTACCTAGCATGTGCAAGGCCCTGGGTTCCATCCCCAGCACAGAAGGATAAGAAAGATGAATAGGAGAGAAAGAAGAGAGAGAAAGAAGAGGAGGAGGCAGAAGAAGGAAGAGGTAGAAGAGACACTGTTATCAGGGGCATGGAGACTGAAAAGAAGCTATCAGTGAAGTACATGAAAGAAGTGGAGTGTGGAGTCTTTGAAGTCCAATGAAGATATTTTTTCAAGGAAGGAGGAAGTAACAGATCAAATCCCGCTGGTGGGACCAATGAGCTGAAGACCAAAAAACTGACTCAACAAAGAGAAGGGCCAGAGCCCTGTTCAAGGGCAGTTCTGGGGGAAGAGCAGAGCAAAGACTGGTTGGAGTGAATTTCTGAGAGAATAAGAATTAGAGACTGACAGTTTACAAAGCCTGTGGTGCACTGGAGCAGAGCATGGGGAAGAGCTAGAAGGAAAGGTGGGACTCTGAGAGGGTATCCCTAAACTGGAAAATGAACAGCATGTTTGCAAGTAAAAGGGAACAACACAGGAGAAGAACAACAACTGACTCAGGAAAAAGGGAAAGATATCCCAGTTTTGATGTGCAGTACAAGGGTCAGCCACTGGGTGAGTCCTGGGTATATGCTGGCAGGTAGAGTTGGGGGAACTTTTGGAAGTTCTCTTCCAGTTTTCTCAGGGAAATAAATACAGTCAATAGCGAAGGGAGAAAATGAGAGATGGGGTACTGGTAGTTTGAGGAGAGAGAACAGGCACAAGGAAGAGCAGAATGAATGAACAGGTCAGTGTATTACAATTCCTCGGCAGTGCCGTAATTGCAGGGCATGGTCACAACTTGAGACTAGTTGGTGATGATGTTTTCTTCAGCCATATTCAACTGTACAGGTGCAGATGCAGATGCAGAGCAGACAGAGAACTGTATTAACCAGGGCTGGAGTTCGGCCAACCAAGGCCAACAAACCTTAAATAAACTTTGTAAGAGAATATGCTAGAACAGGATTAGCAACATGGAACATAGAATTTATGCATCTATGAACATAAGGCATTCCAAATAAAAATAACATAGATTGCTCTCTAAAAGTAGATAAGCTGGTTTTAAAATTCATCTAGAAAAATAAATACTTAAGAATAGTTAGGAAAAATCTAAAGAGTAATGTGGGAGAGTTCACTTTATTTGCTATGAAAACAATAGTAAAGCAACTCAGTATCAAAAATAGTTTGTCTTCAGCATATACACAGACAGAGAAAAAGAACAGAAAAGAAACACAATGTAAATGTTCATAAATACATGTAAGAATTTAACATGAGATAAAGCCAGAATCTCAAATTAGCACAGGTAAAGATGGTATTTACAATAAATGGCTTGGGAAACCATGTAGTAAACATCTGGGGAAAAAAAAGAGAGAGAAATATTGAATCCATGCTGAACATTTATACAGAATAAACTCCAAAGAGACTGAAGATTTAAAATTTTTAAATGAAAGTATAAAAGCACTAGGGGGAAAATGGCTTAATTTCTTTATAACTTTTGAGTAAAAAATATCATAGGTATGCATAATAGGAAACTAAAATTCAAAATCCAGAAGACATTTCAAAAACTTGATTATCAACTACTAAAGGATCAAAATTTTCTGACCAGCAAACAAGCCCTTAAGCAAAGCCAAAGGACAAACAATAAAATGGTGAAAAACACTTGCAATTCAACATATATAAAAAGCTCGCAGAAATAAAGAACCTAACAAATATCAGTAGAAAAATGGACAAAGCACAAGAACAGCTGATGGAAAAAGAAATACAAATCACTCCAATATCTTAAAAATGTTCAACCACACTCTGCAACAAGAGGTCTGTTAGACCCTGGGATCAATCCCTAGTTCACAATGCACACTGTTGACAAAGTTAGGAGGAGTAGGACAGTCTCACACACTGCCAAAAGGAACAACACCTACCTAGCACTATCTATTAATCCCATTTCCAAGAATTTGTCCTACAGGTGTATCCACACATGAAGTGGTGTATGTACAAATTTATTCAGTGCATCACTGGGGTTTTTTTATTTTTTTTAAATAAATGACAGCAGAATGCATTATAATTCTTGTTACACATATACAGCAAAATTTTGCATATTTCTAATTGTATATAAAGTATGTTCACACCAATTCGGGTCTTCACACATGTACCTTGGATAATGATGTCCATCACAATTCACCATCCTAGAAAAGGGCAGCACTTCCAAACTCATTCTATGAGGCCAATATCACCCTGATTCCAAAACCAGGCAAAGAAACATCAAAGAAAGAAAACTTCAGACAAGTATCTCTAAAGAACATAGATGCAAAAAATTCTCAATAAAATTTTGGCAGATCAAATACAAAAACATAGCAAAAAGATTGTGCACCATGATCAAGTGGGATTCATCTCAGGGGTGCAAGGTTGGTTCAACATACGGAAATCAATAAATGTGATTCATCACATCAATAGACTTACAGATAAGAATCATATGATCATCTCAATAGATGCAGAAGAAGCATTTGACAAAATACAGCACCCCTTCATGTTCAAAACACTAGAAAAACTAGGAATAACAGGAATATATCTCAACATCGTAAAGGCTATCTATCTATGCTAAGTCTCAGGCCAACATCATTCTATGGAGAAAAATTAAAGGCATTCCCTCTAAAAACTGGAACAAGACAGGCATCACTTTTTTTTAAGAGACAGAAATTAAAAACAACCCAGAGTCCAACAAAGCAAGTATTAAGTAAGCTAGGCTATGTTCCTGCCATAAACACTCCACAGCTGCTAAAAAAGAAGAGATATGAGGAAGTCTCTATTAACTGATATGGTGGAAAGAATCTCTAGGACATACTGTGAAACGCAAGATGTAAAACAGCATATTATATATTATCTTCTGCATTAAAAGAGATATATATACTCATATCTGCTCACATTTGCATAAAAACACTGGGTGGATAGAAAAAAGTATTAAAGCAAGGGAAACAGATTGGACAGGGACAAAAGGAACAGTAAAACTTCCTAATGAGGACCTTTTAATATCATTTTGATGTTTGAACTACCTGATCATATCATCTATTCACATTGATTAGAAGAAAAAATTTGGAGAAATCCCCAATAGTGTGGTACTGGTATATGGGCAGACATATAGAATAATGAAACAGAATTGAAAGTCCAGAAATATAGCCATACATATATTTGATCACTTGATTTTTGATAAGGGTACAAAAACCATTACTGAGTGTTGATAGACTTTTCAACAAATGGTGATGGGATAACTGGATAGATACATCCCCCAAAGTGAAGCTAAATCCTTACCTCACACCATATATAAAGTTAACTCAAAATGGGTCAAAGACCTTAATGTAAGAGTTAAAACTATAACTTTGTGAAGAAAACATAGGGTTCATCTTCAAGACATTGTAATTTGGCAAGGGTCTTAGACATAACACCAAAAATATCTAAGCATCAAAAGGAAAAAATAAACCAGATTTCATCAAAATTAGAAACTTTTGAGCAATAAAGAATACTATCAAGGAAGTGAAAAGACAACCCATAGAGAGGAAGAGAATATTTGCAAATCATATATCTGACAGAGTTCTAATATTTGGAATACATAAATCACTATTACAGGTTGGGCGTGGTGGTGCATGCCTGTAATCTTAGTGGAGGCTGAGGTAGAAGGATCGTGAGTTCAAAGCCAATCTCAGCAATTTAGGGAGGCCCTAAGCAACTCAGCAAGAGCCTGTTTCAAAATAAATATAAAAAGGGCTGGGATGTGACTTAGTGGTTAAGTGCCACTGGGTTTAATCCCTTGTACAAAAAAAAAAAAAATTACTATTACAATTCCACAACAAAAAGAAACAACACACAATTTAAAAATGAACAAAGGACTTGAATAAACATTTCTCCAAAGAAGAAATACAGGAGGGGCCAAGGTGGCTCACAGAGGATCTTTTAGGGCAATGGAACTATTCTGTATGTTACTGCAATGGTAGATATATGTCATTATACATTTGTCCAAACTGGAGAATGTATGGCACCAAGAGTGAGCTCCAACGTAAACAATGGACTTTGGTTAATGTATCATTTTAGCTCATCAATTGTTTAACAATTTTATCAAACCAATGCAAGATGAAAAGGGGGCATGGGGAGATATACAGGAACTCTATAATTTTTGTTCAATTTTTCTATAACCTAAAACTACTTTTAAAAGTTTATTAACTTTTTTTAAAAATAAATTGAGGGCTGGGTTCGTGGCTCAGTGGTAGAGTGCTCGCCTAGAATGTGCAAGGCCCTGGATTCTATCCTTAGCACCACATAAAAATAAGTAAATAAAATCAAGGTATTGGAGCTGGGGTTGTGGCTCAGTGGTAGACTGCTCACCTAGCACACGTGAGGCACTGGGTTCAAACCTCAGCACCACATAAAAATGAAATAAAGATATGTGTCCACCTACAACTAAAAAGTAAATATTTAAAAAAAAAAAACAAGTTATTGCATCCAGCTACAACTAAAAAATAAAATTTAAAAATTAAATAAATAAAGAAATAAACTGATACAAGAGGGGGAAAAAGAAGATATACAAATGACTGACAAGCACATGAAAAAATGCTCATATCAATCATCATTAGAAAAATGCAATTAAAACCACAAAGATGTACTACTCCTTACCCATTAGGATGCCTATAATTTAAAAAAAATAATAGGTGTTGGCATGAATACAGAAAATTGAACTCCTCACACATTGTTGGTAGGAACATAAAATGGGTCAGCCACTGTAGAACAGCTTGGTAGTATCTAAACCACATGATCCAGCAATTTCACTCCTAAATATATATCCAAAAGAATCAAAACCAGGTATTCAAACAAAATGTTTATAAATGTTCCAGCAGCATTATTCAAAATAGCCAAAAGGTAAAAACAACCCAAATAACCATAAATGAATGAATGAAATGTGATATAATTATGCATGGAATGTTATTCATTAAAAAGAAATGAGGGGGCTGGGGTTGTAGCTCAGTGGTAGAGCGCTCACCTTGCATGCGTGAGGCCCTGGGTTCAATACTCAGCACCACATATAAAATAAATAAATAAATAAAAATATTGTGTCCATCTACAACTAAAAAAACATTTTTTATTATTGTTCAAAACATTACAATGCTCTTGACATATCATATTTCATACATTTGATTCAAGTGGGTTATGAACTCCCATTTTTACCACGTGTACAGATTGCAGTAAAAATACATTTTTAAGAAAAGAAAGAAATGAGGTACTGATACATGCTATAACATGTAAGAACTTTAAACACATTATGCTAAGTGAAAGAAGCCAGACATAAAAGGCCACAGAGTATAGTTCCATTTATATGAAATGTAAGAAACAGGTAAATCCAGTAACTGAAAGCAGATTACTGGTTGCCAGGGGCTAGGGACAGGAGAGAATGAAAAGTTGACTGTTAATGGGTATGGCATTACCTTTTGGGGTGTATGAAACCAGACAGTAGCAATGGTACACAGCATTATGGCTATATTAAATGTCATTGAATTTATACTTTTAAATGGCTAATGTTATATAATGTGCATTTTACCACAATAAATAATATTAAAAATAATTTGTAAAAAGAAAAACAAATGCTCAAATAAAAATGATTGACTTAAATGCAAAGGACAGGCCAAACTCCAGATTGGGCACAATCAAAGAACAAATCAGTCAATTAGAAGGATTCACTCAGGATACAGAAAAGAGAATGAATGATTAAGAGGCCAAACAACTTATACTATTTATCTGCTCAGTCAAGCCTTGGTTTAAAGAACATTAAAATACAGTCAATTAATTTATCAATATTTCTGAATTCCTAGACCCTGAATCAATAGGCTTTGAACTCTTCCTATTCCTCCTGCTGAATGATTCAGCCTTTTCTTCTCATCCTACATTATTGTATGTACTTGGATCATGATGATGATGAACAGGAGTTTCTTTCACCTATTCCTGTATACTCCTTTAAAATATTGTCCTATTTCTTCAAATTGAATCGCCATAAGAGACTTCATAGGACAATTCATGAACAAAAATATGGAGGGAGCTCAGGAAATGAGAAAAAATGGATGAAGGAAAATAAAAGTGGAAAGGAAAAGAAGCCCAGAGAAGAAGTTAGTCAGTTTTCCATTACTGTAACAAAATACCAGAGATAGTGAACTTATACGGAGGAAAGCTTTATTTGGGCTCATGGTTTCAGAGATTTCAGACCATGCTCAGTTGGTCCTGTCATTTTGAGGCAGAAGATCACAGCCAGGAGTACAAAGTGGAGGAAGCTGTTCTCCTCATGGCAGCTGGAAAGTAGCAGCAGGATAGAAAGGAGCCAGGGTCCCAATATTCCCTTCAAGGTCACATCCCAGTGATTTAATTTCCTACCATTAGGCCCCATCTCCTAAAGGTTCTACCACCTCCCAACAGCACCACCCTGGGGACCAAGCCTTTAACACATGGGTCTTTGAGGGACATTCCAGATCCAAATGTGGCAGGAAAGAAGAGATAATGAGAGACAGCCACTAAAAGGAGTGTGTCCTCATGTCCCTAAACCCAGGGGCATTCATCACACAAAATAACTTGGTTATGAGCACTCTGCCATTACAATAGGGTACAAATTCACCACCAGGACACCGACACATTCTTAAAAGCAGCCATGACACTTATTTTAGGTAGGGAGAAGGAAAACTTGTAAAATTAAGAGTTGCTGTTCACAATTAATCAATGAAAGAATCATGAAAAAATAAGAATTAAGAATGAAAGATAAAATCTGCCCTTTGGGATGAGGGAAGCGATATTACAGCTGTGAGATGTAAGGCTGAAAAAGAGACACGCAGAACTAAGAAGGTAAGTTACTGGAGAGTGAAAAAAGGAATGACAGAAAACACTAACCAATTGGGACAACATCAATCACACTTAGGTATCAGACTTCTACACAAGAGGCTAGAGATGTAGCTCAGTGGTTGAGCACTTGCCTAACATGGCGAAGGCCCTGGACTCAAGCCCTAGCACCAGAAATTTAAAAACAAGAACTTGTACATAAGAGCATCTGCCTGCACCTCAGTTTGCCAGCCTTGCCACTTGTGAACAATGAAAACACTATCCCACAACGTAATTTCCTAAATTTATATTAAAAGTAATGACTTTCGCATCACAATTCTTGCCAAAGTCCATAAAACAGGCTTCTGCTGAAAGTTCATTCATGCTGTTAAAATGATTTAAATAGTAAAAAGAGTAGAAAATTAAACAAATCCATAGAAATTAAGTACTAACCACAAAGCAAAAACTAGCTGTGTTCTTCCAGCGCCTGGCACCTTTTCTGCATTATGAAGCTGCAGGAGAATTGGACAGAGTGGATGTCCCACGCTGTGCACGGCTCTGAGGCCATCATAAGCTGCTGTCCTCCTTAAGTCCACATTTCTCTAGCACTTTGATGCCCACCATAGATCAGACCCTACAGAAAATATACAGGTAGCTCTTTTTAATACCAGAGCAGCTTCTAATTTGCTGACCAAAGACGACAAGCAAATGCCTTCCTGGGCCCATTGTGAATGGCTCAGAGCTGGGACCAGAAGTTTGCAGTGCAGATCCTTCTTTTAACCACTCCATTTTGGGATAACTTTTTTTTTTTCCTAACTATAAACCTAATGCACATTCAACACTCAACTTGAAGAGTGTTTAATGTCTCCAGTCAAATTTGCTTTTGGCATTCATCCCAAGGCTAGGGATTCCTGGGGGCTGCAGAAGCCACAACTGCCCAGGTTCCTAGGCCCACTCAGTCTGGGGGCTCAATAAAGCACTCTCAGCTCTGGCTCACTCTGTCATAGAGGGGAGGAAACTGACAAATTTGTGCTTTAGGGGTTTTTCCCTAAAGTAATTATTTGAAGAACAGCCAGTGTATGAGAAAAATTCCACTCTCTGAGAGCACCAGAGTCATGAGCTTTGGAAGATTAGAAATACCAACCGCAAACTCTTTGACATGCCTTCCATTGCAAGAGGGATTTATCCCCTCTGGAGGAGCTGTGAGACTGCTGTTTATGGCACATGTGTATCTGACCCCTTTCCAAGCCTGGCCTTAAGAGACTGGCACCTTCACTTCCTGTTTTAGAACAACCATCCTTGGAAGGTTCACTTTGAAGGAAAACAGCACCATGTTAGAAATCCAGAGACCACTTGACTATGAGAAGCCCAAGCAATGTGGGGAGGCCCAGGAGGATGAGATGAGGTAGGGAGGCAAGTGGAGAGAAGAGAAGGAAGAGGATGAAAGTGCACCAAGGCCACCTCAGAAGGAAGGAACACAGGCAGGGAGGGAGGAGAGGAAAGGTGCAGAATTAGGGAGCTTGCTAGGACACAGGGAGAGCATCTAATAGGTCAGTCACCAAAACACATCCTGATACTACAGTTTGCATCTTTTCTCACCCTCTGGTCTCAGTTTAAACGTGTCTTCATGTTGTCTTTATATAACTATAAAGATTCTTGATATAGAAGCCAGCCAACACACACCATGACCAAGTGGTCAGATTGCTATCCATGTTTTCCAGCACTGTAGTCTCCTTTCCACTCCTCTATCCACATCTGCCCTGAATCTCTTGGATCTTTCTCAGGCCAAGCACACCATGTACTAGGGGATGAACATTTCCACATCTTTCCTAGAGATGTGGCCATGACCTGTATCATTCCTTCAGCCCTGATGGTCCTCTTAACCCCTACTTGTCTCTACATGAAGAAGATGCATTTGTGCACAAAGCACTGAAGATCACCTGGCCCAGGGTGCAATGAGAACTGACCTGCCACGGGGCTGTTTCTTAGCAGACCAGCCATCTTAGTTGGCCCAGGGCTTCCAAGGACATAGGATTTTTATTGCTCAACCTTGAGAGTCCTGGGCAAACCTGACCTCTGCTCTGAGGCTTACCTACCCAATCCCCCAGGGAAGAAGCCTTTTGGGGAACAGACAAAATTAGGGGTGTTTTCCAATTTAAGTACATGCATCCTAGTAACCTCAATTATATTTAACCAAGAGTGAGAGTGCATGCCCACATATAAACATAATTATTAACCACTTTCTGTGTGGGTCAAGTAGATTCAGCAAATGACCTAAACCCAGACCAGGCAGAATCAAAGCTCAAGCCAAAGGAACTGAACAGGCACTTCACAGAAGAAATACAATGGTCAACAAATATATGAAAAAATGTTCACCATCCCTAAGCATTTAGAGAAATGCAAATTAAAATTACACAGAGATTCCATTTCACTCTAGTCAGAATAGCAATTATCAAGAACACAAGAAATAATAAATGTTGTCAAGGATGTTGGGGAAAAAGTATACTCAAACGTTTGCAAATTGGTGCAACCACTCTGGAAAGCAGTATGGAGATTCCTCAGAAAACATGAATGGAACCACCATTTGACCCAGTTATCCCACTCCTCGGTCTATACCCAAATGACTAAAATCAGCATACTACAGTGACACAGCCATATCAATGTTTATAGCAGTTCAATTTGCAATAGCAAAGCTATGGAACCAAACTAATTGAATGAATAAAGAAAATGTGGTACAGATGAATGAATAACAAAGAAAATGTGGTACATATACACAATGGAATATGACTCAGCCAAAAGGAAGAATGAAATTATGACATTTGCCAGTAAATAGATGGAACTGGAGACTATCATGCTAAGTATAATAAGCCAATCCCCAAAAAAACAAAGGCCAAATGTTCTCTCTGATATGTGGATGCTAACACACAATGGGGCAGAGGGGCGGGGTGCGTTTAGAAGTTCACTGGATTACACAAAGGGAAATGAAGGGAAGGGAGGGGGGATAGGCATAGGAAAGACAGCAAAATGAATCACACATAACTTTCCTATGTTCATATATGAATACACCACCAGTGAAACTCCACATGTTGTCAACCACAAGAATAGGACCCTAATTAGAATCTTATACTTCATCTATGTATTATATGTCAAAATACACTCTATTGTCATGTATATCTAAAAAGAACAAATAAAAATTTATTTTAAAAAACATATTTTTGTAAATAAAAAGAAAAGAAGAATCAATCCTAAGCACATTTACCACAACAACCTTAGCACCCAATCCCATTATCCACTCCTAATACCCACCAAAGCATGCATCACACTAGTCATTACAAAAGGTTCTGGAAACTTTGTTTCTGAAATGAGAATGTACTCAGTTACAACTGATAAATGAGAAAAAGTGCATACATATACTGCAAAGGCTGCATCAGAGCAGAGGAGGTTTTCTTAGGCAAGGAGGGCCAGAACAATAGGAACAAATGGCCCATTTTTAGCAGAAAAAGGAAAAGCCCTCAGCACTGGCAGAAGCCCCTCTGACTGTATTTTGTAACAATGAAAAGTAAGAGCCTACTGCCTGCTGGTGGATTTTAGCAGTCTGCTATTTACCCCATTTTTCCTGCAAGTCCTATGATTAGCAGTAGCTTTGCAGAACATGAGCTTTTTAGAACTGGTGTCCTGGTATAGCAAAACCAGCCATGTTTGCTCAGAATTTCTCTTCCCCACTAGATTGTGAGTTCCATTAGGGCAGAGACAGCATCTTTCTTGCTCAGCACTATTTACCCAGAACCTAGCACAATGGCTGGTAGATAAACAATGTCCTATCAATAGAGAAAACATGGTTCTACTTGAGTAGAACCAATAAAATATCCCCCAGCAATAAACACGACCAAAAACTCCGGATTAACATCACTGCTCCAAGATAAAAGACAGAGTGGCCATGGAGTACACTGCTCTGCTCTCACTAGACCTTATAAGGTCCAAAACCCTCTACTGGTTTCCTTAAGCAGGGCAGAGAAAGCAGGAAGTCCCAATAAACTTCCAGAGAAGGTCAAGAAGGCAAAAGGGTGTGACATGAGTGAACTGAAGACTTGAGTGAAGCTTGGCCTCTAGAGATGGCTCCTGGTTTGATTCCAGGCTTTGCCATTTATATACTCAGCAACCTTCCACAGGTTATCCTGCTGCATCTCAGTCTCCTCACCTGCAAAATGAGGGTAGTGCTAGTACCCATTTGATAGGGTTGCTATGAAGATCCAACATGAAGATTATTTCCTTTGCACAAGACCAGGAACATAATACGCCCTTGACAGATATATTCTGACATGCTATACACTAATAGTAATAAAGTTATGCAGGACCAACTCATAACTAACTTGCTCCCAGGGGTCTCGTTCCATATGGATCCAGGGAAACAGATTAAAATCCTATCATCAGCAATTCATTAAAAAAAAATGGAAACCAAGACAGACTTTGCTGTCCAGCATATGAGCCACTGCAGGGTCTGTGCAGGAGGAGTGGTAGCTGGAGAGGAAGTGTCTATAATCGAATGGGCACCAGTTGGGATGTAAAGGAATATACAGAAGAAACAAAAGGGACACAAAACTTCTCTCCATTTAATTTTAACAGCAAATAAGAAATGAGTTAAATTTAAACGTAAAATGTTCAGTCATAAAAAAAAAAAGAAATGAAAAGAAATGTCAAATCTAATTAAACTATTTTAAGTTTTAAAGTTGCTGAAATGGCCCTGAAATCCTAAAATAAAGGAAATGCCTTTTAGCAGTTTGTTTGCATTCAAGTATCCCTGTAGCACACAGAGGGTTTTCCATATTGGAGCTCAGAGCCAAATTCTTGAAATTAACAAAAAAACAGCAAATGTGTAAAATACACTCTATGCATTTTATTCCACTGAAAGCTGTAAAAGAACTAAGACCAAAAGCGAGAGTGATGCACCTCGCTCAATTATAACTACAATCCTTGTGAAAGTCCAAAAGACTTGGAAAAAGATTTTGATTAAAACTCTTCACATAATTCTTGTCAATATTTCATTAATATGATCAGTTGTAGCTGGGTGTTGTGCCACACGCCTACAACAGCAGCTCGGGAGGCTGAGGCAGGAGGATCAAGAGTTCAAAGCCAGCCTCAGCAAAAAGCAAGGCACTATGCAACTCAGTAAGACCCTGTCTCTACAAAAAACACAAAATATGGCTGGGAATGTGGCTCAGTGGTCAAGTGACCCCAAGTTCAATCTCTGGTAACAAAAAAAAAAAGATCAGTTGTATCATATCTCATAAGCTTAAACTCTGATCCATTATAAAATTACAGTATATTTCTTCATGTACTTCATATAATTTCCTAGATAAAATACATATCACTTCAAAAAGTGAAAGGTATTTTTAGGAAGACAAAACATCTAACAATATATAAAATACTCCTCTTTAAGAGTTTACATGAAAGCTGTTTTGCTTTCACTCAAACATTCTGTAATAACCATTAATGTTCTCCCATTTAAAGTGCCTGCTAAAATACAATTGAAATTACTCAGAAATGGATGGTTCCACAAATATCTACAAGCAGGGAAGACAATGCTGGCAAGATCTAATCCTTGGCGCAGCAAATAAAAATAATTACTTGGAAGACCCAACTTAATTATTCATTCTGTGAAGAAACATATTTTCAGCAAAGCCATGTCAGATGACCCCAGGGGACACAGGGTAAGAAAAAGCACTGAAGATAGACATGAATAGACTTATGAATGGGGTTACATGGATATTTCTGGAAGAGGCAAACATATTCTGCTCTATCAGAACCAATTAAAAAGTGGGATTTGATTTAAGGCAAGAATGTTCTGCTCACTTGGAATATCTATGTCCTTATGGCAAATGGATACTTTTTGCAAAAAAAGAGAATTAAAAGAAAAGGAAATGGCAAGGAGGAACTGGAACATCACCCATCTAAACATGAGCAAATCTGATAAACTGATAATCCTCAATGGAGGCTCTGCTATAGAGCTTCAAAAACATTTAATAAATGTTATTACTTAAGGCTGAAAACAGGCCCACTAAAAAGGAATCTGAGTTTCTTCAATCCAAAAACAGAAAGCTGAAGAATGGGAAACACTATAAAATTAATGACTAACAATTATTAGATGTCTACAAAATGGTATAACAGGAGGAAGAGATACTGAAGTTAGATAATGAAAGAAACACTCTACTTAAAAAGTTCTCAAAGTATATTACAAAATGAGGCTGAATGTGTTTTCCAGAACATTGAAAAAAAGGCCAGAAACATGAAAAGAAAAGAGAATTAAATAACCTTCTTATGAAATCTTTCAGATTCATAATTTTCCCATAAACCCAAACCTCTATCCTGAGATGACTTCTAAACTAAACCACGATTAGTTAAACTATTTCAGCATTTTTAACAGTAAGCAGGTGAACAAAGACCTAAACTTACTCTATCCAGTATGATAAGCACTAGTCACAGTATGATAAGCACTAGTCACTGTTGGGCACCTGAAATGTGGCTGGTCTGAATCGAGGTGTGCTGGAAGTATGAACTACATACCAAGTTTCAAAGATTTAGTACAAAAGTCTTAGTATAAAAGTGGGAAAAGGCCAGGCATGGTAGTGGCACACGCCTGTAATCCCAGAGTCTCAGGAGGTTGAGGCAGGAGGATGGAGAGTTCAAAGCTAGCCTCAACAACTTAGCAAAATGAAAAAATAAAAAGGGCTGGGGATGTGTCTCAGTGGTTATGTACCCCTGGGTTCAGCACGCGCGCGTGCGTGCACACACACACACAAACAAATACAAACAATAAATGCTGGAGAGGATGTGAAGAAAAAAGAACCCTTTTACACTGTTGGAGGGACTACAAATTAGTACAACCACTATGGAAAGCAGTATGGAGGTTCCTCAAAAGACAAGGTACGGAACTACCATTTGACCAAACTCTACTCTTCCTCAGTATTTATCCTAAAGAATTAAAGTCAGCATGCTATAGTGATAGGCATAACCATGCATTAACATATATACCCATGTTTATAGCAGCAAAATTCACAATAGCCAAACCACAGAACCAGCTAGGTGTTCATCTATAGATGAATGGATAAAGAAAATGTGGTATACATACACAATGGGGTTTTGTTCTGCCATAAATGAAAATGAAATTATGTTATCTGCAGGAAAAGGAATGGAACTTGAGACCACTGTATTAAGCAAAAGAACCTAAACCTAGAAGGTCAAAGGTTATTTGTTTTCTCTTTTTTTTTTTTTTCATTTGCCAGGTCTTTATTTTAAAGAGAAGATACCATAAAGTAAATATCATTTTGTCTATTTTATTTTATTTTTTTTTATTGTTGGTTGTTCAAAACATTACATAGTTCTTGATATATCATATTTCACACTTTGATTCAAGTAGGTTATGAACTCCCATTTTTACCCCATATACAGATTGCAGAATCACATCAGTTACACATCCATTGATTTACATATTGCCATACTAGTGTCTGTTGTATTCTGCTGCCTTTCCTATCCTCTACTATCCCCCATCCCCTCCCCTCCCCTCCCCTCTTCTCTCTCTAACCCCTCTACTGTCATTCATTTCTCCCCCTTGTATTATTTTTCCCTTTCCCCTCACTTCTTCTTGTATGTACTTTTGTATAACCCTGAGGGTCTCCTTCCATTTCCATGCAATTTCCCTTCTCTCTCCCTTTCCCTCC
>NW_026000026.1:42840521-42851881 GCF_001458135.2 Marmota marmota marmota | reverse complement strand
GTTGCCACTGCCCACGAAGGCTCCGTTGGTATTTACCTCCACAGTACTCAGCAGGACCCGGACCGAGAAGCAGTTTCCGCGGGCTCCTTAGCCCTGGGCCAGAGCAGTTCCGGGAGCCGGAACTCGGCCACTCCGTGCTCGGTGCATGCTCTGATAAGAGCACGCTCCAAGAAGCAGTTTCCGCGGGCTATTTAGCACGGAGCCTGAGTAATTTGTCTGCAAGCCGCAGGCGAATGGCAGCCTGAAATTACCTGTTCTATGGCTGAATGAGCTGCGATCAGTCGAAAACAGGGATGGTGACGTCAGCTCTCCAAGATGGTGGCCGCTGGCCTCCTCTGTGGTCTGACCGGTGTGGAGAACCGAATTGGACCGCTTCCTTCCCCTGTCTCAAACCCAGAATTCAGCACTGAGTATGGTGCTTGCACAGCTGGCAGAAGCCCGCAGAAACTGCAGCGCTGTATCCCTGCGTCGCTATCTCCTCATTTCCCAGCGTGCCCCGCAGACTCTAGCCGCGGGGCGATTTGCCAAACAAGCAGCGTGACCCTCCATGCGGACAAATCTCTCGCGTTTGAGCCCCTGTAGCCGATCCTCGTGCGATGGAAATCCTTCCTCCAGGTTCCGGAGCACCCCACTTTTGCTGGAAATTCCTAACAAGATAGCCTTTAGCCGTCCTGACTTGTCATTCTCCCACACAGTGACGCAGCACACGGGGGCAATGCACTCCCCTCGCCGCCATCTTCCGACAATCCTGTTTTTTTCTTAATTTTTTTTTAGTTGTAGTTGGACACAATACCTTTATTTTATTTTTTTTTTATGTGGTGCTGAGGATCGAACACAGGGCCCCACACATGCAAGGCAAGCGCCCTCCCGCTGAGCCGCAACTCCAGCCCTTTTCTCTTATATGTGGAAACTAGATAGGAAAAAGGAAAAAGAAAGGGGTAAAGAGTCCATAAAACAACTACAGCCTAATACGTCTCATGAACAAAAATGCAAAAATCCTCAACAAAATATTAGCAAATTGAATCCAACAATGTATAAAGAGAATTAAACCACAATCAAGTGGGATCTAGCCCAGGTATGTAGGGCTGATTCAACATTCAAAAATCAATTAATGTAATCCATTGCATCAACAGGCTAAAGAAGAAAAAATCATATCATCATATCAACAGATGCAGAAAAAGTATTGGCAAAAACTAACGTCCATTAATAATAAAAAGCTGGGCTGGGGATGTGGCTCAAGTGGTAGCGCGCTCGCCTGGCATGCGCAGGGCGCTGGGTTCGATCCTCAGCACCCATTAAAAAAAAATAATAAACTAAAAAATAAATATTTAAAAAATAATAATAATAATAATAAAAATCTACAGTAAACTAGGAATACAAAGGAACTTTCTGAACTTGATAAAGAATATCGAGAGAGAGAGAGAGAGAGAAACTAGAAGCTTTCCTGTTAAAAGCAGGCACAAAGCAAGAATGTCCTCTCTCACTATTCCTTTCCAATACTATACTGGAGGTCTTGGCTAATGAAATAAGGCAAGAAAAGATATACTGATTGGGAAGGAAAAAATAAAAATGTTTTTGTTTGCAGATTACTTGATCGTCAGTGGAGAAAACATGAGTCAAAAACAACAACAAAAAAAATGAAACCAATAAGTGATTATAATAAGTTAATATACAAAAAGCAATCACTTTCCTATATTCTAGTAATGAACAAGTGGAATTTGAATTAAATACATGACATTATTAACATTAGCATTCCCATAAATGATATGCTTAGGTATAAATCTAACAAAACATGTACCATATCTATATAAAGAAAACTATAAAACTGATAAAAGAAATCAAAGAACTAAATACATAGAGCAACATTCCATATCATAGAGAGGAAGATTCAATATTGTCAAGATGCCAGTTCTCAATTTGATCTACATTCAATTCCTTCCAAATCAAAACCTCAACAAGTTATTTTGTGGACATGGACAAAGTGATTGTAAAATGTATACGGAGGAGCAAAGAATTAGAATAGTCAACACATTATTAAAAGAGAAAACACCATGTACAACCAGAGGAATGAGAAGTTGTGCTCAACTATGAATTTGCAGTTTATGATAACTTCATGTGCTAAACGGGCATGGCAACAAATCTCTTCCTGGGTCCAGTCTAGTTTAGTTTTAACTAAGATAAAACAGGGCTCAGAAGAATTATTTTCGCACTTTGTGGATCAATTGTATAAAACAGCTAACAGGTCAACAGGGGATCCAGATGCCTGTGAATTTATCATTAAGTAGCTAGCATTTGAAAATGCAAATAAAATTTGCCAGAACATCCTCAGACCCCAGAGAAAAAAGAGGATCGTTTCAGAATTTATTTGCCTTTGTGCAGATGTCACTCAGACCCAATTGCAAGGTATTATGCTTGCAGTGTAAATGAACTATAGTACATCCAGACAAAGGAATATTATTCAGTGTTAAAAAGAAATGAGCAATAAAGTCATGAAAAAGGAACTTTAAATGCTTCTTGCCAAGTAAAAGAAGCCAATCTGAAAAGGCTACACACTACATAATTCTAACTGTATGAATGACACTCTGGAAATAGCTAAAACTATGGATAAAATGAACATCAGTGGTCACTAAGAGTTGTGGGAAGAAAGGAATGAATAAACAGAGCACAAAAGATTTTTAGGGTAGTGAAAATATTCTGCATGATACTCTAATGGTGGGTACATTACATTATAAATTTATCTAAACCCATAGAACACACAGAACCAAGAGTTAACACATATGGAAACTATGGACTGTGGTTGAAAATTACACATCAGTGGAGGTTCATCAGTTATAACAAATGTTTTCTCCCTGGTGGGAGATACTGCTAATGGGAGGGCTTTGCATGTGTAGGGGAGGAATATATGGGATATCTCTCTATCTTCCTCTGAATTCTGTTGTGAACTTCATACTGCTCTAAGAAATGTAAAGCATTTTAATTGGATGTAAACTATCTCATAATGTTTATATTGATTATATGTTTAAAAAAATCATAATATTCTGAACTAGGTTAAATAAAGTATATTTTTAAAAGCAACTTCACTTGGCTCATTTTACTGTCTTTTTTGGGGGGGTGGGTAATTGGGTTCCATCCTAGGGCCTCATGCATACTAAGCATACACTCTACCTGTGAGCTATACTCCCAGCCTCTTTTTACTTTTTTTAATTATAGCTATTAGAAACTAAAATGACAGGGCTGTGGGGTATAGCTCAGAGGTAGACCACTTGCCCAGCATGTTTGATCTCCAGGATAGCAAGAACAACAAAAAATAATTAATAAAAATAAAAATTAAATGACATATTTGGCTCACATTTAGGGTCCACACTCTGTTTCTATTAGATAAGGCTAATCTAAACAATCAAAGGAACACCACAATATCAGACACACCTCTGGGCTCTTAAACATTTTCAAAATATAAACAAAAGAATGGAGAAGGGTAAATAGTATCAAGAGCATTCAGAGGGCATGTGTTAGGTACAGCTGCAACAGTGGTAACAGCTATTATTTCATTTTAAGTGGCCAATAAATATAAACAATGGTTTTCCAGAAAAAGAGATGCTTCAGTTGTACATTCACTTCTCCCTCTACTTGGGACACCCTTTCTGGGTGCAGGCTCACTCTCTTCACTACTTTGTTTTCTTTGTAGTACTGGGGGTTGAACCTGGGGCCTCTTGCATATTAGGTGAGCACTCCACCACTGAGCTATGCCCCCAGCAACTCCTGCCTACCTTTGATGAGCTCTGGCCTGTAAGTCTTGCGCAGCTGCTCCAGAAAATTGTTGTAGAAGCCCTCTGCCTGCTCTGTGGGCATCGCCAGGTGGAAGTCAGGCTTGTTCCCCTTGAGGACACACTGAAGAGTAAACTGGCTGACACACAGCACCTCATACTGTTTGTCCATCACACTCTTTGACCAGTGCTTACCACTCTCATCCTCAAACACACGCAGGTTCAAAATCTTTCGGACCCTAAAGAGAAAAAGAGTGGTGAGAGCTACATGCAGGATCACAAGGCTCCCAACACACCCTGTAAGCCCAAAGTGTCCCCAGCATCCTGCCAAATAAGAACCTAATGGTGACTCCATCACTTAACGGATGGTGTGACCATGGGCAAGTTACTAATCTGCTCCATGCCTCATTTTCCTCATCTGCAATACTAGGTAATAACAGTCCTAACTCATATGGTTTTAGGGGGGATTTCCTTCTTTTTTGTCAGTCCTTCCAATTTACAGCAACTACTGGTGGGAACAGAGGCCAAAATGACAACCACACCATAGTCAGTTCCTCCAAGTTAGGGCTATATCCATACCTAAATCCAATGCTGATTTTTTACAGAAGAATTCAATCTTTACACAGGAATAAATGAAACCCCATCTTATACCCCTTCTTAGAGTTATTCAAAATAATCAATATGCAAATACTCTGAGAGAAAACTTGTAAATATTGCAAATGTACAAAAAGATCTAAGAAAAGGCACCTGATAATTATGTCATGTGCTTCTTGAGCCCTGAGGGGCTTTCCCCATACTTGTAGATTACAAAGGACAGCCACCAAAATTACATATAAGAGGTTGTGAGGGGAAAGGGAAAAAAAAAAAAAAAACAAGGGAGAGAATTAAATTACAGCAGATGGGGTAGAGAGAGAAGATGGGAGGGGAGGGGAGGGGGGTAATAGAGGATAGGAAAGGTAGCAGAATACAATAGTTACTAATATGGCATTATGTAAAAATGTGGATGTGTAACCGATGTGATTCTGCAATCTGTATTTGGGGTAAAAATGGGAGTTCATAACCCACTTGAATCTAATGTATGAAATATGATATGTCAAGAGCTTTGTAATGTTTTGAACAACCAATAAAAAAAAAAAAAGGACAGCCACACCTTGGAAGGAACTGGACAGGTAAGATTTAAGAACTACAAAAGAACTGACTGCATGAAAGCTGAAATTTCACCACCTGAGAGCCACCTTTGAATGATGTTAAAAGCAAAGGCATTTCCAAGGGCTCTAAATATCCTAATCCATTGACTCTTCATGTGGGTGTCCTCTGCAATGGGTACTATACTCCCACTCCACAGCCAGCGTGTGCCTTACATTGAATCACATCTCTTAATCACTAATTAAGTATTAGCTGTCCACTATGTCAGAGCCATAGAAAGACTCAGACCTAAGGTCTCAGTCATTAACCACTACCATCTTCTACTCCTCTTTTAGCATCCAGGGAGGGTATAGTCAAATACTCAATACCAAGAGTGCAATATTAACATTCCTATAGTGGTATCAAACTGTCCTATCAGTCATTGACACCTTAGTAGGAATTAGGTTCCAAGTGGGACTTCCAATGTAATAACAAAGGCACAAATGGGCAGAGTTATACCCAGGCTCTTCAAACCAAGGAGCAGAATATATAGTGGCCAGAATCGAAGCAAATGTGTCAACTGGTGCAGGGGAAAAAAAGTCAGTCCTTCCTGAACTTGCTCTACCAAGACAGCTATCAGGTAGCAGCAATGGCAAACTCCCCTCCTTCAGTAAAAAAGCACCAATTTCAAACCCCAGTAGCCCAGATTCTAATTTGGGTTCAGGCTTTTTGCTAAAGTGTCTGTGAAAAACCAGGAGACAGAAATTTAATCTAAGTTCCAGGTCCTTATGTGAATCCCAGTTGCTCAGAAGGCTGAGGCAGGAGGATCTCAAGTTCAAAGCCTGCCTTGGCAACTTCGCAAGGCGCTCAGCAACTTGGCGAGACCCTGTCTCAAAATTTTAAAAAATAATTTTAAAAAGGAGCTGGGGATGTGGCTCAGTAGTGAAGCACCCCTGGGTTCAAACTCTGGTACAAAAAAAAAAAAAAGACAGAGAGAGAGAAAGAGAAAACATTAATAAGAGGCCCTGTTTTGCACAAAGAGGCAGAGCTCACAGGTGTAGTAACAAACAGAGATGGAGGCTAAGTTGTGCTCCCACTCCATTGCTGACTGTGGTTTGACAGTTTATTCTTCCTGGGTCTCACCTGAAACACAAAGATAGCCATACTACATCCAATGGGAGGATGGACCAAGATGACAGGGACTCACTCCCTTCAAAGGCACAAAAAACTATAGAAGTTGCCAATGAAACCACTATGTATCCCATGCACATGGCAATGACAGAGAAATTTGTGTCTTACATGTGTTCCAGTTCCTTCTGTGTATCTTCCAGTGAAATACCCAGCAATACACAAATGCCACGTCCAATGGCACTTATCTGCTCTTCTCCAACTAGAAAGGAATCAAAAGGGAGAAAAGACTTAACAAACAGGTATCATGAGTGCTTAGTGTTATTTTACTCATCACACATACTTCTCATAATTTCCTTGGTTTAAACTGAGAGATATCCAAAAATCAAATACAGGGAGATGACAATAATTCCCGTACGTTCTGATTTTATATCACAGGATTTTAGGGCAACATTTTCATATGCATTACCTCAGGTAATACAGGGTAAAACTTCTGGAACTATCTTTTTTTAATATTTTTAGTTGTAAGTAGACAAAATACCTTATTTATTTATTTATTTTTATGTGGTGCTGAGGATCAAACCCAGTACCTCACACATGCTAGGCAAGCACTCTACCACTGAGCCATAACCCCAGCCTCAACATCTGTAACTTTCTATGATCAAATCTGGCCATCTGTAAAACCAGAACAGGGTTTTCCTCCCCCACAAATAATCCAGCTAAGCTAGATTAATTCTTAGAAAAGAGATTTCTGTTTTTCTTGGAAATCAGCAAACCAAGTAACAAAATACATAAAGCACAAAATGGAAAATGTTCCCATCATTTTAAAAATGTTTTTCCTACTTACTGCAGAGCAGATAAATACATTATGCATAAACACTATGATTTTAAGGGGTAGGGGTATAGCTCAGTAATAAGGCGCTCACCTAGCATACACAAGGCCCTCGGTTTGATCCCCAGTACCACAAATGAAACAAAGAGAACAACAACAAAAATATAATTTATGCATTAAGCTTCACCTCAGAAAATTGCTGTTATTTCCCAGTGTAGTTCAGTAGTAACAATCTAAGCCAATGGCCTCCAAATCATTTAAAGCAGGCACCCCATCCACTAAAGAAAATCTCTTTCCATACACTGTTATATTTGCGCATGTATTTATAGTCAAAGGTATGCCCTACTAAAGTGGACAATATCACAAATGTTGCTATAGTACTTAGGCCCAGAGTCATCACAATGACGGTGAATCTAAATCCATATCTCAGTGGTGATCATGATAATGTCCTCTTTTTTGACAACTTTTTGCCCAATCACATTAGATTACTGTTGTTTGATTACTGCATTGCATACTAATCTAATGGTCCAATCAGGACTAGAACAGTCAACTCTGCCAGTTTCCTGTTATTTGCTTCTACTGAATAGTAATATGTATAAATATACCTAACAAAGCAGCACAGACTGTATACCACATTGCAATACACTGCAAATTAAAGAAAGAATGAGAATCTCACCTCTTTCTTCAAGTGTCTGACAAGGGACCACCTAACATTCAGACCCTAGGGGAACACCAGTATCAATCTATTTCCGAAATACTAGCAAAGTATAATTTCTCTTATTTTTATGCTAAAAAGTATTTTAAAATATTTTCTTTAGTGCTGATTTTCTTATAATAGACTATTTGTGATTAATTGTCCTGTGAGCCACTGACTCAAAAGTTGAAACAGAAATAATCTTTCCAGAAATAAAGAGTAAACAACTGGGCTTGGTTTGCTTGTCTGCACTGCTTTAGAAAAAGTCTTCTGGTTTTATTTGTTCTTCAAATAAATCAACACTTTCTACAGTGTCAATATGCTTTCTAAACACAGTAGATTTTAATTAATTAAAATAATGCACATACATTGCAGAAAATTTGGAAAATATAAGAAACAGACGGGCATGGTCACACATGCCTGTAATCCCAGTGGCTCAGGAAGCTGAGTTAGGAGGATTGCAAGTTCAAAGCCAGCCTCAGCAATTTAGCTGAGGCCCTAAGCAACTCAGTGAGATGCTGTTTCTAAATAAAATACATAAAAAGGCTGGGGATGTGGCTCAGTGGTTAAGTGCCCCTGGGTTTAATCCCTGGTACCAAAAAAAAAAAACCCAAAGACAAACTTTAATTGCCTTTAAAATATTAAAACTTTATTATTTTAATGATTTTTTTCTTCAGTACCAGGAACTGAATCCAGGGAGAGGTTCTACCACAGAACTACAGCCCCAGCCCTTCTTATTGTTTATTTTGAGACAACTTTTTCCTAAATTGCCATGGATGAACTTGAACTTGCAATCCTCTGGCCTCAGCCTCCTGAATCATTGGGATTATAGGTGTGGGCTGTTCCTATGATTTCCTTTTGATATTTTCTCTGTTCATTGGTTTTATTTCATATTTGTTTGTAACTGCTATAATCATAAAACTTTTATATTTAGATATAAATTTTTTTGTCTAATCTTTTCTCTTAACATTGCATAAAAATTTTTCTATGTCAAACTTCCTGAGCACCTTTTTTTAACAGTTGCATCCTATTCAGTGACTGACTAACCATTTTATTGGACACATGGTTTGTTTCAAAATTTTCTCTTCAATAAGTATGTGTAGAGACAATTTTTGTGCATAAAAGCTTTTTCTACAATTAGGATTACCTTATAAGAGTAGATTCGCAACATTTTTATAATTTATTATCTTCATAAGAAATAAAGTATGCCCCCAAAGTCTATATATGACACAGACATTGCCATCTTATTTTAGAGCAGTTTTGCCCTTTCTCCAGGAACAAGCATAAGAACCTGGAGGTTCAAAGGGTTCTTTTATGATAAACAAATGGTTTGCTAAGGGAAAAACTTGAGAATCACCACTGTAGACAAAAAGATCACAGGGCTGGAAAAGAGCAGAGATGTTTGCTCAATTTCTCCACAAATAAGTGGCATAGGAGACCCCTTAAAGACATCACGATCTCTGAAACATTATATACACACCAGAGTTTACTTGCTGAGACTTAGTGATGGACATGGGGGTTACTGTGTTATTTCTTCTATTGAATGTTTGAAACGTTTCTGAATAAAGTTTTTAAAGTTAGGAGTACAGCTCAGTTTTAGAATGCTGCTTAGCATGCAAAAAGCACTGAGTTCAATCCCCAGCACCATAAAAGAAAAAAAGTTTAACAAATAACCATTGTAAAAAAAAATCAAAATGTGTCTGACCAATCTTTTTTTTAATATTTTTTAGTTGTTGATGGAAATGTATTTTTTATTTATTCATTTATATGTAGTGCTGAAAATCGAACCCAGGGCCTCATGCATGCTAGGCAAATGCTCTACCCCAACCCCTGATCAATCTTATAAAAGGAACCTGCCACATAACAAGATGTGTGAGTTCTGCTACTTCGTCCTTGCCATAAAATAGGAAGTGGTGTTTCAAAACCTCTAAAATGAAATGTCATTCAAATGCTGCTTTCAGTGAATCCACTCAAATTTCTTGGGGAATCCAGAAGATCCTTTGCCATTACAACTCAACTAGAAGGTCTGGATAACTCAAGGGTCCCTCCATATTGAGAATTCCATGGTTCCCCAATCTAGAATTTCCAAATAACTTAACATGTTCTCACAATTTAATCCCCTTATCTTTTTTTTAATCTTTTGGTTTAACTAAAAGTATACAATTTAATGTAGAGGGGGTTTGTTTGTTTGTTTGTTTCTATGCTGGAGATTGAACCCAGAGCTTCATGCATATTATGCAAGTAGTCTACCACTGAGCTACAGCCCCATCCCTACAATTTAAGTAGTAAATTAAAAGAACTCAAACTCTGCCAGATGCAGAGCCTGTAATTCCAGCCACTTGGGAGACTGAGAGAGGAGGATCACAAGTTTGAGGCCAGCCTCAGCAACTTAGTGAGTCCCTAAACAACTCAGCAAGACTTTGTCTTAAAATTTTAAAAATAAAAATAATTAAAAAAAAAAAAAGGTCTGAGGATGTAGCTCAGTGGTAAACAGCCCCGGGGTTCAAACTCCAGTACCAAAAACAAACAAAACCAAAAAAAAACCCTCAAAATCCATTCAGCAAATCTCACAGAATAAATATATATCTTCAATACTCCAGATTGCAGGACAGAAATTGGTTCAAGGGGAAGAAATTCAAATTTGTTGGTGATGACCATACAAAACAGACAGCAAGATTCTCCCAAATAAACAAAAAGTCTTATCTATGAATTCCCCCCCAGTTTTTGTGAATGTGAATATTAATTGAAATGCTATAAACCCTTTGAAAACTCCAAGAACCCCAGTTCTGGCCTACCCCTTACTCCTTATTATTCCAGGATCATTCCAAAACCAAAGTTACCCAACAGCTTACTAATAAAGGTTGAAAAGTAGATCTAAACACGTGATTTTGTTTCTTGGGGGGTGGGGGTTGTTTTGTTTTTACATTTATACTTCCTGGACTCAAAAACACATCTTTGGTGTAGACTGGCTTGGAGGAAAGAATATCTGGAATTTTTTTTTTTTAATTAAAACAATGTTTTTGGTTTTTGTGGTTTTGTTGTTGTTGTTGTTGTTGTGAAAAGGGGTCTCCCTATGTTCCTCAGGCTGGTTCCTGGGCTAAAATCATCCGCCTGCCTCAGCCTCCTGAGTAGCTGGCACCCCTGGCTTGAAACAATATAATATTGCCAATAATAATTTATAAGACTAAAGACAATATAAAACCTGTCATTTGAATTTTTTTAATACCTTTCAAATCAAAGTTTCAGTACTTAACAACAACTACACTATCTACGTTAATTATCTGGACCCCTGTTGTAGAGGGTTCAAATGATGACTAATGGTTGGGTGACCTGATCCACAGAAATTAGAAAAGAGAAATATTCCATCTCAAATTCTTTAGGTTCTGACCCATACTGGCAGGGTTCAGCATGGGGAAGACCTGCATCCAGGGACTGGGAACCTTCTGCATCTGGTCTAGGCGAAGTCACGTGCGTGTACACAACTGTCAGAGCTCATCAGAGAAGCAACTCTTCACCTCTGTGCATCTTATCCGGAGTCAAGCTCCATAAAAATTGGGATGTGCAAACAAACGGGCAAAACTGCAGCATTCAAGGTAGAGCAGTGGGAAGAGGGCGGGGTCCCCGCTCCGGAAATGCTCCCTACGTGTTGTTTGTGCAACAGTGTACTGAAGAGTCGGCCAGGGGGACACTCGCAGGTTCTGCTACACAGTACGCAGGACCAAAAAGAAAGAAAGAAAGAAAAATGACGATGATAACGATGATGAGGTGCGCTTAAACTAAACCCAAAACGGAGCTCCGGAACCAGCGGCGCGCGGCC
>NW_026000026.1:42766723-42840509 GCF_001458135.2 Marmota marmota marmota | reverse complement strand
AGCAGCCCCGAGGATGGTGCCGAGGAACCCCCTCGCGGGACGGCGGGTCGCGGGGGTCAGGGGCGGCTCCTCCCGGCCCGGCCCCGCCCGACTGACCTGTGACGCTGGCCCGGGTGACGCGCTGCACCACGGCCTTCATGGCGGCGGCTGGGGCGAGTGGGGCGGCGCCGCGCTCTGTCCGGCCTCGCGACTCAACGGGCGACTCCCCCGGCCGGCGCCCTCTGCGGGTGACACCCGGAAGCGCGCCCAGTTCGACCAGGTCGGCAGGGGCCTGCCCACATCAGCCACGCCCACCCGCCGATTGGTCCCGCCTACGTCAATCACGCCTACCCGAGACCTAACCCCAACCCCGCCCATCCTCTATAGGCCCCGCCCCATCAACAGCGGCGCTCAGCCTAAACTCTAGCGTCCTACAACCCCTGATCAAGCCTCCCACTCCAGCCCAGTCCCTGGTCAAGCCTCCCACTCCAGCCCAGATTCCACTCTGCCCAGACTGACCACTGTCTCTGCACTGTTTTTCTTCTACCTCATCCCCAGTCCTAATAACCCAATCATTGCTAAGTCCCAACTTTGTCCTGAATCCTATACCTGTTTTTTCTCTTCCTCTTTCCCACTCCTCTGCCACAGATCCTCCCAAATTCCTCCCTTGCCTTCCTGTCTCTGCAGCTTGTCAGATGCCAAATACAAAAGGAACTGCTGCTAAAATAACCATTTAATTATATAAGTATTATAAGTATTTATTTGATTTAGCCATGCCATAATGATAAATAATGGTGATTCTAGAATTCTGACTCCTCCAGTAATGCTAACAATTAGGCTTCTCAGAGAGTTATTACGGAATTTGAGTGAGAGTATGCAAAATTGCTTGGAATATGGAACTATTACCCTAACAAATTATTATTATTGTTAAAAAATAGTTCCATCTCTATTGAAGGATATGGAAAACGAAAACCAAGACAGTGTAACCTAAGAGGAGGGAGGGAGGAAGGAAGAAGGTGAAATATTCATCTCTTCCCAGTGACAATGGGTCCTGAAGGGAGGAGGCGGATACTGAGTGATGGGCCCTAGACTTTCACCCTTTCCTATTGCCAATGAACCCTGGAAGGAGAAAAGAAAATAGTGAAGCTCTGGGTAACAATGGATCCCAGGAAAGAAGATATGCAATGAACACTGGGCTTTGAGCTTTCATCCCTTCCAAATAACAATGAGTTATGGACTTTTTATAACTTTTTTCCTGATTGCCCAAACTGACACATTCTGCTGCAGTCTCCAATGATTAAGCCACCCTCATTGTAAACTATAAAACACAGACCCCTTCTGTAACCAGGGGGCCATTTTCTACCCAGAAAATGAGCTCCTCTGATGACTGACTCTGCTGCTGAATAAAAGACATAGCTGATCCATGAGTTCTGCTCCTGTCCTGGTTACTTGTGCTTTCATTATGGTGCCGAAACTCTTTTGGGTGTTTTTGATTACATCTATAGCTCAGTGTAAGAGCATGTTCTTGGCGTGCAAAAAGCAAAGGCAGAAAGAGACAGAAAGAAAGATTGATTTCATCTCAGTGTGTCTTCACCTTGAAGGCCTCTAAAAATAATGTGGCTGAATGTTAAATACTGAATACAAAATTACCTGAATGAAATGGTCCAAGTGAACATTACAGTAATGAGAAATCCCAATATCCCAATATTGCACCGTTCCAGAAGGACACAATAACTTTTTTGGGGGGGTAGGCTACCAGGGATTGAACCCAGGGGTGCTTAACCACTGAGCCACATCCTCAGATCTTTTTATATTTTTCATTTTGCAACAGGGTCTTACTAATTTGCTTAGGGCCTTGCCAAGTTGCTAAAATTTGATTTGAACTTATGATCCTCAGCCTCCCAAGCTGCTGGGATTAAAAGTATGCGCCACCATGCCTGACCACAATGTCAATTTTAAATTACTTCTGCCAAAAAAAGAAAAAAGAAATGTAAAACCTGAATCCAATCTTGAAGAAACATCAGACAAACCTAAATTAAGAATATTCTAACAAATAACTAGTCAGAATTCCTCCAATATCAAGGAAAAAAAAGTCTAAGGGACTATTTCAGATTAAAGGAGACTTTTAGAGAGACAGAAAAACTACATATGACCCATGAACTTGGATTGCATCCTGGCCCAAAAGGGAGAGGGGTTTCATTATCAGGACATTAATAATATTAACCTCCTCAGAGTTGATAAATCTCTAAAATAATTTGCTGAACTCAGAAAAGCACTATACCCATAATTATGGGTTTATTATAAATGATATAAATTGGGACCAGCAAAATGAAGACATGGGATAAGGTCTACGAGAGTTTCAAATTAGCGTATCTGTTCTCCCTCCGTGTGGAATCAGGGTTCTTCACCCTTGAGCACATCAGCATGTTCACCAACTGAAACTGAAACTTCAGCCTCCAAGATTTTAACTGGGGTTTCATGATCTTAAGTGTGATTGAATCATTGGCTACTTGGTTGAACTCAATCTCCAGCTCCACCCTTTCCCCTCCTGCAGGTAAGGCTAGCTCCAAGTTCCAGCATTATAATCACACAAATGGTCTTTCCAATAAACAGTTCTCATCCTGGATTGTACTCATTAATGTAAACTCAGCTATGATCAAGGGGTTCATGTACAACAGAGACACTCCTATCACTTGGGCAATTCCAAGAGTTTTAAAAGTTCTGTGCCAGAAACCCAGAACAAAGACCAGACAAACTGTTTATTATGTAACAGGGATAGAAATCCTGAATTCCACCATTAAATCCATTAACTTGGTTCCTGAGGCTTGCCTTGAACCTATCATCCTCCTGCCTCACCCTCTCAAATCACTGAGGTTACTGGTGTACACCACTATGCCCAGTGAGGCCCTGGCTCTGATCCCCAGCACTGTAAAAAAGAAAAGAAAATCTTCTAGACAAATTTTAGCTATTTTGAATACAATACAGTACTACTAACTAAAGTCATGATGCTGCATAGAACACCAAAATTTGTTTCTTCTGATACTTTGTATCCTTTGACCTACCTCTCAACTTGCTGCATCCACTTAGCCTTACACCTATCCCCCTGGAAACCACCATTCTACACTCTTTTGCAGTTGAAATATTTTTAAAAAGAAGGAAATGTATTCTGATATATTTTTAAGTATATGCAAACTTGGTGTGCTGGCACACCTGTAGTCCCAGCAACTCTGGAAGCTGAGGCAGGATGATAACTTGAGCCTAGGAATTCAAGACTGTTGAGGGCCACAGCTGAGTTGGGATGACACATGGCATTTTTGCCAGAAGTAGTGATTGAGAGGTGACGCCAGCGAGTTCTCGCGGAGTTCCCATTGAGTTCCAGTTGAGCTCTCGCGGGGATTCCCGAAGAGTTCCCATTGGTTGGGGAAATGCCGGAGGAGGGATATTTCCGGTTGCTGGTTCCTGGACTAGCCGCGTGGCATTCTAGGGAGAAATTCCCGGGGGAGCATGTGTGGAGTGTGCTGGTGGAGTTCAGAAATAAAGTTTGTTCCTGCTTCAGTGGCTCGTGATTTGTGCCCAGTCTGCCCTCACGCGGAGCCCCGTTCTCTGGGAACTCACCTCCCTGAGGTTCAGGGAGGGTCCTGTTAGGGCCGCTATTTGGCCCTAGTCTCAGACCTTCCCAAGGGACATGGGGTAGAGTGACGCAACGCACTCAGTTCCTAGCCCCACTGATGAGATTCCCTCTGCCAGTTTAACAAGACCCCATATCTCCCTCTCTCTGTATATATATGTATCACATATATATATATACATACATATATATATGTATATATATATCATATATATATATGTATCACATATATTTATATTAATGTTTTATACATAAATGCAAACTTCAACTTCGATTAAACTCAGAGCACTCATCAGTGTTTTGGTGCCTTTCTTGAGGGAATGAGTTCACTGTTGTGGGAGTTCAGCTTCCTTTTCCCTACATGTATCTGCTTGCCTTTCCATTCTCTGAAATGAGTTGAAGCAGCATAAAGCTCTTAGACTTCCCAACTTTCAGAACTGTGAAACCAAATAAACCTCCATTCTTCATAAATTATCCATGTCAGATAGTTTGTTATAGCAACAGCAAAACAAGCTAAGACACTCCCTGAAGCACAATTTATAAAGACAGAAATCAACAGAGGAGTGGTGACTGACTTCAAGGAGTGGAAGTGCCAGAAAACTAAAAGTCTGAAAAGGAGACATTGATGAGAAGCCAGATATTTAGTTCCAGAAACATAAAAGTTCTCAGGAACTGAAAGCAACAGGTACAGTTGGAGGTAGGCTACACAAAGAGGGACATTCAAGTCTGCAGAAGCAACAGTTAGACCCCCAGTTGCCCACCCTCACTCCCTGCACTTAGCCTGGGAGAGATCCAAGGTTTCTGTTCTGGTAATCCTCATGAATATTAGCCAGAGCAAGGATGGGGATATGGCACTGGAATAAGTGAAAATCTCTACTTTAAACCAGCATCTCAAGCTCCTCCCACTCTCTGCCTAGGATAGTAGAGAGAGAACTCTTCTCTGGGGAACTGAGCTGTAGACATTGGTGTTTCCATTGCTCCCAATAAAATTTCTAGCTTCCTGTCAACAGTGGACATTTATCATGGAATTTACTGCCTACCATTTTGCAAACATCCTTCCTATATTTGGGAAACTTCTCCCCTTAGAAGTCCCCACATCTCTGCCTGTTAGTGCCAGGTGTAGCTCAGTGGTAAACTACTTACCTAAGATGCACAAGGCCCTGGGTTCAATCTCTAGCACAGCAAAAAAAAAAAAAATTCAGTTTAAAAGTTGAATTATACAAGACATAATGTATTTGCTTACTTTTTAATGCCTGCCTCACCCACCAGAAGGTAAAACTCCATGAGGACACTGTTTTGTTAATGTAGGGCAAACACACAGAGCAGTGCTGGCAAAGTAAGGGCTCAGCAAGTATTTATTGAATGTGAAAAATTATGCAACAGACCTCTCCAGAATGTGCCACTTTAGCATAAAAATTATTTTGAGCTAAAGTCATTTGAAAAACAGCTAAGTTACAGAAAGGGTTCTATGACCTCCCATTTTCCCTGTGCAAGGAGGAGACAAAACTCCTATATGAAAGACACTAGACCAGGAGGAAGGAACTATTCTTACAACCAAAGATGGAGAGTAAAGATCAGAATTCTGTACAACAGACCTTGTCAAAATTACTCATCTTCCACTGGACGCAGTGGCGCATGCCTGTGATCCCAGCGGCTTGAGAGGCTAAGGCAGGAGGATTTCAAGTCCAAAGTGAGCCTCAGTAACTTAGCAAGGCCCTAAGTCACTCAGCAAAACCCTGTCTCTTTAAACAAAATATTTTAAAAAGGGCTGGGGGGGCTGGGGCTGGGGCTCAGTGGTAGAGTTCTCATCTCACATGTGTGAGGTCCTGGGTTCAATCCTCAGCACCACAAAAATAAAATAAAAAGATATTGTGTCCACCTACAACAACAACAACAAAATATTTTTAAAAAATAAAAAATTAAAAAAGGGCTTGGGATATGGCTCAGTTGTTAAGTGCCCCTGGGTTCAATCCCTGGTTCAAAAAAAAAAAATCACTCATCTTCCTTTGGACATCTATACATTTTAGCTACTTTTCTACGATTGTTTGTCTTTGTTCAACCCAGTACACTGTCTAAGGACTTAGATTTTGCCACTTGTTTGGGTCTCCAATGTCCCAAGGAGGCTCCCATGTACAAATAAATATCTATATGTTTTTCTCTAAGTTTTCATATATCATTTAATTCTCAGACCCAGCCAGAAAAAAGTTTTATCTTCTCTACAAATGTATTAGTGAATGAATGTCTTCCCCCCAAAAGTAGAATACAATAGACAAAAGAGATCAACAATAGTTTAGAAAAGTTATTAAATAATGAAAAACAGTCTGGAGTGTCTATTAGGAATTCCAGACAAACAGAAAAAAAAAAGTTAAAATGTCAAGGAGGAGTTCCTAATAAAAAAACTCCCCACAATTAAATAAGTTTTTTAATAAATTAAGAGTCCACTGAGTGATCATTCTAATGAATCTTTTAAAAGTCCTATTAAGTGCATCATTGAGCAATTTCATAACACTAGAGATAACAAGTTTCCTAAGACCTTCCAAGAGGGAAAAGAGGAGGAAGGAGAAGGGAAAAGAAGGGGTGGGGTGGGGGAACAGCTCATAATCAAAGGATTAAAACTTCTCACCTGCAGTATTGAAATTGCTAGTATACAAATGATTGATATTTTCATAATGCTGGGGGAGAATATGACTATCAAACCTTCAATTCTATACTCAGACCTACTAGAAATAAAGTATGAGAATGAAAATGAAGACGTTTTCAGATATGAAACAATCTTAAAAAATCATATACCCTTTTTTTGCTGGGCATGCCTGTAAGGATCACAAGTTCAAAGCCAGTCTCAGCAAGAGTGAGGGACTAAGCAACTCAGTGAGACCCTGTCTCTAAATAAAATACAAAATAGGGCTGGGGATGTGGCTCAGTGGTCAAGTGCCCCTGAGCTCAATCCCTGGTACCTCTCCAAAAAAATTTTAAAAATCATATACCCTTTTTTATGGAGACATAGGCCCAAGAAAAGAGAGAGAATGTTACTGGATCTCAAAGGAAACAGCAAAGAAAATAGTGTGTGAAGCAAACTAGGATGATCAGTTCAAACTGTAGCAAGAGAAAAAAGAGCTCCTCTTCCCCCACCCAAAACAAACAAAAAAAGGAACTGATAAGGGCAGGAAATTTTTGTGTGGGAAATTATATTGATAAGTTAGAGGGCATAGAAATAATGGGAATGGGAGATAAGCACCAAGAGAATTAAAAAAAAAATATATGCAGTTAACTCCAGGAAGAAAAATGTTATATAAAGAACATGATTATAACTAGGCACGATGCTGTACCCCTGTAATCCCAGCTACTTGGGAGTCCAAGGCAAGAGAATCTCAAGTTGGAGGACAGCCTGGACAACTTAGCAAGACTATCAGAATAAAATTAAAAATGGCTGGGGATGTGGCTCAGTGGTAGAGTACTTACCTAGTACATGGGAGACTCTAGGTTCAATCCCCAGTACTGGGAGGAAATAGTGAGAAACCATATTTGCATAGTTAAAGTAAGATAAATATTTATTATTGTTTCAGCTAAAGTATGTAACAGTTTTTTTTTTTTGGGGGGGGGGAGACAGTTGTAAAGACAGTATTGGGGAAAAGGACCAAATCCTGTTAACAAATCCCAGGTTGAGCAAGGGTTTAGCAGGCCTGAGCTGGGGAGAGGGAACCACCAAAGTCCTACACAGAGGGCATAGGAAGCTGCTTTAGTGGCGAGGTCTACTTGCTATCACAATCTCCCATGTGGTTCAACTTCCAAAGCATGAATGTGGAAACTAAAGCCCAGGAAGGATCTGTGAAATGGGGGAATCTCTGCCTGTGTTGAAAAGTCTGCACCCAAACAGAAGCCTCCCAGTGCTGATGTGTGGCACTCCACGTGGTGCCAAGCAGTGAATTCCTGAGTGGATGAGATTGCTGCAGATTCTCTGCCTGATCTCTCTCATACCACACAGCAAAGCCAGCTGATCAGGAGGGAGGGGTTCAACCTAGGTCTCACTGACATTTAGGAAGAATGAAGCTGAAAGTGACATCTTGAAAACTGAGTGTCTATCTGCTTAATATGAGGCAAACACATTGCTGTTTCCACTTGACACTTCTTCCAAAAAATTTAGCAAAGCTAGAACATTCATGGAAAAGTAGTGAGCCTTACCATTCCTTCATCTTCAACTTCCAGGAGCAAAGAGACTGTTATCTTTAAACACTTCTCTGACCTGGGAGCAGTGGTTCATGCCTGTAATCCCAGCTAAAGAGGCTGAAGCCAGAGAATCACAAGTTGCAGGCCAGCCTGGGCAATTTAGCAAGACCCCCATCTCAAAATAGTTTTTAAAAGGCTGGGGGTGAGGGCTGGGGCTGTGACTCAGTGGTAGAGTGCCTGCCTCACACGGTTGAGGCTCTGGTTCAATCCTCAGCACCATAATATATATATATATATATATATTATATATATAATTTTTTAAAAAGGCTGGGGGTAAGCCATGCACAGTGGTGTACATCTGTAGTCCTATCAACTAGGAAGCCTGAAGCAGGAGGATATCAAGTTGGACCAGCCTCAGAAAGTTATTGAGGCCCTAAGCAACTTAGTGAGAACATGTCTCAAAATAAAAAAAATGAAAAGGGCTGGGGATGTGGCTCATTGGTAAAGTGTCTCTAGAAAGGAAGGAAGGAAGGTAGGTTACGGCGGGAGGGAGGGAGAGGAGAGAGAGGAAGGGAGGGAAGAGAGAAAGGAAGAGAAAGAAAGGAAGGCAGGGAGGGAGGAAGGGAGAGACAGACAGGTAAACAAATGCCATATGATTGAAAAATCAAAAACTATAAAAGCTTATTATTTAGAAATATAGACAGACCAGAAAAAAATAGCTGATAGTTGAAAGTGGGGAAGGGCAAAGGAAAAACAGGGATTTTTTGTTGTTATAAAGTTTTGAGGGGCTGGAATTGTGGCTCATTGGTAGAGTGCTTGCCTAGCATGCATGAGGCACTGGGTTCGATCTTCAGCACCACATAAATGTAAAATAAAGATATTAAAAAAAAAAACTTCTGAGCACTATTTTAGTTTTTAAAACACATTTGTTGTTTGATAAATTTTTAAATTAAAGCAAGCCATTCTAGTTAACGGTGTTGGAATCAATTGGAAGCAACTGAAAGTACAGACAAGGAGAGACAGAGTAGAGTGAACATGAGTAAAGAGATCGACGATTAAACTAGGGTAGTGGCAAAGGGAATGGGGAGTAGGGGGTGGAGTGGAATAGTCATGCACAATGACAGACTATACATAGGACAGTAGTTCCATCAAATTATAATGAAGGTGAAAAACTTGCCTAGTGAAATAATAGCTAAAGAAGAGGCTAGAGGATAGCAGACTGTGTGAAAAGAAAAAGAACCCCCAAGAAAATGCACAGCCAATGGTCTAGTAGCGTTTAGAAACCTCAACAAATTCTGGCAGTTTGAAAATATGGACACCAACACCCAAAGGTCTTCATTGATTAGAAGTGTTTATGGTATGTTATCTGCTTACAAGCAAATCTATCATGAAAAAAAAAAAAGAAACCAAATAAATCACCATGAACATGTACTTTGGAAAGAGCAACATCACTCCAAAACGAGTATAAGGAAGGTCTTTTAGGAGGTGTTCCAGAAGGCAGTGTCATCATAGGAGGTGACAGCTTCACGTCTATCATTGCCCCTGAAGAGCTTCCGGTGAAGGAAGACACTGATATATTGATGATCCTGGCCCTGTGTAGGCATACTTAATGTGTATGTTTATATCTTAGTTTTAAACAGAGAAGTTTTAAAAGAATTTTTTAAATGTTTTAAATAGAAGCATATAAGATAAACATGTAAAGAAAATATTTTGCCAGGTGCAGTGATGCAAGCCTGTAATTCCAGCAACTCAGGAGGCTGAAGCAGGAAGATTGCAAGTTTAAGACTTGCCTTGGCAACTCAGCAAGACCCTGTCTCAAAATAAAAAATAAGATAACATGAAAATCAAGGGCTGGGGATATAGCTCAGTGGTAGAGGGCTCAGTATTTGGAAATCAGAAAATATCTTTGTGTAACTGCAATATGTGTTTAAAGTGTATTATTACAAAGGAGTCAAAAAGTTTCTAAATTTTAAGTTTAAGCCTGGTTTGTTGGTCTACTCCTGTAATCCCAGCAACTCAGGAGGCTGAGATAGGAAGAGCATAAGTTCAAGGCCAGTCTCAGCCACTTAATGAGACACTGTGTAAAAATAAAAAGGGCTGGGGATGTAGCTCAGTGGTAAAGTGCCCCCGGGTTCAATCCCCAGGTATTCCCCACCCCGCCAAAAAAAGTTTATAAAGTAAAAAAGTTATAGTAAGCTACTTGATAATTAAAGAAAAATATTTTTTATAATTTATTGTAGCCTAACTGTACAGTGTTTATAAAGTCTACAGTAGTGCATTATGTACTGGGCTACACAGTTACTAACCACTCACCACTTACTGACTCTGCCAGAGCAAATTTCAGTCCTAAACGCTCTACTCAGTAGTTGCCTTGTATAGGTGGATCATTTTAAAGTATTTTTCTTTATGTTTACTCTACATTTAGCTGCTTAAAATACCTTTGTGTTATAATTGCCTGCAGTACTCAGTATAGTAACATGTGGCACAGGTTTGTGACCTGGAAGAAATAGGTGATAGGCTACACCAACTAGGGTTATGAAAATCTCTTATGATGTTCACACAATGATGAAATCACCTAGCAACATATTTCTCAGTATATGTGCATCATTAAATGACCCATAACTGTTTTTCAGGTGGAAATGACAGGCTGTGTGACTAGAGGAGTGAGAAGGAACAGGAAAAGCGAAAGTCTAGAATGACAGGTTTCTAATTTTAACAACTGAATATTCTAGGAAGAGACGAATAAGTTTGTGGTAAAAGTATTAATCTAAGTGACAAATGAGTTTGAGGTAGCTAAAGAACATCCAAGCAGCCATGCTAGATGGATATGGATTTTAAGTTTAGGAGATGTCTGGGTTTAAATGAGAAGCTTAGTGAAATAGATCTATCCAATAAACTCAGCTCAGTCCCAAGAAAATCAATCCAAATGTGCCCTTGAGCCACAATAGTTAATGGATCCTGGGTAAATTGACTGTCTGGTGAGAACAGAAGTTCAAGTTTATTCTAGGTGTGACCTATTAACAGCTCTCACCTGACAGAAGTCAGTCCCTCAACCATTTGCCTTGTTTCTCTGGAAATCACTGAAGGTGGGCAATGTTTTCTGTCAGGTTCATGCTATAGTTCCAATCTTTCCCATACTTCTGATTCGCTTCTCACCATCCCTGTATACCACTGTCTGCTATTTCTTGTTTGATGCCAACCAAATTGATCCAAAACACCCAAATGGCACTGATCCACACTTGATCTCTGATATCACTTGGGAAGATGAGGTCTCTGCTGTTGACATCTGGAGCTACTTGCTATTTTGGAATCCTTGTCGCTTAGGTTGACTGCATCAAAGCAGTGCTCAAGCCACCCATGTGGTGAAACTGACAAATGAGAAATCAAAATGAGGGTCTGAAAGTTATTGTTCTGTGGGAGAATTCAGAAACACTTGATTCCTGCCCTGTACACATTCCTATCCCTCATAGAGTCTCAAATAGCTATGAACAAGAAAACACTAAATTAAGTTAGAAATGAATGCGACTTTATTAATAACTGAGGCAATATTTGATAATCTACAAGGCAGGGGTCTGATAAAAGCTGAACTGCAGCTCTCACAAGGGTAGAAGCCAAACATCAGAGCGAGGAAAGGTTAATCAGAACTCAGCACTGTAGCTGGGAAGCAGTGTCCTCTAAGGCTAGCTCCATTACTACAGAGCAGGAAGAAAAAGCAGCCAGTGTGCAGCAGGAAAATAAATAAGGCAGAGAGCCCAGGTAGGCTCAGTAAGTGGCTACTTCTGCTTCCTCTCCAATTCCTAGTGTCAGGCCCTCTGAAGACCTCAATATATTATCTGCTTTAATTCTGTATTCCCATTGCACTTTTGATTTAAACTCACTTGTGTGGGTTTGTTGCTTGCAACCAAAAGTGACCAGTGAGGAAACTGATATCACCCTCAGTTTTTAGAACAGAACTAGCCAGTTGGCCTACAATCTATACCTGCTAAAGGAATTGGGATTTTGCACTGATACTAAAGAACAGGTCAAGTCTATTTAATTCAAGAATTATAAGCTAATAAAAATTAAAGAAAAAAAAAGAATTATAAGCTAATTCATAACATTCTTACCCAAAACCCAATAGTACTCAGAGGGCTAGTGAATCCCAAACTAAACATCATGATTTTGTTGAATCTATCTGTGTGTGTGTGTGTGTGTGTGTGTGTGTGTGTATAGGGCAGGGGATCAAATCCAGGGGTTGGTGCATGCTAGGCAAGCACATTACCGTAATTCAGGGCTAAATCTCCAGCCCTGAATTATCCTTGTAAAGACCACTAAGGCTCTGTCTAGTAGCAACATGAAAAAAATATGAAGTTACGGGAAATTAAGCTTATGGAAACTCTCAATGTGAAATTTCAAACAACTTTTCACTCGTGAAAATAGAGGAATACTTCTTGAATTATGTGAATTTAGTTTCTTTCAAGGAAATATTTATTACATGGTACATGATTATTCTATTCAGAAACAAAAATGGAAATCAAGTCATCTGTAAAATTTTTAAAAAATATTTATTTTTTAGATACAGGTGGTCACAATATCTTTATTTTTGTACGTGGTACTGAGGATCGAACCCACTGCCTCACGCATGGTAGGTGAGCGCTCTACCTCTGAGCCACAACCCCAGCCCCATCTATCAAATTTAAATGCTGAACCAAAGTTCTTATTTATAGAATTCATCAATCATGATTCCGACCCAGAACTACCAGTCCATGATTTCAAATACTCGAGGATCTTCGTAGTGTATGGAACACAATCTTCTTTATATGTGACAATCGTTTCCACATAAAACTGTTTTGGGGACTCAGGTATTTCACTTGTTGAGACATCCTTTTGCTCTACTTCATTACCTTAAAAAAAAAAAAAAAAAGGAAACACCTCAATTATTAACTTATGAAGCAATTGTTAAAGTCCTGGAAATAAACAAAGGTAAAAATTATGCCATCAGATGCCTGTACTTTCTTTCTTTAAAAAAAAAAAACAAGACTATTCAGGAGGCTGAGGCAGGAGGATTTCAAGTTTCAGGTACAGCACAGTAACTTGGTGAGTCCATGCTCAGAATTCAACACATTGTTTTAAAAGGGTTGGGGATATCACTCAGTGGTAAAGCAACCCTGAGTTCAAACATCAGAATTGAGAAAAAAGAAAAAAAAAGTAAGGAAAAACATGACCACTAGAAATTAAATACTTAAATACTGGACATAAATACTTAATATTCATGAACAAATGACACTTTCAGCACAAGTTTCACACTACAACTTTACCGAGATATATATGTATGTATATGTGTGTGTGTGTATATATATATATATATAAATACACACACACACACACACACACACACACACCATACAATTAACTCACTTTAAAAGATACAATTTGCTTGGGGCCCAGTAGGGACGCTGAGGCAGGAGGATCGCCAAGGTCAAAGCCAGCCTCAGCAACTTATAGCAAGGCCCTATAGGTAATTTAGCAAGCCTCTGTCTCTAGATAAAATATAAAGAGGGTTGGGGATATGGCTCAGCGTTGAGCTGGGTTCAATCCTTAGTTCAATCCTTCAAACAAACAAACAAAACACAAACAATTCAGTGGTTTTTAATATTTTCAGATTTGTGCAATCAGTGATTCTGGTATATTTTCATTCCGTATAAAACAAAATAAACAACAACAACAAAAAAAACCCTCATACCTGTAGCAGTCACTCCCATTCTTCCCCACACTTCACATTCTTCCCCACACCACACTAACCAACTTTCTATCTCTACAGATTTTCAACATATATTTAATGACTAAGGGATTCCCTTATCAGCCCAGTAATTGGAAAGATTTAAACAGTACTCGGGTGCTAAAAATTCTAAAATTAATTGCTCGCCATATGCGACGAGGGCGAATGATTCAAAGCATCACTTGGTTAAGCTCTCGTCCCGGGTCTCTGAAATTCCATCTTGGCCTTTACAGATTTACTTTAGTCAATAAACAAGACTTCGTTAACACTATCTTAAAAGCAATTGCTGACATTTAGTTATTTGCAGAGTCCATTATAACAAAGGGCTCTAAGCCACCGCTTCGTCTAGCCTAGCAGAATAAAACTGGAACTTTAAAGCCAGGGCAAATCTCGTCCATTACCCCCCTGGGAACTTCCCACGGATGGCGGTGTGTCAGCAGGCAGGCCTGGAGAACCCTACCCGGTGGCTTTTTTTTCTGGCCAAAGTAAAACGCGGAACCCAACAGAGTCCAGGTGCCCATTGCATAGACCACAGACATCCGCCGGTACCAGGTCGTGGCCCGTTCCGGGTTCATGGCGCGGCACCTCCTAGAGTCCAGTCGCCTGTAGCCCAGAACGGAAACAGGTCTCCGGACCAGTCCGTTACCGGAGCCGCCGCCACCAATGAGAAACAGGCCTCGCGGCCACTTCCTGCCTTAGCCGCGGTGCATCCTGGGGCGTGTAGTTCAGAAGTCGCTCTCCACTCGCACGCTTGAGCTGGGAATGTTGGGATCCAAGACTAGTGCTAGCTACAGCACGCAACAAGTGGTGGGGAACAGATGGTAACTTTTCAGAGCCGAAACCTCTCACTTGAAGAATTGCAATGCCGTTCTTACCTAAGTCATATAGTTATTTGAAAAGGTTCATTCCGTTTCTCTTTCATTTGTCGTATTTGTGAGGATACCACTTCTCTCGCCGCAACTCTGCTTTCCCTCATTTTCCTGTCCGGAATTCCGTCTGGGTGCACTTTGGTTACCTCCAAGTCAAAGCTAATCTTTCCTCTGTGTTCTGGATGACATTCTTTTACCTCCGCGGGACCTTTCCCCATCAATTACACCCGAATGCCCACCTCACTCCCATTTTCATTCTATTGACTCATTCTATTGACTTTTATCGTTCATCATACAAACCGTGCCCATGTCTCAAAAAATGAAAACATCGTTGATTCCATGCACCTTCAGCTTTTATTCATTCATTTCTTCAAAGTATAGTTTACTCAATAGACTGAACAATCTGAGAGCAAGGCTGGTGTGTTTGGTCCAAAACTAAAACTTTTTAACACTACTCAAACTTGATTTCTAAAGAGCATTTGACACTGATACTAACACCTGCCAGCCTCTTTTCAACGCCTGAAAAACATTTTCAGCTAAGTGAGGTGGTGCACTGTAATCCCAGCTACTCCTGGGCCTTAGGCAGGAGGACCTCAAATTTGGAGCCAGCCTGGGAAACTTAGAGAGAGCCTGCCTCAAAATAAAAAGGGCTGGAGATGTAGCTCAATGGTGGAGTGCTCTTGAGTTCAATGTCCAGTAGGAGAGGCAGAGGATGGGGTGACAGAAATTTCTTTTCAGAATTTTTCACATTGCCCACCTTTTCAGAACTCTTCACATTGCCCACCTTTTAAAAATTGGCATTCTACACCTACAAAATCTAATTCTAAAGGTATAGTTGTCTTAAATGTGAAGGCTAAAACCATAAACCTAGAAGAAAACATAGGAGAAAAATCCTTGCCACCTTGGGATAAGCAAAGATTTCTTAGAATACAAAAAACATGATTCACAAAGCAAAAACTGATAAATTGGACTTTTTCAAATAGAATTTTAGCTCTTCACAAGTCACAGTGGAGAAAACAAAGACAGAATAACATTTTTGAAACTCATATATCTGACAAGGCCTTGTATTCCAGAATGTTAGGACTCCTAAAAACTTAATTATAAAAAGACAACCCAACTAAAAAGCAGATAACACTTCTGAATTCAATAAAAGGTATACAAATGGTCAATAAGCGCAGAAACACCAGTTATCACAGAAATGAACATAAAGCACCCATTAGAATAACTAAATTTAGACTGAGAATACACCAAAAGTTGCAAGGATTTGGAGAAGGTGAAACTCATAAATTTACTGGTGGGAACACAAAATGTTAACAAACTCTTAGCAAAGCTAGCAGTTTTTAAACCTGAACATGAACCTGCCACACAACCCATTCCATTCTTATTTACCCAAGAGAAATAAAAACACCTCTGTCCACAAAGACATGTATATGGACGTTCTGTTTTATTCATAGTAGCAAAAAAAGGAAGCCACTCAAATGTCTATCAACTAATGAATGTATAAATGAAGTCATATACCACTTGACAATAAAAAGGAACTACTGAAACATGTACCACAAATGAAGCTCAAGTGGATTATGCTACATGAAGAAGCCAGGCACAAAAGAAACCAAACATAAAATTCTAGAGAATTCATTTTCATTTTCTTACAGATAAATCATTACCTTCTAATGTCATTCACTTCTAATTTTTTATTTGTTGGTCTTCCCTAACTAGAACATAAGCTCCATGGAGGCAGGAATATTTACCTCATTGCTATATTGCCAGCACCTAGAAGACTACTCCATAGAGCAAGTACTGGATAGTTATTTGTTGACGGATTGAAATAATAGCTCCAAGGTTCTAAGAGAAGATTATTTGGGGCCTAGAATTTTAGATCCAGCAAAGTTGCCAAATATGGAAACAGAATAGACTTGCAGATATGCCTAGATCCAATGAATTATTTCCCATGTACTCTTTTAGGAAAAGTTATTTGAGATAGCAAAATGCCTATGGGATAGAGTAGAACTAATGCAGGATTCCAAATGAAAGAAACTCCTGGGTGACAGTTATGCATCACATCTAGAAAGCAACTGGACATCTGCAAACCTCTAAAGAAAAAAAACGGACTAATTCAATAGAGTTAGCTAGAATTTTTCAGTAATCAGATAAGGAAAAAAAAAAAACTCTCAAAAAGCAATCCAAAATGAGAAATTCCAAGGGAAACAAGTCTAGGAAATCATAAGCCAAAAGAAAAGCAAGCCAGCATGTGGCATGATGAACACATAAGTGCCTATGATTTTATCATTTGGAATGTTTCTTTTAGTGGCATGGGGACTGACTGGGACAACCACCCTCTGGAGAAAAAAATGTATTACCACCCCCTCAATTGGACATGAACAATATTTACATCATCACACTGTGTAAATGTTCTTTATTAGCTTTCACAATCAACTTAGAGACAAAACCAAAATTATGGTTATAGGCCAAAATACAGATTTTATCAATCTTGATAATATAAAAATAAAGGTATAGCTAACCAAAACTGGAGGGTAGAGACAAAGGTCTTAATACTCTCATTCTATGAAAATAGGAAAGATAACCTGCTAAACATGAATATACCAACAAAAAAAATATAAGCAAAGAGAAGGTCTGAAATTGTCAGAAGAGTAGGTTTAGGTTTAGGGAGTGAAGGAAATTGTTACTTGTTATAAGTTCTTTAGGATAAAGTGTTTTGACCATACATATGTATTACTTTGATTAAAAAAACAGTACCTGTTCAAGTTATTTTACTTGATACCTAAGATTATGTATTCACTGTTATAGCCACTTATGCTTTCTTTTTTCCCCCCTCATTACTGGGAACTAAACCCAGGACCTTGTGCATGCTTGGCAAGCACTCTGCCACTGAGCTACATTTAAAAAAAAATGTATTTTGATATGGGGTCACCTAAATAATCCAGGCTGGCCTGGAACTTGTGATTTTCCTGTCTTAGTCTCCTACATCACTGAGCTTATAGATGTTCACCATCATACTCTGCTTCCCATTAGTCATTCCTGATGTCTACCTGGGCTGGACTCCTCACATGGAAGTTACTTGTGAATCAGGGTAGCACCCCTCCACACTGCCTCAACAGAATTCACACATTTCATACTTTCCATAGATCTCAACATCTGGGCAGTAAGTAAGAATTAAGTTCAGAAAACACGTCTTAAGGGAGTTAACACACACACACACACACACACACACACACACAGAGACCTCAGGAAATCAAATTTGTTAAAATTAGCATTATTTTAGCTAATGGCTCCAGATTTATTTCTTCTATGATCATTTAAGATTTCATTTGAACAAGCTGCCAAAATACATCACCTCTGATTTTATACAGACCCCCCAAAATTTAGGATACAAAAAGCACAGAAACATCTTCAAGTACCAAAACATTTATGACTTCACAATTTCATGGTACAGGAAGAGGGACACAAATAAAGAATACAAATAAATTATTATCTGAAGACTTACATACAAAACTTCCTTTGATTATTTGTTAAAATCTGCTAGAAAAGTGAAAGGAATGTTATTAAGCATTTATAAACAATTGTGACCATGATTTGACAGTGTTTTCTTCAATTTTCTGGTCACATCTTTAGCTTAACAGGCACTGGAGACAGCCAATTTCTTCAAATGATCCATGAACACCTGCAGGCTGACATCATCAGTGAGGATGGGTGCTCCAGTCTCCTGAAATTTAATGATAAAGGCTTACTGACAGATACCTGAAAAGCCGGTGAGAATTCACAAGTTTTAAAATACCTTTTCACAGGTCTTCCCTTTGTTCTACATCACTCCTATTCTCTGCCTTGCTAACTACTTTCAACTGAAGCATAATTTCATCACAAAAGCCTTCCCTGGTTCACTGAGACTAGGCCACAACCTCTGCGCATTGAAGACACAGTTTTGAGCATAAGCCTTTCTATTTTACCCTCTCTCACCATTCTGAGAGCTCGAGTTCCCACCAGATATGAGCTCCCTGAGGCCCATATACTCTTCTCCTTTGTGCCCCACTACTCTGCCAGCATAGCTAGAGCCCTGCTCTTAAGTGCTCTGCTTACAACAGGAGCTTGAGAATGGTGTGCTCATCACAGATGAGTAAGTCAGCATCTCCACTGACAGATAGATATTTGTAATATCGGAAAAAACTTATGATTTAATTAACACTGTGAAAAGAACTGGATAGAAAACTTGATTTGTAAAGACAGATAATATACATATATTTTATATATATGTATAATTGTATTAATCAAATACAAATACAATATATAATATACATAGTAGATACAATATATAATTATAAATTATATTTATATATATGAATATATATACACAAACAAAATTATATTACCTAGAAAGAAGCTAGAAATACTAACTATAGGTAATTTTATTTTACTTGTTTTTTCTAAATATTCAAATTTTCTAAAATGAAACTGTACTATTACAATTAGAAAAATGTAAACATGATCAAAATGTTATAAGAGAACTTCCAGTTCTGGGAAATAGGAGTTGATAATGTAATTTTTTTCTATTCCTCCCACTAAATACAACTTAAAACCTTGGACATTTTCTTTCTTTTTTTTTTTTTTAAAGAGAGAGAGAGAGAGAGAGAGAGAGAGATATGTTTATTTATTTATTTATTTTTTAGTTCTCGGCGGACACAACATCTTTGTATGTGGTGCTGAGGATCGAACCCGGGCCGCACGCATGCCAGGAGAGTGCGCTACCGCTTGAGCCACATCCCCAGCTGCAAACCTTGGACATTTTCTATAGAAAACATCAGAAGATTTGGATGTAGCTCTGTTGTAGAGCACTTGCCCAGCATATACAGGGTCCTGGGTTCAATTCCCAATACTGGGGGAATTGTGGAGGAGGGGAGAAAAAAAGCAAATAGTCCAACGTGGCTATGGGAAAAAAATACAAGAGATTTCTTTGAAGAAGATACATAGATAGTAAAGAACCTACCTTTGTTGAATGAACATGAAAAGATGTTCAATATCATTAGTCATTAGGAAAATGTAAATTAAAATCACAATAATATGTCATTGGACACCCATGAGAATAGCCAAAATAAAAATAATGATAACGCTATAAATACTGGCAAGAATGCAGAGAGACTGGATCACTAATATATTGCTAGTAGGGATATAAAATAATATAGGTACTCTGGAAAAAATTGGCAGTTTCTTTAAAAACTAAATCTGTAACCACCATATGACCTAATATATGTACTCCTGAGCATTACTCTCAAATAAATAAAGATTTATGTTAAAAAAAAAAAAATCTGGGTCAGGCATGGTGGCACACACTTGTAACTGCAGCTCAGGAGGTTGAGGCAGAAGGATCATAATTTCAAGGCCAGCCTGGGCTACTTTACTTAGCAAGACCCTCAAAATAAAAAAGGACTGGGGATGCAGCTTCATGGTAGAGTTTATTAGGCCTTAGGTTCAACCCCCAGCACTACAAAAAACAAAACAAAACAAAAAAAACCTGTGTTAGCAGCTGCCCTTCATGAATGAAGACTAAATAAACTGGGACACATTCATACTTACTGTGAATTAAAATTTGGCAGGTAAAAAGGAACAAATTGTTACATGTAACAACTTGGATGAACCTCTAGATAATTATGCTAGGGAAAAAAGCCAATTCAAAAGGTTACATGCTGCGTGACTTCATATTTTTAACATTGTTGGTGACAAAATTATAGAAATGGTGAACAGGTTAGCAGTTGCCAGGTGTTAAAGAAGAGACGGAAGCAGGAGGGAAATGAGTGTGACTATAAAAAGGCAGTTATGACAGATCCTGTGGTGATGGAAATTTACATCTTGACTGTATTGATATCCTACTCTGACACTGAATTACTGGTTTGCAGGATTTTACCATCAGAGGAAAAATGAGTAAAGGTATATGGAAGCTCTCTGTATTTTTTTTTACAACTGCATATAAATTTACAGTTATATCAAAAATAAGTTTTAAAAAGGTTATAAGAAAATAGAATTTTAGAAGTCATATGTGAGAGACAAATGCTGGGAAAACTAGACAAAGGAGGAAGAGGGATGAAAAGTGAAGAGAAGGCAGAACCAACCAATGGTGAGCAGGAGTTGCCCTGTGGTTTTGGGAGAGGACTGCCATGTGTATGGGGAAAGCCAGCTGGAGCCACAGTGCTGTGTTCTGGCCCTGGCTGACCCTGACACATGGACACTGTGGACTATGGAAGGAGACCCACATAGGCAGCTCCCCACTCCCATCACAACTATATCAATTGAGGGTTTCTTTGTTTTTTCCCTTAGCAAAATACCCAAGTTATTCTGTCTCTGAAATAAAAGGATGCGAATTTTTCTGACTTTAAAACATGGTTTTTAAGAAGGAGCATGGTCTATTCCACAAACACCTGACAATTTCTTACCTGTCCCCAAGCATATAGGTTATTGTGTGTCTGAGAAGGGTTCACTTTGGACAGAAGAAATCGAGCCTATGAAAACAAACAAAAAATACCATTTAAAGATTTTTTAAAAAGTAACATTAATATTAGTGTAATAGAAAAAAGTAAGATAAATTTTTTTCAATACTTTTTTGGTTAAATTAGACATTTTTTATTGTATGAGAACCTATTTGTTTAGCTTAAGCCCAATGGTTCCCCACTCATGAAGGATCCTAAAAACACTGGTAATCCTATGCTTTTGATATCAGCACATACCTTTAAAAAGTAGTCATAGTTGGAAGATTACCTGTATGTCAATTTATGTCACCACATAAAATAGTATTACTATTTTGTTGTTGTTATTGTTTTTGTTTTTGAGGAAAAAGAAAGTTTTATTGCTTTTCTAGCAAAGAGAAACACAGGGGACTGCTGCCCACAGGCTGTGATTCTGCCCACCAGCAGGAACAGGGGGCTTTTAAAGAGGTGATTCAAAGGCTACATCCCACATGTTCTCTGTTGGAGTTGTAACTCACTTGTTAATTTGGGAGATAGTCATTTCTGAGATCTTCTGGTACTAGCCCCAAAGTCTGGATTACTTAATTCCTATGGCAGGTGTGTACTCAAGGACAGCTAAATCTGCCTAAAATGGGGAAGAATTGTAATCCTATTTCCCCTGAGACTAGGGAAAGGGAGAGCCGTGTCTGGTTTTACAGCCATAAAAACAGATCATAAAACTGACAGATCGTTAGAGCTAAAACTCGGTTCACTCACTTGACTACCACCATGCTCCGTGTTGATGTAACGTGGCATTGGGAAGCGGGCTTGCAGAATTTCTTGAGCATCATCCAATGGTGCCTGCAAAAGGTGCTTGAAATTTTCGTACTCAGGCATGTCTTGGTAGCCAGCTTTCTGCCACTGGGCTATGGTCTATGTTAAAAAACAAAAAAGCAAACAAACAACAAAAACTGTATGAAAACATTATAATGTCAGCCCTGATCAATGTTCAGACATGCTACCACTCCCACCATCCAGAACATGTTCCCAGTGAAGTCTTGAGTTAAAAATGAGAAGTTTCTGAGGGAAGTAAAGCAGAGCTGGCTAGGAGGAGGAGAAATAGGAGCTGGTAAACAGGGTGCATACAAGGCACCACCTATGTAGTTCTCCCAGTCACCAGTTACACCTCGTCTTTCCTTTCTAACTAACTAGTTAACAAAGCCCAGTCTAAACAGTAATTTCTTCATTCTTCATAGGCTGGCTGCCTACAAAGAATCTGTGCCCCCATCTCTTTTCCTAACAGCATACACACATTATACCCTTCCTCTGTCATATAGATTGGGTGGGTCTCACCCATCCCCATCCCTTGCTCCTCCTGGGCCCTGAGTTGGGAGACTCTTGGCAGGGGGATAAAAGCTGTAAGAAAGTATCAGTGTTAATTAGGCAATGAAGAGAAGGCAATATAATAAACTATGGAAAATATAGGTTATTTGTCTCCCTATGGAGCTAAATACTTTGTACTTTATTCCCTTTTCTGTAGTCCTCAGAAATATCTTATATACACAGGAAATCAAGAAATACTTATTATTATTTTTATTTAAACTTTTTTGTAGTTACAGATGTACCGCATGCCTTTATTTCATTTTATTTTTAAGTGATGCCAAGAATCAAACCCAGTGCTTTACACATGCTAGGCAAGCGCTCTGCCACTGAGCTACAGCCAACCCAAGAAATACTTAACTAATCTGTGTATCTTATAGGTAAATTGGAGTTCTTTCTCCTGTTATTTTAGGGATACAAAGAAAGAAAAAAATGGAGAGGAAAAGAGAAAAGATATAGCAAGTGTTCAATGAGTTTTAGCAACAGAACTATAAATATGACACCAGAGGACCCTCTTTAGATGGCTCCTTTCACAGCCTGCTCTCCTGGTCTTCTCAAAATTGTCAATTACCATTCCCCAAGTCTTAATTTTTTTTACTGACTGGTGACCTGGAAGAAATGCCTACAAGCTCACTTGGGTCCAAGAGTTCATAAGAACCCCCAAAACCAGTAGACTTAGGGATTTGGGAGAACAAAAACAATATTATTGATTTTGTCTTTAGAAGCCCTAACTTGAACACAGAAGGTGCTTAACAAATATATGAATAAATAAGACTGGGGACTGCATTAAATATCTATAAGGGGTGAGCTGAAGCCAAATGAGGTTATACTGTTAGTAAGAGCAGTTAGCTGATCAAGTGGCAGGCAGAGTGGGTGTTAACATGCTGAAAAAAATTTCAAGATAAAAAATATTGACTAGTATTAGAAAACTAATATTTCCTAGGTTAATTCTAAAACATTATCTTCTCAAGATATTCAAAATCACTTCTAATATTGAGACTCTAGGAAGTCAAATCAAGTGCCTAAGCAATTTACTGAATGTAAATAATGAACAAGAGAAAATTCATCATTACTGAATATGATACTCAATAAAAGGATTTTTCTCCCATAAAGATATAAATAATTCAGAGGAACCATTCCCCTTGGGAATCCACTTCTTTCTCTTGAAGCTTTAAGAAATGGATACTGCCCTGGAAGCCATACACAGCCAATTAAAGGATCCATAGATCCAGAGTAATGTTTTTTTATGTTATTTCATCCAAGAAAAAGTATAGCCACAAACATAACTCTAATATAACACTGAAAGGACAGTAGTTTGCATAAAAAGTTTACTAAAGAATAAACTGGTCTTGCCTAAAATTTACTTCACAAAGTAATCAATTACAGTGATTTAAAAGATACCTGAGATTTACTAACAAATATATTAAACACACAAAATGTACAAATATCCCACAGACCTGAAAAAAGATTGTCTCATTTAGAATAAAGTCATGATATTCATTATATTAAATTGTGTGTTTTCTAAGACCAATTTTGTGTGGTGAGGGGAGGTGGCAGTGGAAGGGGTGCCACTTTCTAGAGATTAAACACAAGAGTGCTTTACCAATGAGCTACATCCCCAAACCTTTTTATTTTGAGACAGGTCCTCCCCAAGTTGCTGAAGCTGACCTCAAACTTGCAATCCTCCTGCTTTAGCTTCCCAAGTCACTGATATTACAGGCATGTGCCACTACACTAGGCTCTAAGCTCAAATTCTTGTTTCAAATGCCATTAAAAAAAAAAAAAAAAAAAAAAAACCCAAATAAATAGCAAGAAAACAAAAATAAGTCAGGAAAGAAACTAATAATACCATCTTACCTCACCAAGATAAATGACAATTTGGAAGAAAGTATCCATCAGCAAAATTCTGTCCGCCAGAATGCTGCTGCTATCCAAGAGAACTGGCTAAGGAAAAAAGGAGATATGTTATTGGTCTTCCTTCTTCCCTACATGGCAACCACTCTAATCCCACACCCAGAGCTTTGCTGAACAGTGAAGAAAGCTGTTTACAAATGTTTTCCACCACTTTCTGGTTTCTAACTCGGTGGTTGTAAGTCTCAACTTCACAGAGAGAGGATCCAAACAATCCTTTATCAATTGGGAAGAGAATTTAGTGATATCTTGAGATCTAGAAACCAGAAATCATTTTAAACTTTCTCAGTTTTGTGCTAGAAATCTATTTAATGAATCCAATGTTTCTCTCAAATCTATTTGAGCTGTAGTTGAGATGGAAATGGAGTTGCCTACATGAAAAACAGCATTTTATACAGTCTTATAAAGTTTACTACAAAATATTTTTATTATGATTTTTATTTTAATTTAAAAATACTTTCGTTACATTAAAAATAAAGAAGAGCTTGCACATCCAGCCTTACCTCTGGTGGCCCGTGGAATGAGTAGGAGTAGAGAATGGGCTGGATCATGATGAGGGACTGGGTCAGATCCTGCCTGGCAAAGTGGTGTCTATAGTAGGATGACTCATCAGGACTGTTGTTAAACACTTGAAGAAATGGAGATCTTCTAAGATGGAACATGAACTGCATTTACCAAGGAAAAAAAAAGTCGAATGTACATAGTTATAACCTTGGATACACAAAGTGGATCCACCTAAGGTTTGTGAAACAGGAGAACCCAGATTCAAATAGAAGGCCTCTGGGTTCACAAAGAAAGAAGCAGGTGACACCAGGGGATAAGGGAAAGGGAAAGGAGGAGTTGTTTAACAGGTGTAGAGTTTTAGTTTTTCAAGATGAGAAATTCTAGAGATCTGCTGCACAACAATGTTAATGTACTTAATATTACACATTGTACTCTTAAAACATAAGAAGGTACATTCTGTTATGTGTTTTTTACCATGATTAAAAATTTTTAAGAAAGTTTTTTTTTTGTTGTTGTTTGTTTTGTTTTGGTACTAGGTATTAAACCCTTTGGGCACTTAATCATAGAGCCATATCCCCAGCCCTTTTTATTTGTTTTATTTTTTTTTTTTAAATATTTATTTATTTTTTTAGTTATCGGCAGACACAACAACTTTGTTGGTATGTGGTGCTGAGGATCGAACCCGGGCCGCACGCATGCCAGGTGAGCACGCTACCGCTTGAGCCACATCCCCAACCCCCCTTTTTATTTTTTATCTCCAGATGATCTCACTAAGTTGCTGAGGCTGGCTTTGAACTTGTGATCCTCCTGCCTCAGCCTCCTGAGCCACTTGGGATTATAGGTGTGCACCACTGCCCCCAGTTAGAAAATTTCATTTATTTGTTTATTTATGTTTGGTACCAGAGATTAAACTCAGGGCCTTTTAACCACTGAGCCATATTTCCAGCCCTTTTTATTTTGAGACAGGGTCTCACTAAATTGCTGAGGGCCTTGATAAATTGCTGAGGCTGGCTTCAAATTTGTGATCCTCCTGCCTCAACCTCCCACACCACTGGGACTACGGATGTGTACCATCAGGCCCGGCAAGGAAGTTTATTGTCTTGTTCTTCCCCACCCCTTTTTTTTAAGCATTTCTGGATATTTCAAAGCTTCCATATAAAATGGGAGAGCAAAGCATCGTTTTTTTCCCAGAGTTCCTGGGTTGTGATGTAATTTTCTCTCAAAGAAATTAAATCCAGTGAGGAAGACACAAATGGAGCTTTTGAATTATGAGCCAGGGTACAAGAAAATGGGCTTGGGGAAGGCAGTCCAGCAAGAGACTTCCCAAAGCTATAAGGCCTGAGGATATACCTTGCAAGACACGCATGAGGAGACCAGAGTCGGGTATGAGGAGGGATGGAGAAGGGGAGTCCGTGTACAGGAATGGTAGATGAGAGCTCAGGATAGACTGGTTAGTTGGAGTGAGGTTAAGTACAGGGGAGAAGGGCACAAGAGATGACATTGGAAATGTATGTTCTTTATCCTAAGAATTAGAGAGAGCACAGCAGATGGTTAGCTCACTCTGAAGAGTTGCTAGAACATGAAAAGGAGCTGCCTTTAGAAGTATTAAGTTTCTAACTCACCATATGCTAAACCATAGGTTCCTAAATAATGTTGGCTGACATTTAAGCATCTTATGTACCAGGCACAAAGGACTTGAAAAGAATTATTTTTTTTTAAAGAAATGGTTTTAAAAAAAAATTTTTTTTTAGTTGTTGATGGACCTTTATTTTATTTGCTTACTTATATGTGGTGTTGGGAATTAAACCTGGTACCTCACACATACGAGGCAAGCACTCTACTGTTGAGCTACAACTCCAGCCCCAAGAATGACTTAGTCCTTCCAATAAGCCCATGCGGGTTCTCTTGCCATCCTTAGTTTATAGGTAAGGAAACTGAGGTACAGAGGGGTAAGCAAGTTGCCCAATGTCACCTCACATCTGAGTGGCAGAGCTGGACTATAACCCAGGTCACTTGGCTCCAGAGACTAGACTCTCAACCAACCCCTATCCTAGAATGCCTTGACATAAGGAATCTTAGAAACCATCTGAACTGCTGGTTTCTAAACTGTGCTCTTCAGATTCTTAGTGAATCTTTGGGGCTTTGGGGTCAGAGGCTCTGATGTGACTCAGCCAGTGGGTGGTACATGAGGACAGAGCAGCACCAGTCTGTCTGCTTTACACACTGGCCTTTGAGGGAAAGTCCTCGGGCTTTAAAGAGATTGCAAACCAGTTCTCCAGATCACCTCCTCCCTTCTAAAGATGAGGAAACAAAAACCCACAGTGGTTTCTGATTTCAACGAAGATCAGCAGCCGCAGGGCCAGTGTTAGAGTTCCACCCTGACTGGCCTGTCCAGGACTCTTCCCACAATACCTCAAGGCCTCAGCCATTCCAGACATAGGCTCCTGAAAGTCCCAGGCTCCCCACTGCCAGCAGGCTCACATTTATAAAGTGCTGTAGGTGCCTGACACCATGCTAGATATTTAATACCTGACTGGCCTCAGTTCATGTCACCCCTACCCCATAGTCACCCACTGCGCAAGTTCTATTTCCTCATTTATAGATAGGAAAAGGGTTCATAAAAGTAGAATAACCTTTATTACTACAGTTGAGTCTCAAAACATAAAAAGTCTTCACTTTACCCCAATGACAGATTTATTTCAATCATAACTTTTTGTTCTATAATTATTTTTTATTTATTTTTTCTTTTTCTTTTGCAATGCTGGGGATGGAATCTAGGGCCCTGTGCATGCCAGAAAAGTGCTCTATCGTTGTGCTCCATCCCCATCCCCTAAAAATATATATTTCTTACCTGAGGATATAGAGAAAAGGAATCTGATAACCTAAAAGAAGTGGGGTCTTCTTTGTTATACTGTCCAAACTTCTGACACTAGAGAAAGAAAGTTTAAAAAGAAAAAAAGAAAAGAGAAAAATCTTAGTGTCACCTGAAAAAAAATTTCAATACTATAAGCTATGTTACAACCTTACGTCTGCCATTTTCTTGTGTTCTAGACCAGCACTTCTCAGAGTAAGAGCAGAGAAATCACCAGAGCTCTTGTTAAAATGCTCTTTTCAGGAGGAGCTAGAGATTCTGTAATGCCTAGCCAGCTCTCAAGTAATGCTGGCCCAAGGTGCATCTGACCACCAAGGGGCTAGAAGAGCTCTCTCAGGTGCCTGTTCCATGTGAAAACCCTGAAGACTATAAACCAGCAATTACAGACACACCCTGGCATTCTCTCATACTACAATTCAGTTTTCCGTTCTTTCAATGACAGGTTTCAAAACCACATTGTTTACTCTTCCTGGCTTAATTTCTGATCACATACTTCCTCAGCCACTAGAGAACTAGGCTGTCCACCAGTTAAAGAAACCCCTTCTCTAACAATTACCTTCTTTCTAATAAGTTTCATGTCTTCTCATAATTCTGATCTTCTTGAGCTGATATAAGTCAGTTTCCCAAACTTCTTGAAATATTCTTTCAGTTGCTAAAATACCACTTTCCTATGTTTCTCCAACAAGTCTTCCCTGTCTTCTTTATAGGCTCCTTGTTTCTTTCTCCTCCTAACAATGGACTGCTCAGAGGTTAGTTCTTGGTTTTCTGCAGTCACGGTGTACCTTCACCCTCCTTTGACGGTGGTTTCTCCAATGTCTCCAGCATAAGCTGAAAGGTACAGCTACCTCCCACAGGCTGGATCCACCTGCCATGTCTTGCCTTCTCTCCTATTATCCTACTCTTTATAAAAAGATTTGATTCAAGGCTCAATTCCCACATGTAGCCTTTGCCAACCCCTTGGGCTGTCTGATCATCTATCCTCCCTTTGAAATCTAGAGGAACAATTTTCAAGTTTTGTTTGAAGTATTAATACTCCCTGATAAATGATTCCATGAGATGGCAAGGGCGAATAGAGGACTAAACAAAATTAAATAGGTTTCTTCCCTAAGCTTTAAATCACAAATATATGCTGTGAATCTCTGAGAAAGTAAGAATATGTAGTAGGCCAATTATCAATTAACTGCCTTGTGGCTCCAAATTTACTCCTTCTGCCTGCTGTGAAATGAATATGGGCCCTTTAACTACTTTGCCAGTTGGCATGATGTTCATCAGCTTTGCCAGAAGAGGATGAGGAGTCAAAGTGTTACTTGCTGAGTACCAGTGTGGTCATGTGGCAGCTGCCTTAGCACCAGATCCCTATATCTCTGTGGCCTTTCCAGTGCTGAGATCCTAGAGTACACATAGCCAGTAGATACTCCAGCATCCCATGTACCTCTGCTGAGATACTTCTCTGTGAATAGCCTTCTCTAGTACCCGGATGATAAATTTTGTCAAATTCTAGACTGTTTCTAGCAAGTCCCTCTGACACAGCACCATGGCAAGTTCTCTGCTATAAAAGAGTCATTGAACCACAGCCACAATCTGGACCAGCCTTGGCGGGGGAGAGGGTGCTCTACCTCAGCACTAGAAGTCATGTCTGTGCCTTATATTTGCCAGTTCTCTTTGCTTCTTAGTAGCTAACCTCTCCTTAACCTACTCCCCTGTTTTAATAATTCTTCATATAAAACCTTCCCTTTATTATTGTGTGATCTCCCTCCTCTTAGACCCAGACTAACAACATGAGGCATTTCCCTAAACCCAGTGTGCTTAGGTCCCTGTTTCCAAAAACCGCCTTCCAGATCTGGAAAATACAGGACCATAACATTCACAAAATGACTTATCTAATTCAACTCTTAACATGCACAGATTTGCATCACTCTCCAAATGTTCTGTGCATGTTGTTTCGTCCCACTACAGTGTCAGTCTTGAGGGAGAAATGTGTAGTGAATACTTCTTTCATATCAATCTCAAAATAATCAAGTGTTTGGCATAAAGTAAGTAACTGATAAATTCTTGCTGATTAATTATATAAAATAATAGGGTTAAAAGACAATTTTCTCAAAAGTGGAGCAGAGAAAAAGACTGAATCTAATGCCATTATTCCCACTTTACCAGTCGGATGAGTTGTCGGTCCAACCATCGGAGCACATCGGGCCCCTCCTCTGATTCTGCCCGGAACACTCCAAGCCGTGCCATCAAAACTGCTGCAGCCTCCTGGTCAAATGCAGCTTCTATGTGCCTGAGCTGACTCTGTGCATCTGCCCAACTGACAATTTCAGAGTTAGTGCCACACATACATTCAGGAATGATCAGAAGGCCAGATCTCCATTTGGATAAACACGATCCTGTATCTTCATCTAAGACAACAGAGATTTGAACTGCACTTTCACTAAGAGATCACTGGAGTTTAACATATTCTCAATAACCTTCATGTGACCTCTGAAGGCTATAAATCAAAAGAAAAATTATAGAAAAAAGAAGCATTTAACTCATTGATAATGGGGTGGGGGAAGAAAGTAGGTTATTGCTTTATATTTGCATGTTAAAAATTGGTAATATCAGGCTGGGGTTGTAGCTCAGTGGTAGAGTGCTTGTCTTTCACGCATGAGACCCTGGATTCAATCCTTAGCACTACATTAGATAAATAAATAAATAAAAATAAAGATATTGTGTCCAACAACTGAAAAATATTTTTAAAAATGGTAATATCGGGGCTGGGGTTGTGGCTCAGTGGTAGAGCACCTGCCTAGTACACATGAGGCACTGGGTTCGATCCTCAGCACCACATAAAAAAATAAAATAAACTGTTTCTATCTACAACTAAAAATACATATTTTTTAAAATTGATAATATCCATTATAAATGAGGCAACAGGGCATTCTTCTTAGACTACTGGGGAGAACACAAATTGGCCACTTAAGAGAATAGTTCTGAAGTATCCAAAATTTTATTGTCTGAAGGGCTGGAAAGAAATACCTGTGTGTGCAAAGACCTAAAAATATAAATGCATCACTGTGAGAAGGCAGGACTTGAAATGTCTTTTTAATAGAGGAATGATGAGCACCCAACTCATGGTGGCGCACACTAATAATCCCAGCAGCTCAGGGTGCTAAGGCAGAAGGATCACGAGTTCAAAGCCAGCCTCAGCAAAAGTAAGGCACTAAAGCAACTCAGTGAGACCCTATCTCTAAATAAAATATAACATAGGATTGGGGATGTGGCTCAGTGGTCGAGTGCCCCTGAGTTCAATCCCTGGTACCCACTCCTGAAAAAAAAAATTGAGGAGTGATGTATCCTATCCAAACCATGTAACCATTAAAATAAGTCAGAGATAGGCCTGCAAATACATACAAACATATATGATATATAATTTCACAGAAATGGGATTGTGAAGTTAAACCAGTAACAGCACCTCTGGGGAAAATAAGTGGAAAGACCCACAAACATATAGTCATCTCTTGGATCCATTGGAGAATGGTACTAAGCTCCCCCTCATTTATCAAAATTCATGGATGCTCAAGTTTCTTATATAAAATTGCAATAATTTATGTACATTCTTCCATTTATTATTAGTATTATTACTACTACTACTATTACTACCAGGGATTGAACCCAGAGGTGCTTAACCACTGAGCCACATCTCCAGCCCTTTTATTTTTTATTTTGAGATAGGTTTGCAACTTGCTTAGGGTCTTGCTAAGTTGCTGAGGCTGGCCTTTGAACTTGTGGTCCTCCTGCCTCAGCCTCTCAAGACACTGGGATTATAAGCATGTGCCACCGTGCCTGGCATACTTTAAATCATTTTTAGATTACTTATAATATGTAACACAATAAAAATGGTATGTAAATAGTTGTTGATACTGCATTGTTTAGGGAATGATAAGAAAAAAGTCTGTACATGTTCAGTACAGATTTTTTAAAAATATTTCCCATTGAGGTTGGCTGAATCTATGGATATGGAACCACATAAATACACTTATATTCTGCTTAAATCTTTAATAAGAAGTATGTATTTATGACTTAGCTAATAAACAAAATCATATTAGATAATTTCCAATGAACTACATTCTTACTGAAAACTGATTACCCTAGGCAAGTGCTCAAAGACCCAAAAGGGCTAGCCAAGAATGAATCCTCTTCTTCTGAACCATTCAATGGAATCAGAAAGAAAAACTCATAAATGCTAAACTATCTATTCACAGAAAAACCATTAACCAGTGATTCAACAGAAAAAAAACAGGGTGGCTCACTTTCGGGCAATGGTGGTCACACGGATGCGCTTCTGGGTACTGGAGTGCTGATACTGCGTGACAAACTGGATGGCACCTCTGCCTCCTTGGGGGATCGGGGCATTGTGCTGCAAGTTGAGAGGCCACACACTTGGTTACTGTCATAGGCATGACTCAGTCAGGGTCCACTGTGCTCCTCTACAATTGATAGCTAACATGGTGAGGATCTTGATGCATTCTAAATAGTACATTTTGGACCTGCACATTCATTTCACTGTACATAACTTTTACCTCAAAAAAAAAAAAAAAAAAAAAAAAAAAAAAGAAGAAGAACCACATTCATTACTCCTTGGTCTGGGGCTATAGCTTAGGGGTAGAGCACATGTTTAGCATGCATGCAAGGCCTTGGGTTCAATTCCCAGCACTGGGGGAAAAAACAAAACAAAATTGAATCCCAGTTATCAATATATATGCTGAAATGTTTAGGAAGAGATACAGCTATGATTGTAAGTTGCTCTGAAATGCATAAAAAATAAGATAGATATACATACAACAAAGCAACTATAGTAAAATCTTAATTACAGATCTACCTGGTAGATATGTGGGTATTCACTATAAATTTTTTTTCAATTTCTCCATGTTTGCAATTTTTCTTAATAAAATATTGGAGAAATTCTCTAACATTACAATGAAGAGTAATGGCTGGTAAAATGACCTATCAGTTCAACAATAGAGTGATAAAATTAACTTGCTGTCTGAATCTGACTAAGCCCTGGATAGAAAATTAAAAGATTATACCATACTAGCATCAGGCCTAAAACAATATAAAGGCAGTACTTGTTTATGGAGAAAGTAATCAAGGAATAGTGGCTTGTATCCAACCCACCTGATTGACAACTTCAAAGTAGATGCCAAGCGTAGATGTAGGATCCAGACCACAGATTTTCCACTGACTCGTGCCACCAACACCAAGCTCCTACAGATGAGAAGAATTTAAAACACAAAAACCCAACTCTATGGTTAACTGTTAAAGAAAAATGCTGATGAACAGATCAGGACACTTAGAACATGAACTCTGAGGTAAAAATTTATATTATAGACCAGAAAAATCCTTAACATTTATTTTCAAAGCACTTTAAAATTTTTAAAGCTTTTAAGCTTTTTAGATTGGCACTCTAAACAATTTCATTACATCACATATATTAGAATTATCTACTTATTTTTGAAAAAAACAATTTTTTTTTTTTTTTTTTTGGTACCAGGGATTGAACTCAGGGGCACTTGACCACTCTACCACATCCCCAGCCCTATTTTGCATTTTTTTAGAGACAGGGTCTCACTGAGTTGCTTAGCACCTCACTTTAGTAAACTCATGATCCTTCCACCTTAGTCTTCCAAGCAGCTGAAATTACAGGATTGCACCACTGCACCTGGCTTTTTTTGAAAGTTCTATATACTTCTGACAACCATCAATATTAGTGGCAGAACTTTAGCTGTAAAATACTTTTTTTTTTTTTTTTTTTGGCAAAAGCTATATATAAATTGTCAGTGAGGAAACAAAGGAAATCATAATGGTGTGAAGGCTGCTTTTTACTGATTCGTTGAATGGCTGCTGGTGATAAATATGAGGTTCACTTAAACATGAATTTGACATTGTTTTAATAAAAATATCTACAAGAAAACAACACAAATATAAAAAAACACCTAGAAACATCAAATGAAATTACCAGACCCTGAAATGTACATTCTATCATCATAGAGGAGCTGGCACCACACCTTATCTGGATGCAGAATGCTGTGCTTAGAAAGTACCATGCTTAGACATTAATAGAGTCATCTATGTTACTCGACTCCACCCACACTGCACACTGTCAGCTGAGTGTACAACTGACATCTGTCTGGTGTGGAGCCATGCCAGGGCCCTCCATACCTGGCCACAGAACCAGCGATTTCAGGGAGGTGACAGTTTGAGTGGAGAGGAAAGATTCTTAAGTGAAATTGCACAGCAGTTCTAAGATAGAGAGCAGGGAGGGCACTCTGTTTTGTCAGCACCTCTTATGCAAGACTGTGAGATGGACGGATTTTGGGTGTTCAGCTTCCACTTTAAAGGTATTCTCTAAAAGAAGCAGGGATTTCACATCCACTGGAAGGTGAAGGGCAAAACCCAGCAAAAATGGCCAAGAAGGAGCTTATGGGTCTTCCCTTCTTTCTTCACTAGCTCCTTCTCTAGGCACAGGACTCAGCAATGGTACAACTCTCCAGTGCCCCAGAATAACAATTTCTCTCTAAAATACAAATGCCTTACTTAAGCATTTAAATGACTTTATTTGAAAAAGTACAAAAATAGAATTAGAAAACCATCATTTTATAATTTCTAGTGAAATAATTTGATTCAAGTGAAGATAATCAACAGCTAAAACCATTAAGCTGTTTGCAAACTGAATTTAATCACACCTTTAAAAACTTTTGCTTCTCAAGAAATACAGAGAAAAGAAACAACACAGATACTTACTCCTTCAAGGAAACCATCAGACATATCAAGAATGTGAGACATCCTATTAGAGAAGACCCCGGCACTAACACTTCAATAAATCAATCTCATGTTTTAAAAAAAAAAAAAAGGCAAAGAATATACACAAATGAACAAAAAGATGAAGACTATTCTAGATTTTTTTAAACACTAAGTATAGCTGGGCACAGTGGTGCATGCCTGTAATCCCACAATTGAGGAGGCTCAGAAAAAAACAATCCCAAATTTGAGGCCAGCCTCAGAAACTTAGCAAAACTCTGCCTCAAAATAAAAACTTTTTAAAAGGGGTAGATGTGTAGCACAAGGGTAGAGTGTCCCTGGGTTTAATCCCCAATGTTATTTAAAAAAAAAAAAAAAAAAAAAAAAAAGGTTGGTGAAGCTACTATGTCAAGGAAACGCTAATCAAAAAGATAAGGCAAATGTGGCAAGAAAAGAGGACACAGCAAAATTATGGCAAACTGTTAACAACTGACAATGCTGAACAGAAATTCTTCCTTAAAACTTCTCTGTATGCTTGAAAATTAGATCTTTCTCTTTGTATCTGCACCGCCAATCAAAACTTTCAGGGCTGAACTCTATTGGAACAGCTAATTGTACTACTTCATAAAAATGTCTTCTTAACCTACTTCTCAAAGACTTCGCCAGTCATATTTTAAGTCTATGGAAAATACTCTGGTATAGGCAGCCTTTCCAAAGCCCTGCCAGAAAATAGGAATACAAGTCCTTTGGCACTCGGGGTTAATGAGTAACTCTTCAGATGGGCTTTTGGGCAGCAATCTGCCCCACCCAGGGAACTACAGGAATGTTCACTCAAACTGTCTTTCCTCTGCCAAGCTTGACAAAAGTTTAATCTGTGTAGTAACTTGTGAATGTTTGTTCTGATGAAGACAAAGATGATACTGTGAAACAGAACATCTCAAGTAGGCCTCCAGTATGTCAGGCTCTGTCCCAACTGCTTTACCTGATCTACCTTATTTATTCCTCCTAACAAGGCTGTGAGGTAGGCATTGTTATTGTCCCATTTGCCAGATAAAGATATTGAATTACAGAGCAACTGAGTATTTTGCCAGGGCTACACAATTACTGAGAGGTAGTGATGCCCTGAACTCAACTGGCTCTACAGTCCACCCTCCCATTAAAGATGACCATGAGGGAAGGACATGACTATGTCATCCTCACCTGGGACCATGCTGCATCAGACCAAAAGCTTTGCTTTTTGGTAGCTGAAGTATATATAATAAGAGGATGTGGGTCATCAGCAAAGCCACTCTCTCAAGTGATGACTGAATTGGTTTACATACACTCACAAATTATTACTAGAGAAAATAATGTCTGTATATGTAACAGTATCATCTGCTGCCTAACCAATTCATGGCAGTCTCTGTTGTAGGAAGGCCCATTATTAGCTGAGAGTGAAGCAAAGATATCAACTCTAAGGACAGCAAGCATATAGAATCCCTGAAGGATTCTGCTGAATGGTTGCCTTGTACTGTAGGGGAAGCCTGTGGCTCCTCAACAGTCACTCATGCATGGGTTATGGAGTCAGGGGGACCTGGGATCTAGCTTCTACATGTCAGCTCTAATTCTGAGCAAGACTCTAACCTCTGTGACCTGTCAGTTTCTTTCTCTCTAACACCATCTCTCAGAGTTGCCATCAATGAGGGTTAGCCCTTTTCCCCCCACCATAGGTGACAATACAAGACCATTGTGCTCAGACTCATCTAATGAGTTATCTCCAGGGCAGATGAGGGTGATGGAGGAGTTTCCTTACATTTTCTGACACACACGGTCCTTTCACATTCAGAGATACACATGGACCAATGGCACCAGCAATCTTCAGTTCCCGAGATGTCTAAAATAAATTCACAACAGAGTAAATGTTAAAATCACTAAGATCCATCCTGCTCTCACAACAGGCAAATATAGCAATGTCATTCCACCAAAAGAAAATCCCACATGGATTAAAGCATCCAACTGCTCCCCTACTAACTTTTCCAGGGCCACTTGAATTAATTAAAATTTAAAAAAAATCTGCCTGTAGGTGCTGCATGAAGATGATACAGCATTTTCAACTCTCTCAGTTCACTTTTCAAACTTTAAAATTATATACCTAGAAGATAACAATTCTACCAACAAACTACATTCTTTTCCAATCCCATATATGGTCACAATTATTTACATATTTTTTGGTGTGTGCATGTTTTATTTTTATTTTCTAACTTTTAAAATTTGTTCTTTTTAGATATATATGACAGTAGAGTATATTTTGACATATATATACATGGAGTATAACATTCTAATTAGGATACCATTCTTGTGGTTTTATATGATATGATATGAGTGGTTTTATATGAGTTTCACTGGTCATGTATTCATATATGAACATAGGAAAGCTATGTCTGATATTTATGTATTTCTAACCAGTGAACATACTGTTTTGTGTTGCTTTAAAAATACTTAATTCATGAAGCCCACACAAGGCCAACTTGCTTAGATTTTTTTAGCTGAACTCATTTCAAAAACATCCATTTCTGCTGGGTGTGGTGGCTCTTATCAGTAATCCTAGCAACTCAGGAGGATGGTATAGGAGGATCACAAATTCCAGGCCAGCCTCCACAACTTAGTAAAATTTGTCTCAAAATAAAATATAAAAAGGGCTGGGATATGGCTCAATGGTAAAGTGCCTTTGGGTTCAATCCCTGATACCAAAAAAACAAACAAAACAAAAAATCACCCATTTCTCTTTAACAATAAAAAATCTCAAACACATGAGAATGTTGTTTAAAGGCTAACCTAGATGATTTAATGATCACCTCCAACTCTCCATAGTTTCTAATGGACCTTTTTATTGTTTCCTCAATGACTCAGAGTCAACTGTCTCTGGCGATGAGTCCCTATGTGGGAAAACAAACCAAAACTCACAGTGCTGGCTGTTTTAGAGCACTCTGATAATTCTTCAGGCAAGTACTAATATAAACTGCTTATGGAATGCAGTAACCCATACTGATGGATGGGTGGACAGTGACTACTGTGTAGCTGCTATGCTGAGGTCACAATGCTGCTTAGAACACTCACCCCATTATCCACCTCCCAATTTCAACTGTCCTAAAGCAAGGTGAAGGAGGGCCTACAGAGGAACCAAAAACTCATTGTTTAGAATGCTAACCAATACATAGGTCCTCCTCCAGGAGAAAACAGATAGGTGAATGATATATGTTATGATAGCAAATTTTTTTTAATATTTATTCTTTAGTTGTAGTTGACAAATACCTTTATTTTATTTATTTATTTTTATGTGGTGCTGAGCATGGAACCCAGGGCCTCGCTTGCACTAGGCAAACGCTCTATCGCTGAGCCACAACCCCAGCCTGATGACAGCAAATTTTGTAGAGATTATTTTAATTGGCCTGTATATGCCTGTGTCCAGTTGAAGTTGCCAGAAGTCTGACTACTAAACAAGTAGCAACATTCTAGCTGGGTACAGTGACATGTGCCTATATTCCCAACTACTTGGGAAGTTGAGGCAGTAGGATCGCAAGTTCAAGGCCAGTCTGGACAACTTAGTGAGATCCTATCTCAAAATAAAAAATAAGAAGGGCTAGGAGGCTGGGGTTGTGGTTCAGTATAGAGTGTTTGTCAAGCATGTGTGAGGCACTGGGTTCAATCCTCAGAATCGCATAAAAATAAATAAATAAATAAATAAATAAATAAATAAAATCTATTTTTTTTTAATTCTTAAAAAATAAATAAATAGGGGCTGGGGTTGTGGCTCAACAGTAGAGCACTCACCTAGCATGTGTGAGGCCCTGGGTTCGATCCTTAGCACCACAGAAAAAAAATTAAAAAAAATAAAGGTATTGGGGCTGGGGTTGTGGCTCAGCGGTAGAGCACTCATCTTGCATGCACGAGACCCTGGGTTCAATCCTCAGCACCACATAAAAAAATAAATAAATGAGTGAAATAAAGATATTGTGTCTAACTACAACTAAAAAATAAATATTAAAAAATAATAATAAAAAATAAAGGTATTGTGTTCAACAACAACTAAAAAATAAATATTTTAAAAACAAATAAAATAGGGCTATGGATGTAGCTCAGGGGTAGAGCACACCTGAGTTCAATCCCTAGTACCAAAAAAAAAGTAACACTCTAATTCCATTAACATTTTAAAAGGCTATCATACATACCTTTACTTCTAAACTAGCACCAAATGCCATTCTGAAATCTCCATTAAAATCTTTACTAAAGATTCTTTGGAATGTCTGCTTGAAGAGAGAAGTGTTGAAAGAATCTCCCATCACCATGTGGCCTCTAGGAAAAAAGAAAAAAGTGAACATTAGTAAGACTGAAAGCCATCCAGATGCTCCCTGGATGTTTACAAAGGAGAAAAAAATACCCACGTCTGTAAAGGTACTAACTCACTTAAATAAAGAACAGCAAGTTTAATTTGTATTTAGGGGGGAAAAAAAGTTTCTAAAATATTAAACTAAGAATCCTTAAGAATACTAATATATCTTGATTACTATAGCAATTACACAAACCTATAGAGATGAAAAATCTCTTAGAATTATACCTATTCACATACAAAAGAAAAAAAAAAGTACAGGTAAATAAGGTCTGCACTACAGTTAACTGTACTGTGCCAAAGTCCATTTCCTGGTACTGACATTGTACTATGTTTATGTAAGATGCTGCCCCGGGGAAGAGCTAGATGAAGAGTATGGAGAGACCTCTCTGTACTCCCAGCACATTTATAATTTCTGTAAATCCATAATTATTTCAAACAAAAAGTTTTTTTTTAAAGAGAGTATCCTTTATTCAACAATCCTAGCAGTTTAAACAGATTATTATGATATTATGATAAATATATACGTAAGTATATTTATCTACTACAGACATATAGAGATATCTATGTATATATACTGACATAGATACCTTGGGTTTTTGTCCATGATTCCCAGCCTAACTTCCTCCTCAATGCAAGTTATATAAATAGAATTTCTCTTCCCCAAGGCAAATCCCAGAAACTCTAACCACCAACTTTTCTGTCTTAGAACTGGCCATAAACAAATTCTATGACCTATCTTGTCTGATAAATCAAAAGGCCTACCTCTTACCCAGGAGAATGGAATGTGCACAGAAAGGCCAAGAAAAATACGAACAAGCTATCCTAGGTTTCCCCAGACAACTAGTATTAAATGATATTCTTTTTGCCCAATTACATTTCTACATGGTTAGCCATACTTCAATCATACTTATGTAACAGTTGTCATAACCACCTAAAAGGACAGGGTTCAGATAGTTTCCAGATAGCCAAACACATGCAGGTTCCTAGAAAGTGTGTACCAGAGAGGATGGAAGCTTCATGTCCCTTCCCTCACACCTCTCCTTATGCACCCCTTCACCTGTATCCTTTATAATACCCTTCACAAGAAACTGGTAAATGTGTTTCCTTGAGTTCTATGTGAGCTGATTGAACAAATTAATAGAACCCAAGGAGGAGTTTGTGGGAAGCCAAATTTACAGCCAGTCACTCATGTGCCTGGATAAAACAACTTGGGGCTTGTGTCTTCTAAAGTGGGTAGGGGCCAGTCTTGTGTGATATGACATTGTGTCCAAATAGGAAGAGTCAGGACTGAATTGAATTAGAGATCCCCAGCTGGTGTCCACTGCAGAACTCATTGCTTGCTTGTTGACGGGGACAAACCCACACACACTGTAGGTTCATTGCAATGCTCCGTGTTATGTGCATATAGTAGGTGAGACTTGAGTTTGACTTGGGTTTTCTCTATAACAAGAAAACATGTCCAACTTTTCTCATACTTTTTCAGTATAGGAGAATAACCAGGCCTGGGGAAAAACCTTTTCAGATTAACTCTGCTGCAACACACTGAATCCTTGACTTCACAGGAACATTTTTTCTAATTGATGAATACTGATTTTTATCCCTTACTGAAGTTAGAGAAAATATTGTTCAAATTTTCAGCAAGAAGCACAGCCTGCTTCAGCTACACAACAAGTTGTCATTTATAAAACAGGATCCCAGAATTGGAAAGAAAACAAGAAAGGTTACCTGGTCCAGCTCTCTCAATGTCTGAGCCCTTTAGTGAGGGATCAACAATTTGGCCCCAAATATCCACCCTCCCTTCTTCCTTAATCATGTATTCCACAGTTGCTTGGAATAAAGATGACATTCCCAGGGCTGGGGTTGTGGCTCAGCAGTAGATGCTTGCCTCGCATGTGTGAGGCTCTGGGTTCGATTCTCAGCACCACATAAAAATAAATAAATAAAATAAAGGTATTGTGTCCAACTACAACTAAAAAATAAACATTAAAAAAAAGAAATAAAGATGACATTCCCTAGTGTACCTTGCATGTAGTCACATGACTCACTTTAACTTGATGGAGAATCCTTTAGTTTGAGTGGGGCATGTTCTTGCCAGAAGGGCATATCCTTCTTTGGCCTTTCCACCCTGCTATTGTAATGTAGTAGAACTCCAGCAAATACCCCAAGCCACGCACTGCACACTGAGGCAGATAGCTTGATGGGAGCCTCAGCCCTGATGATGATGAAACCAGTATACCAGACAGAAATGAACTTTTTTTGGGGTCTTCTGTCATAATCACACAATCTAATCTAACTCACACCCACCTGCCCCTTGACAACATCCCTGCCAAGTTACGACTGAACATCTCTTACTCCCTCCAGAAGCTGTCCACTCCATGTCTGGACAGTTCTCACTCTTTTTACTTTTTATTTTGAGATTGGGTCTTGCTAACTTGCCCAGGTTGACCTCAAACTTGCGATCTTCCTGCCGCAGCCTCCCAAGTAGCTAGGATTACACAGCAGGAACCACCATACCTAGGAAGACCTTTTTTTAAAAAAATATTTATTTTTTAGTTGTAGTTGGACAGAATACATTTATTTTATTTTTTTTTTATTTTTATGTGGTGCTGAGGATCAAACCCAGGGTCTCACATGTGCTAGGCAAGCACTCTACCACTGAGCCACAACCCCAGCCCCAAGACCTTTCTTTATACTGGGTGAAATTCTATATCCCGGCAGCTTCACCCATTGTTCCTAATTCTTCTGATCTCTTCTCCACAGAACAACTCTTCAACATTGAATACAGTTCTCATGCCCATCTCTTCTTTTTTTTTTTTTCTTTTGGTACTGGGGATTGAACTCAGGGGCACTTGACCACTGAGCCACATCCTCAGCCCTAGCTTGTATTTTATTTAGAGACAGGGTCTTACTGAGTTGCTTAGCACCTCACTTTTGCTGAGGTTGGCTTTCAACTCGCAATCCTCCTTCCTCAGCCTCCCAAGCCACTGCAGTGACATATGCCTCTGCACGCAACTAGATCCCATCTGTCTTCAGCTTAGTCTTTTCTAGTTCCTTCAACCATTCTCCACATGGGAATGGGAGTGTAGCTCAATTTCAAGCATTCTCCAGCACTATATAAGCTTGTTTAAAAGGAAAAGCTCACAAAAGTTAAAGCTTGCAACTTAGCAAGCTCCTAAGCAAGACCATGTCTCAAAATAAATAAATAGATAGATAGATAGATAGATAGGGCTGGGGACATGGCTCAGTGGTTATGCACCCTGGGCTCAATCCCCAGTATAAATAAATAAATAAATGCTCAGAATGAAAAATGACATAATCTGTATAAGGTGTCACCATCACCAAAGAAACCAAGATTTTGATTTTCTTCAAAGATAATCTACTCCTATAACCTAGCCTATGATAACCCATCTTTGCAGGAAGTCATCCCAAGCTGTTGGCTCACCTTGAGCACTCAACAAAAACCCTACATCTTTTTATGTCACCATTAAAACATTTATCCAACATGGAATTTGACCTAAATGTTGAATCTTGTGGGAATCAAATACCTCAATGAGACACTGATGGAAATAATGATACCTCTCCACAAAAACTATACACACACACCCTAGCATACAAACCACAGGATGTTCACAAATACATTACAGCATCTCTGAGTGCTCCAAGTCAAGGACTCCTGAAGGGCACCATTCTATCATAAAATGGGAGTGTAGCTCAGTGGTAGAGTACTTCCCTAGATATGCAAGGCCCAGGGTCCAATCCCCAGCACTGAAGGGAAAAAAAAAAGACATTCTCTTTTTTCCAGGTGTTCACTATGAACATACCCAGTAAGATTTGTACAACACTTCATCTCCAATAGTCCAGTTTGGTCAAGGGCACAAGCATAAATATCAATGCAGTGACCATTTGCAGCGGTTCGATTAGCAAGCATCTCATAGTGCTGTAAAGAGAGGAGAAAACTGTCTTTAGGAAACATTAACATTAATCCCAAGGTATGCCTTAACATACCAAATGATGTAATCAAATATAGGACTATGAAGATCATTATCTTCAAAACACAAAATAAAAAATAGTTTCCAATCTCAACAACCTTCACAAACTTACAGCTATCCACTTGAAGCTCAGAGGCTGGGGACAATAATTTAACAGCAGCCAAGATCTGGAAGATCATCTCAGCAAATAAATCTTTTTGACTGTGACAAGAAGGCCTCAATAAAGCAGCTGTCACTCTAGAGCAGTCTAAACCTGACACCAGGTTAACACAATTAACCCATACCCAAGAGAACCTACCTTGGTTGCCTTTTTCATGAACCGTGCATTATCCTTCTCAATATCATGCCAGGAACGAATAGGAATCTTTAATTCATCTCCAACCACCATGCCAGGCCCTTGTGTGGGGGGACCTCCAGTAAATAGCATGATACGGGCTCCTGTGTTTGGGAAAGTACCCTGAAACAGTAAATAACAGCATATTAGAAGGATGTAGCCCATCTCCAAGTGTGTTTTCAATTTCCCTATAGAAATATTCCAAAAGATTCTCCTGAGCTTTTTTTTTTTTTTTTTTTTGCATTGGGGATTGAACTTAGGGTCTCATGCATGCTAAGCAGTTCTCAGCTCCTCATCAGCTGTTAATACTGATGATACAGCAGAATGATATAAATGACAATGCAGAAAAACAGCACTTACTTTCTCTCACCCTAATGGCTTTATATACTTTTACTACTTTATTCTGAGCAGTTCCTATTGCTCTAATTCCCTTATTTTTTCTTGAAAACCTTTAGGAGCTCCTTCAATGTAGATAATAACAATGACTTTAGGTCACAGTGAATTTTCAAAAAAAGCCAACAAATATGATTTTTTAAAAATACTTATTTTATAGTGGGACACAATACCTTTATTTCACTTAATTATTTTTTACGTGGTGCTGAGGATTGAACCCAGGGTCCTGCACGTGCAAGACGAGTACTCTACTGCTGAGCCACAACCCCAGCCCCAAATATGATTTTTAAGAGCAAGTTTGTATGATGTGAGAGAGCCCCATAAATTCTCAATTACCTCCAATAAACCAACAGCAATGGACAAAGCAACACCAGTGGATCTCAAAGGTCTCTTCCCCTGAGTTACTGGCCATGGGTCTCTCTGCAACTCCCCAAGAAGATCAGTGAGGTTCATATCAATCTTTTGAATGGGCTGCAGAAATCTGTAAGATTTTGAATGGACATATCAATTATAGTTTAATAAGGTAGCCTGGTCTTCCAACCTTGGTGACATGTAATTATTTAAAATAATTATTCAGAGTAGGAAAAATTTGCCATTTTTTTCTTTAAAATTGTCTCTACAAACACAAAACAATTCAAGGCAATTTTACTAAGGAATATAATTTAAAACCTAACATTCAGTGATATATATATTATATATATTACATATATACATATATATACATATACATACATATACATATATAGAGAGAGAGCATGCGCTAGCGAGAGCATGCGCTAGCGAGATCATGCGCTAGCACGGGGGAATAAAATCAACTTAAAAGGGAACAAATCAGTTTAATTAAATTTTAAGCAGCAAAGAAATCCTAAGGGGTCTGGGGTTGTGGCTCAATGGTAGAGCGCTTGCCTAGCACATGAGAGGCCCTGAATTGGATCTTCAGCACCACATAAAGATAAATAAATAAAATAAAGATATTGTGTCCAAATACAACTAAAAAAATAAATATTTTTTTAAATATTTATTTTTTGGTTAGACATAATACCTTTATTTTTGTTTATTTAGTTTTATGTGGTGTTGAGGATCGAACCCAGGGCCTCGCACATGCTAGGCGAGCACTCTACCACTGAGCCACAACCCCAGCCCTAAAAAATTAATATTAAAAAAAAAAAGAAATTCTAAGGACATGTCTAACGGAAATTTTATCTGTATGTGGTCCACTTATGTGGACAATGTGCACAATTCTAAAGGTTCAGTTTGTATGTCCCTTGAGCTTTAGAGTAACACAAAGAACAATCTTGTTTCTTAAGAGAAGGAAGCTGTCCCCAGCCCGGAAGACAATGCATTTTATCAAGTTTACTAGCAGTTAACACAACCTGGGTCAGCACTGGACACTCAATTTAACTGAGTAAAGTATCTGTTCATAAGCTTTTTTGAGAGCACTCAAAAGAGGTCTTTTCCATTTTTCCAGTTTTATTTAAGAATCAAAAAGAATAATAGCCATATGTCCAAAAAAGAGGGGAATGAATGAATACAGTGGTCTCAAAACCTTTTTGATAAAACATTAAATATGGATTAAGCTTATTCATTGACTTTTTTATCTAATCATAAGAAAACCGACATACTTGCATTGCTTTTCTTTTATTTTCACGTCAACGTGCATGCTCACTACAGCACATAATACTGAATGTCAGCATCTCACCTGCTTGAAACAAAAGGGTGCTCCTGAGGTTGAGCAGGTCTTGCTTGCTGCATGGGCATGGCTGGCTTAGACAAACCCAGCATATCCTAAAAAAAACAAAAGACTCATTTCCCATCACATTATGAGTAAATAACTGATTAATTTTTTAAAAATGTCCTTGCTACCATTTCTATACAAACCCAGCACAGACCTGTATTTGCTTTGCAGTTAAATCCTTGGTCCCTCGGAAGACATAACTTTTGGAGATTCCTTCACAGCTCAGTTCATGAACCTGCACCATCCTTCCGAAAGTGATCAGACCCACCAGAGCATCTGGAGGAAGGAGACTCAGGGACATCTGCAGGGATTCTTTGAGAGCTTGAAGGTCATCTTCCTCCAGGCATGTGTCAACCACATAGAGAAAGATCAGAGGAGACTGTGCGCCTCGCTTTAGGGAAAGGAAAAAGCATGATGATCAGTATACAAATACAAACAAATCAGGCATGTAAATGTCAAGTCTTCAACTACATTTATTCTCAGGAGGACACCTACACAAACCGCTACTTACCCTGATGCAGATTCTATTAAAACAAACTAAATATAAAAAATATTTGTGGCTAGGCATAGTGGCACATTCTATAGTCCCAGCAACTCAGGAGGCTAAGGCAGGAGTATCTCAAGTTTGAGGCTAGTCTCAGCAATTTAATGAAGACCTAAGTAATTTAACAAGATCCTGTCTCAAAAAAAGTAATAATAAAAAGGACTAGATGTGTAGCTCAGTGGTAAAACACCTCTGAGTTCAATTCCCAGTACCAAACAAACAAACAAAAAAAAAAAACCCTGTTTGTATCTAACAAAATTATTCTACATTTCTGAATACCTACTATGTGTCAGACATTGGTCTAGGTCCTGGGATATATCAGTACATACATAGAAAAAACAAAGATCCCTGCCTATCTCAAGGAGCAAACTTTCTGGCAAGGGGATTAGGGGAACAGCAAACGCCAGGAGTAGAAACAGAGGTCAAGTTCAAGGTCAGAGCAGCCTCAGTAAGAAAGTAACATTTGAGCAAAAGCCTGAAGAAGGGAGCAAGACAGTCACATATATACTGTCTTTCTCTTTTCTCTATCTGTATCTGTATGGCACAGCAGCCATACAGATACAGATAGAGAAAAGAGCCAGAGCAGTGGAAAAAGCCAGAGCAAAGGCCCATGGGCAGGCATGTTCCTGCATGCTTCAGGAGTCTAGAAGGCCCACGGAGCTAAACAATGACACTAGCAGAAATTAAGCTCAGAGTGGTATATCACAGGGCTTTGAAACTATCTTTTACTCTGGGTAAAAAGGGGAGCCATTTTTACCACTGGAGGTTTCTGAACAGAGAAGTAATGTGAAACGTATTTTTAAAGTTACTCTGAGGGCTGGGGTTGTGGCTCAGCAGTAGAGCGCTTGTCTAGCTCACATGAGGTGCTGGGTTCAATCCTCACCACCATGTAAAAAATAAAAAATAAAATGAAGGTTTTGTGTCCAACTACAACTAAAATATATATATTTTTTAAAAATTTAAAAAAATAAAGTTACTCTGACTTCTGGGTTTAGAATACAACACAACACTAGAGAAGAATAGTGTTACCTCAGATTAGGCAGAGGGAAGTGAAGGGAGGGGAAGGGAGGGGATGTGGGGATAAGAAAGATAGTACAATGAAACATACATTATTATTGTATGTATATATGTGACTGCATGACCAATATGATTCTACAACATGTATACACAGAAAAATGAGAAATTATATCCCATCTATGTATGATATATCAAAGTGCATAAATACATTCTACTGTCATGTATAACTAATTAAAACAAATTTAAAAAGAATACAATACAAATAGGCAATAATAAAATCAAGGAGAATAGTTAGGAGACTGATCTAACAATTTGAATGGGGTGGGGGCTGTGGCTCAGTGTTAAGAGTGTTTATCTAGCATGTGTAAGGCTCTGGGTTCAATCCTCACCATCACATAAAAATAAATAAATAAAGGCATTGTGTCCATCCACAACTAAAAAAAAATTTAAAAAATAATTCAAATGAGAAATTGTGGCTAGATTAGGATAATTAGGAGTAAGAGAGAAAAATGGGTAAATTCTAGATAAATTTTGAATATTGAGCCAATAACATGTTATAACAGATTAGATGTGGGATGTGAAAAAGAGAGGTCAAGGACAAGTCTAAGACTTTTAAACTGAACAACTACATGATGGAGCACCCTCAACAAAGACTGAGAAGGCTTTGAAGGTCGGCTTTCTAATTCAATCAGTTCCACCGTTTTTGCAGCCTTCTACCAAGACCTGAAAACAACACCAGTGTAAGTGCTTACACACTGTAACCTCATGTTTAGGATCCTTCTGCCCCAACAATTTCAGGTCCTCTGGACTGGCAAGAGACACAGAAAACAAAGGATTTCAAGAGATACTCAGTGTTCATCACATTTCATTAAATACACAACAAGGAATTTACCTGTATCACGTACTCAATTGTAGAAAACTGGGGCATCAATTCAGCAGGTTGATTCACCTCAGATATGCCTGCATAAGCTGGAGGAAACTGAAAAGAAAGCAAAGCACTGTTTTGTGAGGGCTGAAAGATATTTATGTTACACCTTTTATTTTCCATTTATAAAGATGATTAATGATTATATGTTAATTCTGAGAGCACAAAATGTAAAACATTATTAAAACACAAAAAAATCAGTAATTAAATTCTGCTTTACATTCATATCATTTTATAAGTTTAAAAAAAAGTATTTTATTCTTTAGAGTAGGTTTAAGTTATTTTAAAACATTTAATGGTTTAAAGTCACTCTATTAGAAGAAGCTAAAAGCCCTAGTGCCATGCCAGTAATCCTATCTACTTAGGAGGCTAAGGCAAAGGATCAAAGTTCAAGGTCAGCTGGCACAATTTAGACTCAGTCTCAAACTAAAAAAGATTTTTTTAAAGGGTTAAGGATGTAGCTCAGTAGCAGAGCACCAATGGTTTAATCTAAAAACAAACAAAACCACATGCTATCACAACCGTTTCTTAAGCTTTGCCTTGCAAACTAAAGGCAAAACATTTACCTGTTTCATCTATAAAGAAGACTAACACCTTTGTTTATCATTTTGACTATTATCTCTGGAGTAGCTGTGATTTTAGGCATGTACCACTGTGCCTGTCCCCTCTAGACCTTTCCACTTGAGCATACCATATATAACAATCACTTCATATAAACAATTTTGGGACCTGCTTTTGCATATAAAATAATAACACAGGCATTTCCTTTTATTTTTAAAACTCTCTGCAAACATTTTAAATTCATAATTTGGGCACTGATTTTTCAGTCTTCAGCTTAATATTTAAAAGTTTAGGTATATCTCCCCAAATTTAGCAGGTGGATCTCTCCAGGCCAGTGACTTTAGAGTGACCAAATGCAAATCCTGCTGAGGAGATGACAGCAGCCTTAAAGAGTCACTGGCCAGGAGGGAAGGAATATTGGGCATCAGAACTCCAGCAGAAATCTCAGTATATGCCATCAAAAGATCTCCTGTCCCCTTTCTGGCCATGACTACCCAATGGCTGCAGCTTGCAGAAAAGGGTAGAGCTTTATCTATGTCTGCAAAATTCGGGGAGTAAACCCAGACATACTGGCTACCTTCTAGCAATCTGGAGATGTCCTATTTACCTAACAGGCAGTCAACTGCACAGAAAAAGAGGACAAGATAACCCAGTTCCTCCAGGGGGCCATCTCTATCTACTACCCCAGACTCATTGAGGGGTTCATTTCCTCATGGTTGAGCTGGGAGAATAACAAAAGATTATTTAAGCGTATGACAGTCTTCCACATCACACTTCCACACCAAACTGGCAGGTGGAGATCTCAGATAAATATACTAATACCAAATACTTATATGGCACTTAGTGTGTCAAGCACTATTTAAAGTCATTTACATTCATTAATTCTGTTTAATTCTCACAAGAATTTCATAAAGTACCATAGTATTATTATGTTAATTTTATTTTATTTATTTTTTCCTTTATTTTATTTATTTATTTTTGTGTGGTGCTGAGGATCGAATCCAGGGCCTTGCACGTGCTAGACGAGCACTCTACCGCTGAGCCACAACCCCAACCCCTATGTTAATTTTAAAGACAAGAAAATTGAGGCATAAAAGGTCAAATGTGACCCTGCCTTAGATTTTTTATGATAAATTAAACATGCATTAATTCTGAATGTTAAGATTTGTATAAACTTCTGAATTTCTCATGGAGATTTTTTTTTTAATTGCTAAGAATCAAATTCTACCATTGAGCTACATCCCCAGCCTTTCATGGAAATAAATCTCAAATATAATCAGCTTATAATTTCTGAATCTACTGTCAGTCGTCAACTGTACTTGTTTTTCCATCACTGGATTTACTATGCACTGTATCTAGGATTAATCATAATAAATTCATGTTATTACCAGCTTAAGAGCTATGAGCACAATGTATGCTCAATTGTGTACAATTAATTTTCCTCAACACTTCATTTAAATATAGTTTCCATGCCATAAAATTCACCAATTTTATGTGTAAAATTCAATGATTTTTAGCAAATGTATTGAATAATAATCAGCACAGCCCAGGTTTAGAACATTTTTATCATAGACAATTATTATTATTATTTTATTTTTTTTAATTTTCTTAGTACAGGTATTGAATCCAGAGGCACTTAACCACTGAGCCATGTCCCCCTCTTATTTTTTATTTTCAGACCATCTTGCTAAGTTTCTTAGGGACCCACTAAGTTGCTGAGGCTGGCTTTGAACTTGCAATCTCGTGCCTCTGCCTCCCAATCTCCGGGATTACAGGCATGAGCCACTAAGGCCAGCAGACACAGTTGATTTTAAAGAGAAGTCTTGACTGGGGGTATCACTCAGTGATAAAGCATGTGCTTATTATGAACAAGGCCCTAGGTTTGATCCCTATCACCTACACCCCATAAAAGGTCTCTCTTCTCATTTATGAGCTTCTTTTAGTTTGCTAGTTTTAAATTTTTTAAATCAAAACTTCAATACTGATACTTGAATTCCAAGGTTAATAAAGATCAGAAAACAAAAATTCAGTAATATTCACTACCCAATTAGAATATACTGAAGTCAAGTGAAATATGAACAGCTGGGCATAGTGGTGCATGCCTGTAATTCCAGCTACTCAGAAAAAGGCTGAGCAGGAGGATCAGAAGTGTGATGTTAGCATGGGCAACTTTGTGAAACTATGCCTCAAAATAAAAAAAGGGTTGGGGGTGTAGCTCAGTGGTAGAGTACTTTGCCAGCCAGCAAGAGGCCCTGAGTTCAATCCTCAGTACCACACACACATACAAAAAGAACAACAGATCTATGTTCTTAGGGTAACAGATTCATGTCCTACAGAAAACCTACAAGGAAAGAGAATGTTATGTACTCTCCACAGCAAATGACAAGAATCCAAATATGGAAAAATTATAAATGTTCAACATTCAATATTGTGCTTAACAAAAGCTATCACCTTCAGTTCAGCAGAAACTGCTGACTGCTAGCATAGATATTCAATTTCACATAACTTTTTCAGAGTAACATACAAGAAATGAAACTTATAAAATATTTTTTAAAATAATTCATACCTGATTTCTCTGGAAACAGAAATTACAAGCCCAAAGTTTTGCTCGATAATCAACCTGACTGTGAGAAAGATAAATATCACAACCAGGTACCATTTTTATTTTTAAGGTAAAAAATATTCAAATGTAAACTTCAAATTCAATAAATCACAGACTGGTATTTCTATGTTTGTGTATAATAAATGACATTTTACAAAATTTCAATGCAGTTAGATTTCTGGCTATTAAGTACATAAAAAGTTTCCCTCAAACAACTTCAATGAAGAATTAGCAAATCCCTTTTTCTCTTTTCCAATATCCTAGATAAATTTTTAAAATTTCTTGACTTATATAAATTATGAGTTAATTCCTTTTGCCTATTACCTTAACCCAATCTTCAGGATTTTTTCTAATATCTTTATTGTTCAGCCAAGTGAAACTACCAAATTTTGATAATAAAGGCACATTTCACACACAGAAAAAATTTCTTAGACTTTAACCTCACTTGAGTTAATATACTTCCTATCCCCTTTTATAGGTTTAAAAAATTAATAAACAGTGGCTATAATTTTGAAAGCAGAGCAGCAGCATTCTTAATATGCACATTCTAAATAAAAGCAAGGAAAATAAAGTAAAAAATGCTCCCTCATTTAAAAAATTTTATGACCACTTGCCACGTATTTCAAAATTCCAATCTTGCAGTCCCATCTACTTGGAAGACAGGAGGATCCCTTGGGTTCAAGATCAGGCTGAGCAACACTATAAGACTCCACTTTCAAAAAATAATAAATAAATACAATAAGAATTCTTTCAAATTGTATCCACATGTGTTAAAAATAATATAGGTCAAGATATTATAGGTCATTATCTTAGAACAAAAAAAATTACACTTAACAATAAAATCATTAAGAGTTCAAATTTCTTCTGATTATTACTTCTTCTAGTCCTACAACATCAACACACTAGGCAAGTATAAAAAAAAAATAACCTGAAGCTTTTAGATTTTATTTTTGTGAAAAATACTTTAAAAGGTATCTCATAAAGTATATAGATAAGCCAAAAGCAAACTGATAAAAAGCAAAAAATTTTAAAAAAGTTAATTAGTGAATTCCAGATCCTCCCCTTTCATCCCCCTCCTCTTCCTATAAGATTCTAATTTTATCTGGAGATTAGGCCAAGGAGATTTCTATGCACACTCATCACTAAGAATCTCATCATCTACTACTCATCTCAAATTTGACAACTTGCCCAAATCAAATTTATTGTATTCACCATTTTTAGCAGTTTTTAAAAAAATTCATACCAAAGTGGATTGAGAACAGCTTTGCAAGTTGGCCTGCTGCAAAGCACAGGTTCATACTGTACAGGAGGCAGGTCTGGTCGTTCTTTCAAAGGAGTAAGGAGACAAGCCAGTGGAACAACCATTCTCGTGGCCTCAAGACGGCTGGAAGGCCACACATTCCAACTGAAACGTACACCATCTCGTTCTTCATTCTGCTGAATGAACTCCAGATATGTTGCCATAGTCTAAAAGGGAACTAAAGATAAAGCTTTAGCTATATATTTGAGATTCTCAGCTAAACCTCAAAAAAGAAGACAGTCATCTAACATAGCATTTCTTAAATACTTAGCTGGATACTCCTGGATAATGATATCTATCTTCCCAAAGTTGATTAATTCAGTTATCTTTAACTATTGCTCTTTTCTTAATCCTCCTCTCTAGCACTTAAAACAAAACAAAACAAAGTGGTGGGGAGTTTTAATCATCATCTCTAAATTAAGTGTAGCTGAATACTCCACTTTTACATTTATTTATTCATTTTTGAGGTGCTGGGGATTGAACCCAGGGCTTCACACATAATATGCAAGTACTCTTCTACTAAGCCACACCCTCCCACCCTTGCCAGCAATATTACTTTAAACTTCCTTACAGATCACACATCATCTCAGACAAGCCAATTCTGCACTTGACCAAGGGTAAGCCTTGAATCCTGTTTCAGCATCAATACTGTATTAAATTTTACATTCCTAGTAATCTTGGTTGTGTGTCTTTTCCCATCCATCTTTTGTTAACTGTACAGTAAAGAAACATATACTGATCTGGAGTTGAGCTTATAAGGGGGACAAGTTCTGAGATAAAATATTTCTATTTGGTATTATCTAATTGCAAAGGAAAGCTTACTATTATGCTGGCTCTCATCAGGACCTTCTCCCTTACCAAGGTTGCTTTTACTCATGCCTTTTCTTTTTTTTAATGTTTTTTTTTTGGGGGGGTATGCTCATGTCTAAAGACTGGTCAATAAAATAGTACTTCAGACTAATCTTTTAAACCCAGACAATCCCAATTTCACTGAACTGAGTGTTTTATACATCCTGTTCATGTCCTGGAATCTAGGGTGACACACACCTAAGTTATTGTGGTTCAAGGAAACTAGCCCCTCAAGAAAAAACAAAACAAAAGAAAAAGAGATCAAAGAATCTGTGATATTAAAGTGATCACTAAGGAGGACCTCATCTAGTGCTGGATAACAACCAACCCCATACTATTTTGAGAAGTGCCATACTACAAATAATTTGGATTAAGGCTCTTATATTACATGGCCAGAAAAGCAAATGAAATATTACACAGACAACCAAAATTCAAAATGTGAATTTCACTGAAATATTAAGCCAGCTACTTGTTATTTGAGCAAAAGGGAGAAGCTGAAGCATTGTTTACACAGAAGGCACTTCTGCAGCTTCCTGAAGGGGAGGGAGCAGGAAGAGCTAAATCAGGTAGTCGGGGGAGCCAGTTCTAATATCATAATTCTCACAAGTACCTCAGCAAGATTCATTAAATGACCATTCTCCTCTCAAAATTGTTATTAAAAGGTATTAATCCCCAAGTATGCACATAATAAAACTTTCTCCATCTGTTTACCACTGCCCCTCCCCCTCACTCTTCTAGATCACTGATTCTTAACCTCAGGCAAATAGTTCACAGAGGATTTTAGAGAATCCACAGACTTTCTTAAGTCATATGCAAGACTGTGTGAACGAGAGAATGCATCCTTCCAAGGAAATTAGATTCACGTTCTATACCAAATTCTCAAAGAATAAGGGTATGAAGAGGTCAAATAGCTGAATGAATGAATGAATGAATACTGAACGAACGGATGAAAAGCCTAGGAAGATACTCTAGAAGCATCCACCCCCAAATCTGAACGACCCTCATCTCGCCCAGGCGTAACTTTTCAGAGCATTGTGGCCATTTGCAGACAAGATAAAGTTTAAGTCTTGACAGGTGTCTGAAGACCTAAGTTCTAGTTTTACCTCTCTCACAAACCAAAACGTTCGAATTGCTAAGTTATAAAATGGGAGCAGGATCCTTCCGGCTGTGCGCAGCCAGCAATTCTAAAGACTTAAGAATCAGAAGCCGGTGATCTGCCAGCCCGGCATGGCGGGGGACCCGTCTCTTTCAGTAGACTCTTGGGTCATCCATTCGCTCCGTTTCCCCTGCCTACCAGAAAAGGCTTCATCCCAGAAGCAGCCCACCTCGCCCTGGCATGTGTGCCTCTGTCCGCGGCTCTCTACCACTTATGCATCCCACTCACCTGGCCGGAGCCGAACGCTTGGCGAGTGCTGTCCGCGCCCACAGCTGGAAAAGCTAGGCTCCGGCTCTCACCGCCAAGTCCAGCTCAGCTCTCAACCGATTGGTCAACACTCTGACACGTCATACCACAGCGACGTGCGCTAGCCAATCGCAGAGCGCTTATCCAGCCGACTAGAGGAAGCGATGTTGTCAGAAAAATTTCTCCGCCATCTAGCGATATGGCAAAACAGCGCTGACTCGCACTTCAAACCATAGATGCCACTTCCCTAAGATTGCCACTAAAGGTTTCTGCTTCAGAAACCCCAGGCATTGCCGGAACATTCCCTAGACACAGCCAGCCTTCCCAGGGGGGCCACCCTGACGCAATATGACGTATGCTTGCCTCACTGGAAAATCCGCCTCATTGCCTTAGTTACCGGAATGCGAAAACCGTGACGTGGGGCTCCGGAAATAGGAGACTGGCAACTGGAGGAACCTGGAACTGTCGGGAAGAAGGCGTCAACAGACGGGAGAGACGGGGCTGGAGAGAACTTGGAGCGGCCAGCTGGAGGACGCTTGCGTACCTGTTTGTCCAGGGAGCTAGTCTTTAGTTAAGATTCATTTTAAATGCAACAGGTGTAGTAGTGCTTTTTCATCTTTCACGATTTCCTCTTTTCCCTTGGAATGGCTTCACTCTCTTAGTGGAGACCAGCTCTAGCGCACAGTCCCTCTTTGCACCTCCATTCCTATGCCGAATTGAGAACTGTCATATTCAAGTACTTTAGGAGACTGACAAAGTTCATGTTTACATGGGACACAGCTTTCTTTTTTAAATTTATTTATTTATTAGTTGTAGTTAGACACAATATCTCTATTTTATTTATTTATTTATTTATTTATTTATTTATTTATATGTGGTGCTGAGGATTGAACACAGGGCCTCACACGTGCTAGGCGAGCGCTCTACCACTGAGCCACAACCCCAGCCCTGGACACAGCTTTCTATAGCCACAACCATTTTTTCACTTTCTTACAAGGTGGCTCGTTGATTAACTTACTAAGACAAAATCTTCCTGTAGCATATTTTAAAACCCTAAAAAATAAAAGTATATATCTAGGCATTCAAGAAGTATGCATTAATTAGCTCAATATTAGAGCAATATTTTAAATTACCTACAGATCAGAAAAATTAGTTTAAGTCAATGTACTATGAAATATAATGTCCGTAATATAAACCGTTTGTCAGAATAATAATTCATTTTGTTGAACAAACTTTCATTTATCATGATCTTAAACATTATGCAATGTTAATGTTAGCTTATCTGATTAGTAAACTTATATCCGTTTAGGAAATTGAAAATAGTTATTCTCTTTGTAAGGAAACAAGCCCAAGTAAGAACATGTGCACATGTATTATACTTAACACTTAGAAAGAATATAACTGGTTTGGTTTGGTTTTGAGGTCCTGAAGATTGAACCCAGGGCTTCACACATGCTAGACAGCCAATGTACTACATCTCCAGGCCTTTTTGAATTTTTCTTTCTTTTTTTTTGGTGCTGGGAATTGAACCCAGAGGTACTCAACCATTGAGCCACATCCCCAGCCCTTATTTGTATTTTATTTAGGGACAGGGTCTCACTGAGTTGCTTAGGGCCTGCTAACTGCAGAGGCTGGATTTGAACTCACCATCCTCCTGCCTCAGGCTTCCCGGAAGCTGGGATTACAGACCTGTGCTGCCACACTGTTCTTATAGCTTATTTTTTAAAAACCAAAAATTAAAATACTATTATTTGTCAAAGATTTCCCTTAATTATTTGAACCTGGATTCTTTCTGTACTAGCAATTTCTTTTCTTTGTTTTCTTTTTTTGTACAGGAGATTGATTGAATGCAGGGATGTTTTATCACTTAGCTACATCCCCAGCCCTAAATTGCTGAGGCTGGCAATCCTCGTGCCTCAGCCTCCAAAGTCACTAGGATTACATGTGTACACCACCACATCAGGCTTGTACTAGCAATTTCACAAGAAGGGGTTTTTGTTTTTTGGTTTTTTTGTTTTTTGTTTTTTGTTTTGTAATAGACGTACAAAGCATTAGAAGTTTTATTTCTTTGCTGGAAATGTTAGGAATATTTGATTTATATATATATGTATTTATTTCCATAAACTAATCCTAACAGAGGTCCCTTAATTGGAGAGATCTAACAGTCTAACTTATTAAGACTCTACAACACAAAATTTGAACTCTCTAACAAAAGGTGAAGGCTTTTATTGATCATAGCCATGAAAACACATAAACATAGAGAACATAAAACTTTGGTTCTACAACTTTGGCCACAAGTGAAAAATATACAGAAACATAAAAATTTAGTGGACCAGATAACAAAGAGCTGTTCTTCCCAGTTGGCAAGGAAATCTCACAAACTGATAAAAAGACCAAAAAAAAAAAAAAAAAAAAAGCCACTAACAATCCAATTCTCTGTCATCTCTTATCCAAGAGAGAGATGATCAATATAAACTATCAATTCACTTAAAGAGATTAGCAACTGGACAGAATATAAAAACCAAATTCCTAATCATTATTGCTAACAACAGGGGAAAACTTACCATTCATGCATGAATCAAAAAGAAAAACAGAAAACCAGTAGAGAGGAGACAAGAAAGCTATAGAAACAGATCAGCAACATAGTGTTGTACTATTGTAGTATTATTGCCACTGGGTATTCACTCTAGGAGGCAAGAAAAATGCCTGCCTGGGCCTAAGCAGCCTAGGAGGTGTTTTCAGTAATATAATTGCCTGGTTCAGACTGGTGAATCATATTGGTGAAACTTCCAAATTGTTAAAGAAACTGTTTCAAGCCAAGTGAGGTGTAATTGCACACGTGTAATCCTATTGGCCCTGGAGACTGAGGCAGAAGAATTACAAGTTCAAGTCCTGCATCCAAAACTTAGATCCTGTCTCAAAGTTTAAATAAATAAAAAGAACTGGGGATATAGCTCAGTGGGAAAATATCCTGGGTTCAATTCCCAAGACTGCCAAAAAAAAAATCATAAAAATGTTGACTTTTAGTTTTAAAACCAAAGTTATTTCTCCTGCATTAATAAGAAACTCAAGAAAACACTTGTACAAGAGATAAAAGTAGAAAAGAAAACAAAGTGAATTATATGTAATTACATAATCCCTTCAATCATTATTGGCATAAACAATCTGAGAAAGGTGAGAGTTAATACCATTGCTTTTTTTTCTCTCCTAAAAGGAAAAGCTAACTGAATCTTAAGGAAGACCTTTTTACAGCCTATAGTTCCTGTGCCATTGTTTACTGAACAACAACAACAACAAAAAAAAAAACACTAAGCAAACACTTGGGCATAGGAATGCCACTGCTTATTTTGTTTTTTAAAACTTTAAACACCTATATTGATGCATAATTGATATACAATAAGCTACTGTGGGGAGGGGTGTGGGGGGAGTACTGATATTGAACCCAAGGACACTTATCACTGAACTACATCCCCAGCCCTTCCTATTTTCTGTTTTGAGACAGTGACTATGTTGCTGGCCTTGCACATGAAATCCTCTTGCCCTAGCCTCCCAAGTCACTGAGATTACTGGTGTTCGCCACCCTGCCCAGCCTGGGACGTTGCATATTTAAAATGTGTAGTTTGGGGGCTGGGGCTGTGGCTCAGCAGTAATGCATTTGCCGGGCATGTGTGAGGCACTAGGTTTGATTCTTAGCACCGCATATAAATAAATAAAAATAAAAATCTATCAACAACTAAAAAAATATTTTTAAAAATGTGCAGTTGGGTAAGTTTGACACCTATCTACACAATTGAGATAATGAATATAGATATCATCCCCCAAAGTTCACTCATGTCAATTATTTTCACAATTTTAATTAAAGGACTTAAATGATACGTGCTTTTTTTGGGGGGGGCGGGTCTGGCATTTCACTCAGCATGATTATTTTGAGATTCATCTGTGGTATTGTGTGTAGCAGTATAAGTTTACAGTTAGTTCAATAACATTGATCTGTGATGTTATGATATGTATTTTTATCCATTTTTCCTGGATAAGTTTCACAGCCCTTGTTATTTCTTAAATGACTAGAACAATAAGATTAAAGTGTTTGGCCATTTGTTATTGGTTCACGCACCTGCTTCAGAACAAGCTTTAGAGCCAATAAAGTGAAAAATAATCTTTTATTATCATATTGGGGAAATTTAGGCCTCAGAAATCCCCACACATTTTGGTATCACAGAAATGATCTGTGCTGTTGAGTGTGAAGGAGAAACTGGGTTTGCTTTTACTCTATTCTCTTCTGAGACTTTTAGAAGAAAAATTCAGTGTTGAAGTTCAAGAGGAAAGGATATGTTTTGCTCTTACTGAAGAACTTGGTGGTAAAGCAATGTTACCATTTGTCTTCCACTGTACCTATTCAAAATACATGAACAGAGTTTTTCTTAACAATAGGTGCAAAAACATGCCTGACATTCACATTGAGTAAGTCCATAAAGGGACAAAGAAAAAGAGTCAATTTCCTATTCATTCTCATTAATAATAGCACAGGCAAACTTCTGTTGACCTCTATGCAATAAGGTTTGGATATGCCTATAAGTTACAACCACTTCCTAAGATTTCAGGATTCTATTATAACAGGCAGGATGTTTCATTAGTACCTGTTTCTCCAAAATCACAATTGGTTTACATATATTATCCATATACCCTATGAAAATAATAACTTTTTTCTTTTTTGGAACTAGGAATTGAGCCCAGGGGTTTTATATCATTGAGCTACATCCCCAACCCTTTTTATTTTATTTTGAGACAAGGTCTCACTAAATTTTCCATATTGGCCATGAACTTAACGATCCTTCTTCCTCAGCCTTCCCAGTAACTGAGATTACAGGTGAGTCCTACCATGCCCAATTGATGACACCTTTTAAAAGGCCAGCATTTACAACAATGAAAATCACAAATAGGGCTAATATTGACATTCTACTAAGTACTTATTTGAAACCGAAAGAAAATATAATGTAGATTTCAGGAGTTCCCAAGTTACAGATAGTTTGCATTCTCCATGTTTGAAACTAAAAACACCCTCTCTTATAGATATATCTATCATAAGTCTAATAGCAAAGTAACAAATTCTAGGCATGTCACAGCCTGTTCTAAATAAGGGAGGGGTGGACAAGAGCACTAGTAAAAGGCAAGTAGAAAATTATTTGCATTTGATGGAAACTGGCAAGGGTTTGCAAATAAAAGAAAATTTGATGGGAATTGGCACAGGCTGCCAGCCAGGAAAGCCAGAGTTAAAGAGCTGCCCCATTGGCTCTCGGGAACTACAATTCCCAGAATGCCTTAGTGCAGGGTCCTGGCCGGATGCAGTCTTGGCTCTGAGGACAGCACAACCAGCTTGCTACTGGTAGTCTCTGGCCTTTCTGCACTCATGGCTTCTCCTAACAAGGCAGTGATTGTTCCTGGGAATGGAGATGGGGATGTGGCCACCCACGGCTGGTATGGCTGGGTGAAAAGGGGGCTGGAGCAGGTAAGATACATATATATGCCTCTCTGCTCTGGAAAGTCAGCCTGGAGCAGAGAGGAGGGAGTGAGGAGACACAGGACTGAAGTTTAAATATATATCCACCCCACCTCCAGGAAAGCCCTGAGTGTTTTATTCCTCCCCTTTGCTGCCCTCTCTCAAACTCTAGAACTAGTGGTCAAGATTTTGGTTGGCAAAGACTTTTCTTAGAGCTCAGTTTTTAGAGTAAAAGGAAGCATTTAAAATTAAAGAAACCAAACCCCCATCCCTCCCCATCTGTTGATAGTTCAAATTTGAGACTTCCCAAGTAATTTTACATCTCTTTATTGCGTCCTGCTTCCAGTTAAAAAAAAATCAATATATAATAAGGACATATGTGTGTAAATTATGAAGCTTAATATAATGTATCACCAAACTATCTTCTAAATGATTTATATGCCTGTCGTTCCATCCCTCTGCCATCCTGAAATTCATTTTTCTTAAAAAAATATTTTATTTAATATTTTAATATTTATTTAATATTTAATATTCATTTTATATTTTAATATTTATTTTTTAGTTGGACGGAGTATCTTTATTTATCCATTTTTATGTGGTGCTGAGGATCGAACCTGGGGCCCCGCACGTGCTAGGCGAGCGCTCTACCACTGAGCCACAACCCCAGCCCTCATTTGCTTTTCTTTTTGAAAATTATTATTATTTTTTTTTAAATAGACTTTTCAATTTTTTTTAAGAGAGAGTGAGAGAGAGAACTTTTTAGTATTTATTTTTTAGGTTTCAGCGGACACAGCATCTTAGTTTGTATGTGGTGCGAGCGCGCTACCGCTTGAGCCACATCCCCAACCCTTGAAAATTATTTTTAAAACTCATGTATTCTTTAAAAACCATATTGTTTGGCTTCTTTGTGAAAACGGTATTCTACTGTGCAAAATGTCTTGCACATTTTGACTGTTTTTAAATCCTCTTCCATAACCCAGCAGTAAGATTGTTTCCTGAGTTGACCTCTAGAATAGAATTTCAGAGAAATTCAATAGAGTAAATAAATTCAGAAGAATAGAAGGTCTCTGGAATAGAATTTCTGGGTTGTGGCAGAAAGCCACAGGCAGAGCTACAAACCAGGGCTGGAGGGCAGGGCTGGAGCTGTTCAAGAGGATGTGATATCCAACTTTCTGTATCATATTTCCATACCATGTTTTACCTTCAACCTGGGGCACAATTTGTTTGGCTCCAGCTCAATCTGTGTAGAACACATTCATTTAAGCCTTCTCTATAGATATAGACCTTAGAGATAAATACAGATGTGCAAATGCAGATATAGGTCTATTTCTGTAGAGATCTACAGAGCTGGTTAGATGGAGTTTATGAAGAAGGATGTGTATTCATATGTAATTCTGTAGCATTATTTAACCACTTTATTCCATAATATAAGTAAACACTTATTGAATTGATGAAGATCATAGCACGTGTCTTTTTTTTGTTATTTGAAAATATTAGTTGCAATTAAGATTTTAATTATAGCTTTTTTTTTACCCCCCTCATATCATAGATACCTGGTTTCCAGTGTCTGGCTAAAAACATGCCTGACCCAAGTAAGTTTTAAACTTCTTTTTAAATAGCATTATCTTGTTGGTTTTAGATCTTACCATTTTGCGGGGAAGAGAACAGGTATACCATAGTAGAGAAACCAAAGGTGTGTGTGTGTGTGTGTGTGTGTGTGTGTTTTGAATAAAGCAAGTAGCTTGGGGAGAAGGGTGTAAACCAAAAACCATGGAAATTTCTAGTAAGGATCAAGAAAATAACCTGGGCATGGTAAAATTTTAATTTTGAATTTTGTAACTTAATTTTCTCTTCTATAAGTCTACATTCAGGCAAAATTTGTGGGTATTCCATATGAGACAGAAACATGATAAAATTTTACAGCCTCTATTTGAGACCCTAATATTAAAAAATAAGTAATATTGTCCCTTTTGTTCTGAGTATATCTATGACTTGTTTCAGGAAAAAAAGAATATGTATGTATGTGAATCTTTAAGAATATTTTTATTAAGCTTGAAAGTTTAAAGTTTCAGTTATATTTTATTATTTCTTCAGTGTTCTTTAAACATAACATGGTAAAAACAAAAGCAAAACTATTTAACAAAACAATGGATTTGAGCATTTTAGTTCACATCACACACATCATGGGCTCAGTTAAAATAGCCCATTTTCTATTGAGATCATGTAGTTTAAAAGCTGTGAACTGCTAAATGGTTGTATGTTAGAAAGATGGGGTGACATTAGATTGAGACTGTCCCTATCCAATCACAGACTCTTTCTTTACCTTGAATCTTAGTTACAGCTCGAGAGAGTATCTGGCTGCCTTTCATGGAGACAGAGCTACACTGTGATGAGAGGACCATCATCATAGGCCACAGTTCTGGGGCCATTGCAGCCATGAGGTGAGATCTTTGTTGAACTGCCAGCCCCGTCATGAGTTCCAGCCATACTTCCTTGGGAAATACCTGTATATACCTTAGGTTTCCATTACAGAGGAAATAGTGCTGACCTCAAAAGTAGTAACATAACCTATCTTTATTCCTTCTTAGTTTTGTTAATGGCTTGAAAAAAAATACTTATGGGGATGCAGTGAGACTTAAAATCTGAGTGGCTCCAAACCCCAGCAGCTTCCTGTCACTTACCTCTGATGTCTTTGCCACCCTTTCTCCTCTCAACCAGGTATACTGACCTCATTGCAGCTCCTGGAACATGCCAAGTACATACCTTCTTTATCTTGCTCTTGGTTTTCTTTTGCTTTTTTTTTTCAATTAGAGATTTATGGTTATACATAAGCAGTTGGTTTCATCCAAATTCATACATGCACAGAAATTTATTAGTTCATGATCTCCCCTTTTCCCTCCTGCCCTTCCCCTCCCCTTCTTCTTCCTCTACTAGACTTCCTTTTCCTCCTCTATTATTTTGTATTGGATTGGTTCTTTATATAAATCTTATCCTTCCCTCCCCTTTCCTTTATTTTACTCTAGCTTCTGAATATAAGAGAAAACATTCAACCATTGAGTTTCTGAATATGACTAATTTCACTTTGCATGATATTCTCTATTTCTATCCATTTACTGGCAAATGCCATAATTTCATTCTTTTTATGGCTAAGTAGAACTCCATTGTGTAGAAATACCACAATTTCTTGATCCATTCATCTATTGATGGGCATCTGGGTTGCTTCCATAATTTAGCTATTGTAAATTCTGCTGCTATAAACACTGATGTGGCTATGTTTCTGAAGTATGCTGATTTTACATCTGGAAAATACCCAGGAGTCAGATAGTGAGGTCATATGGTGATTCCATCCCTAGTTTTTTGATGAATCTCCAAACTGCTTTCCAGAGTGGTTGTACTAGTCTGCAGTCCCACCCATGATGTATAAGTATCCTTTCTCCCCACAATTACACCAGCATTTATTGTTCTTTGTTTTTTTTTTTTTGTTTGTTTTTTGCTTTTTGTTTTTGGTACCAGGGTTTAACTCAGGGGCACTTGACCACTGAGCCACATCCCCAGCCCTATTTTGTATTTTTATTTTGGGACATGGTCTCACTGAGTTGCTTAGGGCCTTGCTAAGTTGAGGCTGGCTATGAATATGAGATCCTCCTGTCTCAGCCTCCTGAGCTGCTGTGATTATAGGTGTGTGCCATTGTGCCGGGCTTGTTGTTCGTATTCTTTATCATTGCTATTCTGACTGGAGTAAGATGAAATCTTAGCGTAGTTTTGATTGGCATTTCCCTGATTGCTAGAGATGTTGAACAGTTTTTCATGTATTTATTGGCCTATTGTGTTTCTTCTATTGAGAAGTTCCTGTTTAATTCTTTTGCCCATTTATTGATTGGGTATATATGTATGTATGTATGTATGTATGTATGTATTTTGGGTATTAAGTTTTTTGAATTCTTTGTATATTCTGGATATTAATCCCCTATTGGAGGAGTCGATGGCCAAGATTTTCTCCCATTCTGTTGGCTCTCTCTTCGAGCTCTTGTTTCTGTAGCTGTGTAGAAGCTTTTTAGTTTGATGGCATCTCACTTACTGATTGTCAGTTTTCTTTCTTATGCTTTGGGGGTCTTGTTAAGGAAGTCTGTGCCAGCACCTATATAATGGAGTGCTGACCCTATGTTTTCTTCTAGAAGTTATAAGGTTTCTGGTCTAATTCTTAAGTCTTTGATCCATTTTGATTAGAGTTTTGTGCAGGGTAAAAGATAGGGATCTAATTTCATTTTTCTACATACACCTATCCAGTTTTTGCAGCACCATTTGTTAAAAAGGCTGTCTTTTCTCCAAGATATATTTTTGGCATCCTTGTCAAATATCAGACAACTATAGGTTTATGGGCTTTTCTCTATGTCTTCTATTCTATTCCATTGGTCTTTATGTCTATTTTGGTGCTAATACCTCACTATTTTTGTTACTACAGCTCTGTCGTATAATTTCAGATCCGGTATTGAGGTGCCTGCCTCTTGCTTCACTTTTCTTGCTTAGTATTGCTTTGGATATTTTGGCTCTCTTATTCTTCCAAATGAATTTTAGAATTGTTTTTTCTAATTCTGTGAAGAATATTATTGGTATTTTGATTGGGATTGCTTTGAATCTGTATTTTGCTTTTGGTGGTATGACCATTTTGACAATATTAATTCTGCCTATCCAAGAACATGGGTTGTCTTTTCATCTTCTAAGGTTTTCTACAGTTCCTTTCTTCAGTGTTCTATAATTTTCATTGTAGAGCTTTTTTACCTCCTTCATAATATTAATGCCAAGGTTTTTTTTGTTTGTTTGTTTTTTAGATTATGGTTTTCCTGATTGATTTCTTCCTCAATCAAATCACTTTTGGAGTATAGGAAAGCTATTGATTTATGGGTGTTGATCTTGTGTCCTGCTACTTTGCTAAATTCATTTATAAGCTCTAGAAGTCTTCTGGTGGAGTTTTGTTGTTGTTTTTCTATTTTTTAATCTTTTATGTCATCAGCAAACACTTGCTCTTGTTTTTCTTCTTGGGACACTGCTCCTAGTTATCTGTATGGCTTTCTCTTCCTCTTTCAGTCTGCTTGAACGTCTGCTTATGGTAATGTCTTTTCAATCACTGTGTATGAAGCAGCATCCTCACCTTCTGGCTCCTGTCCTCCTATAGCCTATTATCTGTAGCCTTTTCATCATCTGACATCTGTTTATTTCTTGCCAACAGAATGTAAGCCCTTGTAACTCTGACATTGATACCTCACTGCTTAGAGGAGAACCTTGTATATGGTAGATGCTTAATAAGTATTTCTTAGAGGGTTGGGGCTGTTACCCCCTACCTACCTGCAACCTCCCAGTCCTTAGAATTTGTGGATATATCCCTGGTGCTGTCCACTAGAACATCACATTTCTCCCTTCACCTTAGGGGCAGAGACTTAGCTGACTGAGTAGCCTATCAGGCAGTTTCTTAAACTGGATGACAGAGGACAATAGTTTTTATTTGTACAGCCACTTGCCCCAAGCAATCACTCAGGATATCACATGAACCACATTAGGAAATCTTGCCAAATTTCATAACCGATTAGCCATAATGATCAAAACTGCAGGAATAATAATGCTTTTTAGTGAAATGAAATAGTGGTACAAATATAGTATAAGATGTTAACAAGTTGCCAGGGAGTGCCTAGAAAGTGAAGAGATTCCTTTGTTGCTGAAATCTGTCCAAATTCAAGGTCAACTGAATTTTTCTTAAGCCACAGGCTATAAAGATGTGCCTTCTTCTAATGACCTCTGAATTTATTGCAGGATTGTCAACAACCTCATAAGAATTATATTCTGAAATTAAGGGAGGCAAGGGGAAAAATGGATGCCCAAACTGTCAGCATAAGGTTATAGGAGAAAGGAAACTGACACAATTTATAGAGAACCACCCTATATTACTTATTCATCACAAAGGGGAAATTGTGCTTTTATAATAATGGAGACGGCTGGTGGATGTCACCTTAAACAAGTGATTAGACTTAACCTCACCAATAATGAGACAGACTGACATCATGTGTCCCTGGAAGTATGAAGTTGGAAGGACACATGACCAAGAATATTGAATCTCAGTCTAGTTATGGGAAAACAAAATCAGATTAGGGAATAGTGTACAGCTGGTCTAAAATCTTACTGAACAATGTCATTTAAAACGAAAGATTTAAAAGTGACTTAGGAGTCATGAAAATAAAATGCAATGCAAGATCCTTGATTATCTAGGAATGTAAAATAGTTTTAAAGGATATTTTTGGTACAGTTAGGAGAAAATGAATATAGATAATTACTTTATCAATGTTAATTGGGTATAATAGTGGTACTGCAGCTATATAAGATCTTGTTCTTGAGAAATACATTGTAAAGTAAGGGTGAAATGTAAAAAATGCAATGAATTTAGCTTTTTCTTGTTCTTTCAGCTTTTCTATGGGTTTTATATTTTTAAAAATAAACAGTTGGGAGGAAAAGTTTATACCAAGGAACAAAATACCAACCTTAAAAGTTTTGTGCCACAGAAACATCTTCAAACAATTCCTATTCCACCTCTTTCCTTAGCCAAGTCTTTGCTGAGTAATGGTACTATCTAAAGATAGTTAACTGGGTATCTACTTGCTGGGCACTATACTAGGTACCAGAGACAGATCAACAATGTTCAAGCTTCCTTTTAAGGAGCTGGCAGTTTAATGGGGAACAAAGATGTAATACATAACAAATGAATAATATAATGCAATGTGGAAAGTGTGATAATAGAGGTACATTTCTCATATAGGCTGTGTTTCTTAAGATATGGTTCATATATCACTTGCATTAGAGTCATCTGGGTTGGGGGAGATATCATCCCTTAAAGTACAGATTCCTGGGCATTTATCCCCAACTCCCTGAATCAGATCCTCTGGGGATTAGCGGGGAATATGCAGATCTGGGGAAAAAAACAATACCAATGCATATTAAAGGTGGATGAACGCACACATCAGAGCTTTGAACTTTCTTGAAATGAGGAGGAGTTCATCAAGCAGCCAGGGTTGGGCTTGTCCTACAATTTCCTTGCTATTTTTCATAACAACTGCAATAGCATGCTTCCTGTAATCAAATGAGTTAGGTGGCTTGTTGACTTTGGTTGTTGTTGTTGTTCTAAAATTAATTAATTGTGCATGATAGCAGAATGCATTTCAATTCATAATACACAAATGGAGTGCAACATTTCAATTCTCTGGTTGTACATGGTGTAGAGACATACTATTTGTGCAATCATACATGTATGGCTTATTGATTTTTTGTTAATCAGATTTTATATATTAGCTGACATAATTTTTCTCTTTCCAGATATGCAGAAACACATCGAGTATATGCTATTATATTAGTGTCTGCATACACATCAGATTTGGGGGATGAAAATGAGCGTGCAAGTGGTAAGTCTGAAGGCAGAAATCCCAAAAGTCCTTCTAGACAGGGTTACTTGTTCAGACTATAAAATAGTACTCTTTCAGATAGGCTAAATTTAAAAAACAAGAAAAAACATTTAAATTGAGTAAATGAAACGGAGGGATGGAGGAAGGAAATCTAATAGCATATGAGAAAGATTTATCACCTATCTTTTGATGTAAGGCAGTTTGAAAGGTAATAGACCTCTTTACAACCAAAACTCTGAGAGGGCTGGTTTTATTTGAGTCATTTACTCCCTCTTTACAAATAGCTATGATCTGAAAGCCTTGCAGGTCTAGGAAAAAAAAGAAAAAGTGCTTCTCATTCATCCATGGTTCCTGATCCTTTGTGTCTCTGTAAGGGTCTCCACTGGATATTCCAGAATGTCTGAAATGGAGATTATTCATGGGCATTGACAGGTTATTTTTCCCCCCATAGGATACTTCAACCGTCCCTGGCAGTGGGAGAAGATCAAGGCCAACTGCCCTCACATTGTGCAGTTTGGCTCCACTGATGATCCTTTCCTTCCCTGGAAGGAACAACAAGAAGTGGCAGATAAGTTGGAAGCCAAATTGTACAAATTCACTGATCGCGGCCACTTTCAGAACACAGAGTTTCATGAACTGATCAATGTGGTAAAGTCTGTGCTGAAAGTACCAGCATAATCTGGTGCTTGCTGTTTTGTATTCCCATATAGGAGCAGAGTAATAACTTCCATTATCAGACAATAACTAGATATAAAACATCCAGTTTAGTTCCAAAAGTGCCTGAAAAACAAATACAAGTTTCAACATCACACTGAGTTACAGACAACATTTCCATTTTCTGTAGTATCTAAATCTTCCCAAATGGCTATGAACTGCAGGTTTTTTTTTTTTTCTTTTTCCCCCCTATTTGGTTGGGGACCTACAGGTAGTTCCATCCTTATTGATCCAAAGACCCAAAGTCAGAAATGGAAACCAGGTGTCCTGATTCTCAGTCCAGATTAAAACTAAATAGATTTTCATATATGTTATAAAATAGTATTCTTTTCCTCTTTGAAATAAAACTTTTCTGTTTTATTGGGGAGAGAAAATATGACTAAAGGTCCAGAGTGTTGGCTTAGAGCTCAACACACTAACTTGTATTTCAGTCAGCTCTGAATATTGTAAAGAGGGAGTAAATGACTCAAATAAAACTTGGGCCTTTACCACTGCCATTACCCACTGCCCCTTGGTCCTTCAGACAGGTTGAGAGACCAACACATAAGGATGCCGGGTCAAAGATCTCCCTGAGTCTTGCAGGGAGCAGGAGCACAGGCTATCTGTATATCAGCAAAGGTGACGAATTTTTGTAAGACAAGACTGGTAAGATCAGGGTCATGTGGAGAGCTCATGTCCTTTCTGAATTGTTGCCTTGAGGAAATTGACAAGGTGTTGCCAATTTTAATTTTTTTTTGTTGTTGTTGTTACTGGGAATTGAACCCAGGGGTGCTTTGCCACTGAGCAACACCCTTCCTTTTTTATTTTTTGAGATAGGGTTTGCCAAGTTGCCCAGGCTAGCCTCAAACTTGTGATCCTCCTGCCTCAGCTCCTGAATTGCTGAGATTACTGGCATGTACCACTGTGCTCAGCCGACTGACATTTTGAGGAAAAAAAATCTTAGTTTTTTAAAATTTAGGGAATGTATATATACATGTATGTAATATATATGCATCATTTTCCATATGGATTATGTTAGTTGGCAACAACACTGTAAACCAAAAAATTTTAAAATATTACAAGATAAAATCCAAGTCATCCATTAGCCAAGTGACACAGATGGTTCTCTACAAAGCACAAGAAAAACATAAGTAAAAAACACAACAACAAACATAATCTTAAAGGATGAAGAACATGGGAACAATATGGATTTTGTTACAAAGTCTTATTCCAAGTATGGTTATGTAGAGTTCAACCTTTTGACTTCCTAAAGATCTCTTTCAAGCATCATTCCAAGATTTTTCTTCTGATCCTACTCCCTCAGAACAAACAGGGGGCTGGATTGTAGCTTAGTGGTAGAGTGCTTGCCTAGCTCGTGGAAGGCACTGGGTTCTATCCTCAGCATCACATAAAAATAAATGAAACAAAGGTATTGTGTACATCTTCAACTAAAAAAAAAATAAAAAATGAAAAACAAACAACAACAAAAACCCACAACCACAAAGAAACCCTTTTTTCATTTCTCAACATTTTCTGGCTATTATAATGCCTAAGTATTGCCTAACACAATTTCTGTGAATTTACACTCTATGTTAGAGAGCTTGAATTTGATGCAGAAATATGATTTCCCACATTGTTTATCCCTGAAGGGATTCAAGAACCATTATTTTAACCTGAAAAGGTTTTAGTTTCTACATGTACTTAGACATAGAAAAAAGTCAGAGAAGACATTCTAAACTTTTGACAACAATTATCTTTGGGAGAAGGGAATTTGGTAGGTAGTGTAGTAGATGTCCTTATTTTCCTTTATTCACCAGGTGGCTATTTGAATTTGTAACACTGAACATGTATTACTTTAATCATTAAAATAAATAAGATTTAAAATAACTTATTTGTCAAGCTAGTAAAAAGATGATTAGATTCAGCAGTTGAATAGATCAAACCTATAATCAAAGATTGATTCTATTTGAATTATTTGGAAATAGTACTTTATTACTGTCTTGTTTTCTAAAGTCCTTTCTTTCTTTAAACACTTATTTTTATAACATCAGTTTACAATGTTTTCCTCTTCCTCCATGGGGGAAAACCCCCAAATGTATACAGTTGGGGAATACTCTTTATTCCTATAAGAGCAATTAAGTTAGACATATGACTATTGAGCTCTGCTGCCCAGTATGAGCAGTAACAACAGTAGTTGAAATATGAAAAATTTAGTTCTTCAGTCACACAAGCCAAATTTCAAGTGTTCACCAGCCACAAGTGGCTAGTGATTGTTATGGGATAGCAACTATAGAATATTTCCATCATAGAAACACTAGTCTAGGGCTTTCTTCACCCACCTCTAATAGTTCAAAGTAAAAGTGACTTCATTGAAATTATTTTTGTGTGATGTGGTGCTAGGAATCAAACTTGGGGCCTCAAACATGCTAGGGAAGTGCTTTCCCACTGAGCTACATTCTAAGTCCCAAAATTACTTGTTTTGATTACTTTCCGTAGTTGATTACCATCAAGTAATAACTTTAAATTTTGTTCACTGCCAAACTGAATCCAAGTTTCATATGAGAATCTATATTTAATTCATTAAAAACCATAAAATCATGGAATCTCAGAATCTGATAATCCATAAATCATTATTAAACAGAGACTTCCTTGGAAGTCTGAGGAGTCATCTATCCCCAGGTGAGCAAACATCTAAAACCTAGTAGTAAGGAACTTAATTGTTCTTATAGGAAATCAACTAAGTATTAGAGGACTTTATTTACAAATTTAATTTTTTGATATTGTCATGAGTTTATCATGTTTTGGTCCCAGGTTATCTCTGTAGAATAATTAATCCATTGAATATATATCTGAGGTGCTGTATTTTAAAATTATTGTCTGTTTTTCCTTCAGTTAATATTCAGAATAAAATACAAACTATAGCAAAATAAGTTTAAAGGGTCTCTTTATTTTGACAAGGCAGGAAATACTTTTTTAGACACTAGTTGTAAATTTTAAAAATCAATCACTGGCTATTAAGACACATTGTGAAATCTACATTTAAAACACAAATTGGTTCCATCTCCCCATTTTTACTCTCATCCAAATTCAGTTTTCTTATTAAATAAGACTAGTGTCTCTTCGATAGGTAAGTTCCAAGGAGGACAGACATTATTCTTACCATTCCAACTCTCACTAGAAGAAAAATCCTCTGTAGTTTCAGGCTTCCAGATCTTTTTATAGCTTATATTCACCCAATACATGAATGGTTTTTATTATAAGGAATTCCTGTCATTAAATGTGAATTTTATGGAGCTGGCCACAGAATTTATATGATAAAAACTGAATACTGAAATGAATTTTACTATTTATTTTAAAATAACTAGTCTAATCTTGTCCCCTTAGAACATCTCCAAACTTGTGTTAGAATTAGGCCTGCAAGAGGAGCTGTGTGTGAATTCCCTTAGGTTGTTGGTTCTGTGGGTCTGGCCTGTGTTTCACAAAGTGAAACACAACCGCTGAGATCCTAAAAAGCTGTATACCTACCTTCCTTGCAACAACACATCAAATAACCTAGAGTTTTCTACATTGGACGACTATACTTTTCTATACTGACGAATAGAACCAGGAGTGCTAATAGATCTCAAGACAGTTACACAGTAGTGGCTTTTTGATTATGTGACACTATGAGTTTTAGAACAGTAAGGAAAAGAAACAAATCTAAAACAGGGTAAGAACTGTCCCCATCACCCTCAAAATAAAGTATGAATGGAAGGCAATGGTTTTTTTTGTTTGTTTGTTTCAGTTCTAGTTAAATGGACACACATTGTCTTAATCCCTTCTGTGTGCTATATAGAATACTACAGACTTGTGTTTTATCAACAACAAATTTATTTCTCACAATTCTGTAGCCCGAGATATCCAAGATCAAGGCACTGGCAAATTTGGTGTCTGGTGAGGACCACTTCCTGGTTCACCAATGATTGTCTTCTCCCTGTGTACTCACAGGGCAGAAGGTACAATAAGAGCTCTCTAGGTTCTTTTAAAAGGGCACACATTCCCTTCTTGAGTACTCCATCCTCAAACTATTATTTTCCAAAGGCCTCAAATACCATCACATTGTGCATTAGATTTTAACATCTGAATCTGCGGGGATGGGAGAGTTCAGGCACATAAACACTGTAGACATCATATAAGAATCCAGGGAAATTCTGGTGAAGAATACACTTGAGCCACATAATGAAGCTTGTAAGACAAAGGAAAAGTGAAAATATTCCCTTTATGATGAAAATGATAATATTTACACACTGAAACATCCTTGACAATATTCATCCTTTGGGTTTGAGGTATGGTAGCATAATCCTTCAAAAGAATATTACTGATATAGGAAGGAATCAATAGTGTGTAGAAAAGGAATGTCCTACTCTCCCTCACTTAATGCGTCTTCAAGATTTCATATACTCTTGTGCTGTTCCTGTTTTCACCATTTTTAATTTCTTCTCAATGAAACTACTGAGAAAACAGGAAACAAAAATGGTGGTAATGAGCCAGACATAAAAAATTTTTAACGAAGATCTTAATAAACAACTTTAAAATGAATATATTTGTGCTCTAGCTATTTCCATAGTACTTGGCAAATAAGGGTTTGTTGTTTCTTTTTCCTTGATCCATCAAAAGTCTTGAAAACTTCAAAAGATGTTGTTCTCCAGGGCTTCAATTTTTTAATTTACAGAAGAACAGATTTCACTACTAACCTCATCTGTTTCATATTCTAATGGCCTCTCTACCAATATAAATTTAGTCTTTATAAATTAAAAAACAGGTTTTCATAGCAGCAAGTCTGTATCCATTTACTGTGAATCTGCTTTCAAGGAAATTTGATGTTCCATCATGAATTAAATTATTTGGTCTCCAAGCAACTTCATTTGTATAATGTCAGTAGAGTTTATCATTCTCCATCAAAATTCGAGCCATTCTGTCATGTAAATACAGTTAGATGGTGAAATCTCACCACCTTCATGGCAGTCATCAAAAACCTTAAAAAAAAAAAAAGAAAAAGTTTATATTCAAACTGAATTTTTAAAAATATCTATGACCCAACCACTATTTAAAACAATATTTTTCTCAACTTTTAAAATTGAACAGGATTAGGGGTATATTTAACACCATATTATAATAGAACTGCTTTCTGAACATAGTTTAAAGGGAGGCCTTTTACTGATGCATTAAAATGATTATGTTTACCTGCCCACTGAGTAAAAGGCTACCAGGAAGAAACAGAAATGCAAGAAGAGAGTCCTATACTATGAATGACTTAGTTTAGTCTAACTGAATGCTTCATGTTTAGCTATCTTCCTTCTTGTGAAGGGTGCTAAACAGAATTCCCAATGTTAGTCTTTTATCTATGAGTTAAAATCAGGACAGAGCGAGCTTGGGCATATAGACAAGGGCCAGTAAAATGAAATATAGCACAGACTAGCAATCTGAGAATATAAATCTATGAGGACTTGGGAGTGTCTCTTGCTCTGTTGTAGCCTCAGTACCTGTAGCATACAGTTAGTGCTCAAAACCCACCTGGGAATGAATAAACCAAAGTGCTAGGACATATGGGGAAAAATACATCATTTTGGGGTTTGAATTCTGACAGTTGCTTCTAAATTGTTGCTTTTAGGTCTTCTGAAGCCTAAATTCCCTTGCTCTTAAGGGGGAAATAACACTATTTGCTCCCAGGACATAAGGAGGATTAAATGAGACCACAAAATGAAAATCATTAAGAACATGCTGGGCCAGTGGTAGATTCTCAACAAATTTCATTTCCCTCCCTAGATGAAATGATTAGCCCTCATCAAAAAAAAAAAAAAAAAAAG
>NW_026000026.1:42763586-42766699 GCF_001458135.2 Marmota marmota marmota | reverse complement strand
TAAAAAAAAAAAAAAAAAAAAAGTGTCTATTTCAGGGCCAAGAGAAGAAATGCAAATGTCCTTAACCTGGTTATTCCAAGAAAGAATGTAAGGCAAAGTTTGTTCATTAAAGGTCTGTTCATCAAGGTTGCATGAAGGTTTGAACAGCTCTTGGTCAACTCTAAATAGTATGGGAAAACTGGAGTGCTTGCTCTGTGACATTTACACCCGGCAGTAAAGTGAAGTCACTTTAACTTACTGGGCAGAGCCCGCAGGGTGCTCGGACTAAACCTGTGGGTGGGATGATTGGATTGACTGCCCTGTACAGTTTCATATGTCCGTCTACACTGCCAACTGTGCCTTCTTTTGCAGCAATGATAGTCATCTCCACTTTCCCATCATAAATAAGAGTATTCAAGATGGTTTCAATGTCCTCCATGGACAACTCTACCTGAAAAAAAAAAAGAGATAAATTAGAAGGGATGCATAAAGGATAAGAAGACATCTTTTTGGAGGGGTTATAAACAGTAAAGAGTCACAATTCCTTGGTGAAATGGCGAAGCACTGTGCTGGAGGGGAGTAATGGAAAGCACAAGGAGGGTGAACGATGCTCCAAGTTAGCACAAACCCCTGAAATGCTAGGGACAAAAGTCTAACCTCAGACTGAGTCTGACACTTCTGAAGTCTTCACCACCCTAAAGAAACATTTCTTTGGCAAGAATTTTATGAAGATTCTTAATATGCTTGCAAAGTTTCTAGTTCTTTATAAATTAGAAATCTGTTGTCCAGAAAATGAAAATGACTTGTCCAAGTGCTACTTCAGGGGCTGGGCTGTAGCTCAGTGGTAGGGTGCTTGCCTAGCACGCACAAGGCCCTGGGTTTAATTCCCAGTACCCTCCCAACCCAACCCCCCCAAAAAAACAAGTGCCACGTAAGCAGCAAAGAATACCAATAAATGATAACTGATGTCATGATTGAGGTTTTGCACATATGCTAAACTGTTCCTGCAAAGGTGAAGAACTTGTTAGAATAAACTTATGACTCTGGATGGTGAAATGCACCACTAGACCTGTACTTGGATACTCTATGTCCCAAACTCAAGAATGGTTTAAGCAATGTCCAATGGGAATGACTGCCTTTACCTAAAGCTTAGGACAATGTTTTCTCAATGCAGATTCAGCAGAATGTTCACAGCTATTACCTGAAAAAGGGACCTGGTCAAATAATGCTTGGTATACACTGTACATTATATCTTTGTGATGAAGAATAAATTTTATATAAAAAGATAAGAAAGTTCTGACCTTGCTTATTCCCAGTTCACAGATATATTTCCATACTTCATGTGAAGAAGCAAATGAACTATTTCTTTGTATCATTGGATTCTGTTTGCTTTCTCGTGCTGTTTCTGCCTATAGGGGTTGGAATATAAGAGATCTAAGCAAGAATGTAGTAAGCACTTTCTGAATGCAATTTATACTGAGTCAAACCAACAGTAGAACACATTTGTTTACTAAAAATAACCAACTTCAGTTCTTTTCAATCTTATAAAGTGTAGTATATAAGATTAAACATCCTTTATGAAGAAACTTTTTTAAAACATAACTTGTGGTGATGTTTCCTCAATTATGCCTCACCTTGGTTTGTAGGAATTTAAAACACTGTTGGTTAAGTACTTCTACAAATTCAGATTCAAAATCCTGGTCACTGTACCAGGCTCCACCAGTCACAGACCGGTCCGGCTGCAGGTTATAGAGCATATATACTTTCTTTTTGGAGGCCTAGGAAAGAATACGCACAGTTCATGTATGATAACAGTTTCTAAAAATAAATTTTTAAAAAGTAAACTTTTAGCAAACTTTTAGATATGCAGAATTATTACAAAGATAGTAGAGTTGCTGTATAATTCATACTATTTTCCCTATTATTAACATCCCTATTATTAACATGTATTAGTATGATGCACTTTTCACAATTAATGAACCAATATTGATATAAATTTTTTTTTGAAGACAGGGTCCCACTTTGTTGCCCATGATGGTCTATTACTCTTGGGCTCAAGAGATCTTCCCACTTCAGCTTCCCAGGTAGCTGGGAAGTGCAAGGAACACTTGCACTTGTAGCTGAGGTTATAGGAACATGCCACCATACCCAGGTTGATATATCATTAACTAAAGTCCATTTTTTATTCATATTTCATTGGTTTTTCCCTAATGTCCATTTTCTGCTCCCAATTCAGGACACCATATCACAAGTAGTTGCCATCTCTCCTTAGGCTTCTTTTGATTGTGACAATTTCTTTCTTTCTTTTTTTTTGGGGGGGGGGGTGGTAATGGGGATTGAACTCAGAGGCACTCAACCACTGAGCCCCATCACTAGCCTTATTTTGTAATTTATTTAGAGACAGAGTCTCACTGAGTTGCTTAGCACCTCGCCATTGCTGAAGCTGGCTTTGAACTCAAACTCTTGCCTCAGCCTCCTGAGCCACTGGGATTACAAGTATGTGCCACCATGCCCGGCAATTGTGACAATTTCTTAAACACTTATATTAGTTTGGACTCATGAATATTTATTTTGTAATTTGAATTACAATCCAATACTACTGTTATTCCAATTTTTCTAGCTTTGAGCATTGGAAACTTTTCAGTTGGTTTCTGAATCCCTTTGACATACCCCAATCATTGTATAAGTGTTTTACACTTCTTACTTTCTGGTGCTATAAGATGTCAGGATCATCTTGTATATTTCCTGTCTTCATCCTAGAATCAACCACTACTCCAGGAAGTCTTGGGTCACTTTATTGGAAAATGCTATCAGAAACCATTAATTTGCTACTGAGGTGCCATTACTTCCAAACCCTCTTAGCTGACAGAGCAAGATTTGTAACCCCTGTATGTATACATACCTATAATGAGTATTTCTGTATGTAACCATTTACATTAAACATGAGTTCATAATGATGTCTCCAACACTAAACCACTACCACATGGACTGCCTTGCACTTAGCTCTAACTTTCCAACTTTCCATTTCCACTCCAACACTAAGAAATCTGAATCTCACTGTTATTTAATAAAGAATTTGGTTAGCCTTTGTCTCTCACTTTTTTTTTTTTTTTTTTTTTTTTTTTTTTTTTTTT
>NW_026000026.1:42596524-42763580 GCF_001458135.2 Marmota marmota marmota | reverse complement strand
TTTTTTTTTTTTTTTTTTTTTTTTTTTTTTTTTTTTTTTTTTGGTTCTTTTTAGTTATACCTGGCAGTAGAATATTTTTGTCTCTTGATTCCTGGGAAGTAACCACTACATTTTTAAATTTCCCAATAAGATATTTCCTTGTTATTTACTGGTCCCTTGGACCATACCTGGTTTTATGCTAACAAGGTGACTTTTGATGAACCCCTGAATGGGAGCTTTCCACGCTGGAAAGCCCAACTACATGATTTAGAAGGTTGGAACTTTGAGCCATGTGACATCAATCTAATCTTTTAGAAGGGGAGCAGGGCTAAAGCTTGAATTCAGTCACATCAAGCATTCAATTCATCAGACCAATATAACAAAACTCCAGTGAAAATTCTGAATATCAATGCTTGGTTGAATTTCCTTGGTAACCATACATCAATGTGCTTGGGGGTGATATTCCCGGAAAATATGGAAATTTTTTCATTTTGGAATCCTCCCAGTCCTTGCCCTATGTGTATCTTCAATTGGCTGGTTCTTTGTAGCCTACATAACTGTAATGGTAAGTACAGCACTTTCTTGAATTCCATGAGTATTCTAGCAAATTACTGAATCTGAGGGAGTCTTTGGAGCCCCTAAATTTGTAGCCAATCGGTCAGAGTGTGGGTGGCCTGGGGAGACCTGAACTTACAACTGGTGTCTCAAATGAAGATACTCTTGGAGGGCTGACGGGGACTGTGTCTTTAACCTGTGTCAGAATTGCATCGCAGCCAACACCCCCCATCATTTATATACATATTCAATTCTAATACACTATGTATGGTAGTATCAGAATGATTAGCCAGAATCCTCATGGGAAAAAATTGCATCAACTCAAGTACAGTTCTCACGTACACTTTCTTCGCTTTTAGTTTTACAGATATCCCTGTCCTCCCTCCTCCCCCTTCCTTTTTTTTTTTTGTTTTTTTTGTTCTTTTGGTACTGGGGATTGAACTCAGGGGTACTCAACCACTGAGCCACATCCCCATCCCCAGCTCCAGTTTGTATTTTTATTAAGACAGGAGGGTCTCACTGAGTTACTTAGTGCCTCGCCGTTGCTAAAGCTGGCTTTCAACTCACAATCCTCCTGCCTCAGTCTCCTGAGTTGTTTTAAATCACAATATAGCTTAATGAATAAAAACTTGAAACATACTTGGAACAACATATTTAAATGAATATTTAGGGAAAAAAAAACTACTTACTGCTACAGACTTAACAGCTTTGATAAGCTTTTTACTTTCCAAATTCTTTAGAATTTTGTTGATTTCTGTTAATGGTAAGTTACTTTTATATCGAATATCTCTGCTCCATATTCCTATAAGAAAGTAAAATAAAATAAGTTGCACTATGGTGTTTATGGCTTTTTGTTTCTACTCCTATCATATATATCTCATTCCAAAACTACCAAAATAAAGTTATAGTACATCCTTTAACAAAATGTTTTACGTAACTGTTTTAAGATAAAAATGAACAAAAACACAACCCTGGATTTAAAAAAAAATACAAAATTATGCAAAACAATAAATAAGTAATATTCTTTTCTTTTTTCTTTCTTTTGGTACTAGGGATATTGAACCCAGAGGTGCTTAACCACTGAGTCACATACCCAGCCCTTTTTATCTTTTTATTTTTTGAGAAAAGGTATGCTAAATTGCTTAGGGTTTTTCCAATTGCTGAGGCTGGCTTTGAACTTGGGATCCTCCTGCCTCAGCCTCCCAAATTGCTGGGATTACAGGCATGCTCCACTATGCCCAGCAATAAGTCCTATTCTTTATAGTATAACTGGAAACTTCTTAGACTCCCATGCAGGTACCTTCTTAAAGGCATATGAAAAGGACATTTTTGTAATGAAAGACAAAAAACATGAATGTTATTAAATTAACTTATGTCATCTCTTTCATCCCTTCCTGCACCCCAATCTCTGTCTCCTGATATTTTCATTCTAGACTATAAATGTGAATAACAAACTTATACTTGGGTCAGAGGGTCAACTGCCATCCTCAATTGGGAGGGAAAAAAAAAAAAACTTTTAGCTGAGCACCTCCATGCATATACATCCATTATTTATGCAATACTGTATTTATAAAGTAGAAACATAAAGTCTATGGTTCTCAAAAACACTAAAAGCCTATTGTGTAAAGTCATAATTAAAAGAAGGAAATAAATATTATATGTGGAAAGGAAATCTGCAAGCTACTATCAAAGACTCAATGGGACTGGGGATGTGGCTCAAGTGGTAATGCGCCCGCTTGACATATGCATGGCACTGGGTTCGATCCTCAGCACCACATAAAATAAAATAAAGATGTTGTGTCCACCGAAAACTGAAAAATAAATATTAAAAAATTCTCTCTCTCTCAATTTACAGATAAGATGAAGAAACTCAGGCTCACATGTGTCCTGCCCCAAATTTCATGGGTTGGAAATTTAATCCCCCAAGTCATGCGTTAATAATATTTGAGAGGTGGGACCTCTGGGAGGTAATTGGGTCCATTTTTCATGGATCAATGGGCTACTGAGTGAGGGGCTATTATAAATGTAGCTCTCTCTGGGTAACTTCCTGTCCAATCATGTGATCCCCTGTGTTACCTTGGGATTCTATGAAGAATTTCCATCAGCAAAAAGGCTCTAACTAAATGTAGCCCTTGGACTTGGAACTTCTCAGCCTCCTGAATTATAAGAAATAAATTTCTTTAAAAAATTTCCCAGTCTGTAACAACATAAAACAGATTAAGAACCATCATATAGCTAAAAATGTAAAAAACAAGTTTTGCATAGATAATTCATTCATGTGGCTCAGAATTCAGAGGGTGTCCTTCAAGCATATATGTGTCATAAGTGCATATTCTATTCATTTCCTCTACTTTTTACACACATGGCATCATTATACTTTATAGACTAAGCTCTACCCAGAAGCCAGAATCTCAATCCTACATGTAACCCCAAAGACAAATGTTTTTTCTGTTTCATCCTTCACATGCTTACCTTTATTTCCTGCATCCTCTATAATTTGATATACTAGTTTTTCTTGGTTGTCTGATCCCTTCATTTTACTGTAGGGGAATAAAGCAGAATTTAAAAAGCAAAGGGGTATAAGACATCTAATAATCTACATGACTACTCAAATGAATTAGCAGACAAAGTCATCACATTGACTTATTTACCAAAAAGAAGGGCTTACCTTAAAAAGAATGAGACAGAGCTGTATGTATCAACATGAAAAGATGTCCAAGATATGGTAAGTGAAAAAAACAAGTTACAAAACAGTATGGATAGTGAGATCCCAATTTTATTAAAAAAAAAAAAGGAAAAAAGAAAAAGAAAAAGATTATATATAAATATATAATCACTATGAGTACTTATATACAGTTAGAAGGAAAGATATATACCAAATTATTAGGAGTGGTTATTCTGGGAAATGGAAAATATGATAGGAAATAGGGATGATATGCAGGACAGGATTACATTATACAATTTTGTATTAGCTTTTTTTTTTTTTTTCTGACACACACAGTATTTTTGCAATATTTACTTTCTTAAAATTAAAAAAAAAAAAAAGTTGCTTACCCAGCATTCTGAGAGTCCTTTATTCTGTATAAAAGGCCTGTATTGCTCCTTAAGAGATCCAACTGACCCTAATGATAGTTTTTTAATAGAAAGTAGGAGTCAATTATTTTAGAGACATACACATATATTTATACATAAAATACAGTGACAGATGTTAATGCAGTCTTTTTTTAATGAATTCCAAATTTTATTTATTTTTTATTTTATTGGTTCTTTTTAGATATATATAACAGTAGAGTGTTTGTATTTTGACATATTATACATACATGGAGTATAACTTAGTAGGATCCCATTCGTATTTTAATGCATTCTTTAATGTTTTTGTTTATTATAGAGTAAAATACTCTATCTTCCCCATTTAATTTTTAGTTTCTCATTTGAGACTTAAGGTTTGTTTGTTTGTTTGTTTTTGGTACTGGGGATTGAATCCAGGGTGCTTTACCACTGGGCAACACTCCCAGCCCTTTTTATTGTGTGAGACAGGGTTTTGCTAGGTTGCTGAGGCTGGCCTCAAACCTGCAATCCTTCTGCCTTATCCTCTCCAGTTGCTATGATTAAAGGTGTGTACCACCACACCAAGTGAGACTTAGGTTTTGACAAAAGGCCACGTATAAGTATGCTAGGCAATCTCTCTACCACTAAGCTACATTGCTAACCCCAATGTATTTTTCAAATAGATTCATCTCAAAATATTTCAAAATATCAACACTATTTTCTGTGTGAAGAATATTTTAAAAACAGCTTTAGAACAATAAATTAAATTCCATATTCAAATCCAAATAAATCCAAATTATAGCATACATAAAAATGAAATATAATTTGTATAAAAAGTTCTGATAAGGTTAAACATGCATCAATAGCCTACAGTACAATGACAAAATAAATTATAAAGTTAACAGTGACATTTACTGCTATGCATGATTTTTATTGTGTTATATGAAAGCTGGGTAGGAAGGTCAACCAATGAATGAAAGATCCGTAGTTGTATTATTTCTATATAATGAAGCAAAAATAAAGCATGCTGTCATTCTTCTGAATTTCCATGGGTTTAACTTTAGGAGAACCCAGATGATTACACTATTGAGTTTCTGGCAGTTCTGGGAAACCATGGCTGTGGGGGTCCCATTTCTGAGTTGTTAAGACTGGAAAGATTAACTTGAACTTGAAAACTGACTGACATACTGGATGAACTTCACACACCTTCCCTCCCTCCCCCAATCCCAATAAGTGGCAAAGCAGGACCACAAAGTTATTTGGAGGCTCCATTCAGTTGTCTACTCAACCTATAAACATTTACTGAACATCCATACTGTGCTAGATGTTATGATAACTATTTGGGGGGATAAATTCTTTGTGTGTGAGTATGTTTTTCTGGGGACTAAACCTAGGGCCCTTAGGCATACTAGACAAGGCCTCTACCATTGAGACACACACCCTATGCAACAAACAGAAATTCAAAAAGGGAAACACAACTAACATCAACACTATCTAGCTGGCATGAAGAAAGAAGTAAGAAGTCTCAGGAGGCTGAGGCAGAAGGTTTACAAGTTCAAGGCCAGTATAGGTACTTGATGAGACCCTGTCTCAAAATAAAAAATAAAAAGGGCTGAGGATATATAGCTCAGTGGTAGAATGTTTGCCTAGCATGTATAAGAAAGTGCTTCCCAGCACTGCAAAAGAAAGACAGTGAAGGGAAAGGAGGAAGAAAAGAAGGAAGAGTTAAAAGTGGACAGTCTCTCAGAGAAAAGGCTATGGCCTAATGTAGAGATGTGGGTGACTTCCTAGACAATGGCAGATCTGAGTCCTAAAGGGTAACAGAAGATAGTGTGTGAAGAAAGCAAGGAGGACAGCATGAGTCAAGGTTGTGAGGCATGAAACAGCTTGATGTGGCAGCAAATCAAAAACAATCTGTTTCCTCTGACAACTAACTTTGAGGCAATGTGGTAGAGGAGATAAGCCTGATGAAGAAGACAGGAGTTCAGTGTTGTCAAGCTCAGGAATTTGGACTTGAATCTCTAGTGTTGACAGATTTGAGGCAGGAGAGTAAATGGGTCAGACTTACATTTAAGGCAGATCAGACTGGCTGCTCTCAGGCAGGTGAAGTCAGAGAAGCCAGTTAAGATGCTACTGCAAAAGCCCAGGTAAAATCCAAGAGCCTGAACACAGGTAGGAGTAATAGGAATGAAGATGGGGTTCAAGTTTGAGCACTGATTAAGAGCTAAGATCAACAGTGATTATTAATAATCATGTGTTTGCTCAAAATACTTCAATAGCTCTACCACTGCCTACAGCCTATAACCAACAGGACTGGCAGTAGGCAGCAGATGCAGAGGTGGTAAGAGAGGGAGGTACTTCGAAAGATCTTCAGAAAGAAAGAATGCAGAGGGAGGTCAGATGATAAAAAGGAATATAATCTACTGCCATAAATTACCAGAATCCCTTTCACAATTCTCCCTGGAACTGTAAATTTTCACTATAGTAAAATGATGAGAGATTACAATACCCCTTTTATCTTTGGGCTAAAACAGATCAGCAATCTGGTCCACTGCTTGTTTGTTTGTTTGTTTGTTTAATAAATAAATTTTTATTGCAACATGGTCACAGTTGTTTATGTTATTGTCCATCGGCTGCTTCTTGTTAAAATGACAGAGATGAGTAATTGTAACAAAAACCATTTGGTTTACAAATCCTTAAAGATACACTATTTAGCACTTTTTAGAAAAAGCTTGCCAATCTCTGAGCTGGAAGGCTGAATGAAATGGTTTAACAAAACCTGATCTCAAATCTCCATATCCAGAGCCCTTACAAATCTCACAAAGCTGGAAGATTTAAAAAAGCATATCAATCATGAGGCCTAGTGCAGAACTTTTAATTAGCTGCTAGTAAAATCAAACTGAAACTCTTCTTAGGAAATGGGAGTTTTGATGACAGAAATTTGGACCATGCAGTACCACAAACTGGGTATTTTTGTAAAGTTGGAGAAGAATGGTATCACTGCCTTCCATTCTTAAGGAGAACAATAGGTAAGTGCAGGCCTAACGGGTTCATGGAAAAATCCCACTGCAATGACTCTGGGGGCAGAGGATGCCCTTAATTGGACTGCTGGCACTTAGCTGGTCTTACTTCTGCCTCCTGAAAACTTCAGAGTGATACTGTGGAGAGTGAAACTCTAAATGAATAGACTCTGGGATGATTCACAGGAAAATCAAAGGGGAGATATTTCACAGGAAATGGTCCAAAACTGGCAGCAGGAAGTAAACAGGCATTGAGAACAGACTATGCCTATGTGCCCTTAACATACCAACTAAGTTAATAAACACAACAGTTTAAAAAAATACATGTAGGGGCTGGGGTCATGGCTCAGAGGTAGAGTGCTTGCCTAGCATGTGTGAGGCACTAGGTTAGAATCTCAGCACTACATATAAATAAATGAATAAAATAAAGATCCATCAACATCTAAACAAATATTTTAAAGAATACATTTATTTTGTTCATCTTGTAAAATGGTACGTAATTATTTCTTCTCTCAATTCAGCCAGCCTGAGCTGTTTCCTGGCTTGGAGTCTTATTAGTTATATCCTAATCCTAGCACACTTTCTGTTTTTTTTTTTTGAGAGAGAGAGAGAGAATTTTTTAACTTTTTTTTTTTTTTTTAGTTTTTGGTGGGCACAACATCTTTATTTTATTTTTATCTGGTGCTAAGGATCGAACCCAGCGCCCCACGCATGCCAGGCAAGCGCGCTACCGCTTGAGCCACATCCCCAGCCCCACACTAGAAAGAAATTTATTATAAGGTATCCGTTTGTGTGATTATAGAGACTGAGAAGTCCTATGCTCTGCCTTCTGTAAGCTGAACACCCAACAAAGTCAGTGGTATAGATCAATGTCTAAGAACCAGAGAGACAATGGTATAGATCCCCATCCAAATCTGAAGGCCTAAGTACCAAAAGTGCTGAGGGAAGGAGAAAACTGATGTCCCAGTTCAAATAGTCAGGCAAGTAAATTCAACCTTCTTCTACTTTTTTTCTTCTATTCAGGCCCTCAAAGACTGGATGCTGCCCATCCACATTGGGGAGGACCATGTGCTTTCCTCAGTTAACCAATTCAAATGCTAATCTCTTCTAGAACACCCCCAGAAATAATGTATAGCTAAGATAGCCAGGAATTCCATCTCCCAGTCAAGTGTAAACATAAAATTAACCATCAAGACTAATAGAAGGCAATAACAATCATAATATATAAATAATTATGTTAGCTAGTTGGATTCTCCTTACCATGGACAACAGTCTATTTATGGCCACTGCCCGTTGTTGGGCTTCTATATGAGGCATTTCATTCTGAATTACTTGGTCTGTGATTCCATGAGGAAATTGATGGCATAGTTCTATAATCCTAGAAACAAAGGTATTAATGATATCATTTATATTTACCTGCTTCAAGAGGCAGTGGTAGAGAAGTACAAGCACAATAGTTTGAAATTGTGCCTTTTCTTTATTCACATTTGGCTGATACTCTGAGTTTGTATGATGATTTTGAACCAAAGCATATTAAAAATTAAGGAAATTGGGCTGGGCCTGGGGCTGGGGCTCAGCAGTAGCACATTTGCCTGGCATGTGTGAGGCACTAGGTTTGATTTTCAGTATCATGAAGAATCAAATTTAGTTGTCAATAGATCTTTATTGACAACTAAAAATATATTTTAAAAATGATGAGGTTGCTTTTTAAATACACATTTACATTATTAGTGTTATTTAAGGGGAACACTTCTTTTCATCAGATATAAATTTTAAATTAGCACAAAAGTCTAACAAAAACAGAAACAATATTAAAGCTGAGATTTCAATGTTCTCAGCTGAAATAAGTATAACAAAATTAAGTAGTAAATCTGAAAGCAAGAAACAAATGCAGACTTTTTGCAACTTCAGGAAAAGTTCCTGCTATATTATTCCAAATAATTTTTCCCATGTAAAATAAATGTCCAATAGTTTCTGGCATGTGGGAAGATAATGTTTGTTAAAGTCACAATGAAGCCTCATGGAGAGAAGCTTGGCTATATAAATAGCACAAGTTGAGAAAAGGTTTACTCTCCAAACCTATTAAACTGGATGAAACAAGATCAGTAACAGCCATCTAGTGACATTACAGGAGGTCTCATTCCCACTGGAGGTCGAGGAGGCCCACCTTGGTAAGAGGATACCACTGGCAGGCAGTTCCTGCCCATACAGAAGCTTAGCACCAGGAAAGTAAATTGGCATGGCTTGATTCTGACCACCATACTGACCATGAAGTGGCATTGGGGGTGGGGGTCTCATTCCTTGCTGCTGTGGGATGCCTGGCTGTGGTGGCATCATACTTTCAATTGGTCCAACTGGTGGATTACCAATAAATGTGGGCACTTCTTTTGGGAAGTGATAAGGAAGTGTTAAGATAATTCATCATAACTGGTGCCTGTTTTTATAATTAGCCCTTACAAATAAGTCCAGATCTTGTTTTCGGATTAATAAATGCGTTGTTTATAACAATTTAAAAAAGTCAGGGTCTCTTAAAACTATGCGATAATGTAGAATTCACTGTTATCGAGTATATAACATTGGAAAAAGCTTTAGATGCCCTAAAATCCTGAGTTCAATACTTCTTCTAAACCTTTCGGGTTAATGTTGCTTTGTAATCGCAAACTGAACCCTAACTTGGCCCAAACGTTCTATTGTAGAAGTTCCCTTAAGTGATGGAGCAATCCTGAATTAGAATATGTATCCACAAGTACTGCGGGGGGGAAAGGCAGGTCTATTTTCAGAGCACTGATTTCCTTAACATAGGTAGTGCACCAAACAGCATCCGGGCAAAGTCAGTTATACCCATCATTGCAAGCTGTCAATCCCGTCTGGAACTTCTGAAGTCCTGTTCTCCTGGGGAAGGGTATTCAGAATCCCGCACTTTACTTCCCCGCGTGCTCACTCAACCTGCTCAGTCCACTCCCAAGGAGTCCTGGAGAATGGATCCGGTTGCCTAAATGACCGCCCCTCTGCGGGAGGAAAGGGGGGTCTGGAACCGGGAACCAAGCCTCTCTGGCTTACCTGTTTTCTATTTCGACCGGATCCGCGTCGGGCGGCTGCACCTTCACCTTCACCTCCGCCATTAGGGCTCAGTTCCTGAACCCTGAATTACTAACCACAGAACACCGGTAACCGCGGAAGACAGCATAGGCCCGGGAGCGAGGGGCCTTCTTCCTCGTGTCGCAGCCGGTCCTTGCTAGTCTGTCGGCTTGAGGCGGCCAAGCCGCGCCTGCTCCGCACCACTCGCCGGCGCCGACATAGCGTCTTAGTCTTGTGCACAATTTCAATACCTGTCGAACAAAAGAACCTGGTTCTCTTATTCCGAGTAGCAACGTCACCTCTTAGCACTTTTCAATTTCTCGGAAGGCATATTCTTGGATATCTACGGTAAAGCCTTCGGACTAGAGATCCAGGCTGGTACCAGTCTCTCCGCCCAGTGACAGGGGCGGGGCTGGTTGCTAGGAGGCCGATTTTTCCGCCAATCATTTGCCCAGTTCCCAGTGGGCGGAGCGCGCTCACCGCGTCTGTGGTAACCCGGGCTGCGGCAAAGGAGCCTGCAAGAGGCGGTGAGAGACAGGCAACCGGGTTGGGGGAGGCTGAAGTGCCTTGGGGGTCCTGATCTCGGTCCTCGTGACTGCTGGAGGAGGAGGAGGAGGGCCTCCTTTACTCCAACTAAAGGACGCAGGCGTTCCTGACTGCCCCTGATGGACCAGGGCGAGGACCCTATAGGGTCCTATAAGCAAGAAGATGGTGCAGGTGGAGGTAGTTGGGAGGTGGTGGTGGGGTGCTGTTGACCGCCCTCTGCGGTTTGAATCTAGTGATCAGACATTTTTCTCGGTCTCCTTCGCTTGAGGCCCACTGGCCTCCCAAGGGCAGCTACTAGTTCCATGCGCGAATTATTCTATCCATCAACTATTTATTTATGTCTTTTCAAGTATTTTTATTTTAAATGCTTCTCACTTGAATGGAAATGTGCGTAAGGGCACGTTCTCCCGCACTCCCGTGTTCCCGTGTTCAGTCACACTTTTGTCAGGCCCAGTGCTGCGCTAGTATCCGCAGTTTAGATTTTTTTTTTTTTTTTTTTTTTTGGTACTGGGGATTGAACTCAAGGGCATATAACCACTGAGACACATCCCCAGCCCTTTTTTGTATTTTATTTAGAGACAGGGTCTCACTAAGATGCCTAATGCCTCCGTAGGTTGCTGAGGCTGGCTTTGAACTTGTGGTCCTCCTGCTCCCACAGTTTATATTCTTGGCTCTCAATCTGGAACTATCCAACAAGGGAGGTTTTAAGTTCACTCCTTAAGTTTAGTTATCCCACTAATACAATCTGACGAGACTGAAAATGCAAAGATGTTCAGAGCAACTGTGTGTAAGAGTTGCCACAACCAAAACTAAAGACACTAGATATAGTCTAATGCCCAAACACAAATTGATGCATAAGTGTACATAAGTGTATGGAAAATTGTAAATTTAAAAATGAGGATGCAAAAATTAGACTTTAAAAGTTGAGTGAATATGGAAGTTATAATTAGCACTTTCCAACTTCTTGGAAGGCATATTCTTGGAAGGCCTCTGTACTGGTAATTAATAATTTATAAGTACAACAGATTAAAGTGGGAGACTTGTGTTTGTTGATCACTGTTTATATCTGTACTAACTTCCTTTCTCTTCAGAAGTGATGCTTTGCAGTCCTTCTAAAGTGTCTATGTAGCTATCAAATTTAAGAACCACTGTGGTGGTTCCTGGACCATGGACCTGAAGCTTTCCCAGAAGAGTTGGCTCTAAATGAACACTTTGTGCTGCCTACACAGTTCCTTCTGGTCACCCTCTGTGATGACTTGCTTGAGGTCAAGGGTGATGGCCCAATAATTGAAGGAAAGAAAGGGTTATAATAATCCAGACGGAATTGAGTTCAGAGCATTAGTGATGGTCTCTGTTCTGTTTTAGTCATTTAATTTGTCCATTTAAAATGACTCCATTATCCCATCTCATTCATTCATGCTCTTTCTCAACAGCAAAAATAAAGCTGAAATGTAAATTATTTCAATTAAAATGGGATGATATTTGTAAGTGGCATACTCATAATATTCTCTTTAGGTTACACTAATTTTGCCATATTTAAGTAAGTTGCTGCTCTTCAGTTCTTGTATTCAGATATAGGTGCTTAATAGAATTTATTTTTATCCTTTTTTTTTAATAAGGAGAGAATATGACTGCTGGTTCGGTGTGTGTCCCTCAGATCATACCACTTCGGGTGCCTCAACCTGGAAAAGCAAATCATGAAATTGATAACAATACTTTTTTGGAAATGAAATCAGGTAGGAATCATATGTGTTGGAAATTGTTTAAAATAACATTGTCATATTCTTTGTGTTCATGTGGTTGCTGATTCATCTCTTTATATGCTTTCTATACTCAGGATGTTGGGAAGTTTGTAAAACTTCCACAATTCCAAACAATGTTGTACTTTGGTTGTTTAAAACATGGTATATATTTAGATTAAATGGTTAGCTTTGACTAAGCTCTCATTTATATAGGTACACAGTTCCAATTGATTCACCTTAGTTGAATTTAATTTTAATTAAATTTAAAAATTAAAAAAAATTAAAATTTAATTTTAATTTTCCCAGGAAGCTTGTTATTTTGCTTGGATAATAAATTTAACTTACTATGGGCTGGGGTTGTGGCTCAATGGTAGAGTGCTCGCCTAGCAAGCATGAGTTCGAACCTCAGCACCACATAAAAACAAAATAATGTGTCCACCCACCTATAACTAAAGATACATAAATAAATGAATATTAAATAAATAAATAAATAAATTTAACTTACTAATACAGACTTTCAAATGTCTCAGTTTAGAAATGGAATCCTATCTTTGACAACATCTGATGACGTACGGCACTTTACATAGCCTTTCTGAGTCTCAATTTCCTTATAGTAAGATAAAGTTAGTCATATCTGCCACTTGGAGCCATTGTAAGGACTGAGTGACTTGGTATATATGTGAGGTGGACAGGATCCAGCATGTAATAAAATATATTTTAACTATTATAAAAATAAAAGAGAGACTATATCTCCTGGTAATATTTATTCTTCAAACTCTTAAATGTATCTATATACATACACACACATGTACATTTAATGAACATGAGAAATGAAAGCTTTATAGATCCAAAATTTGAAGAAATATTTGTCTAAAAAAGATTTTGAAACTCCAATTATATATTTTAATAAATATATACAAACTATCTACATTTCTAGTATGTCTCCTATGCTTCCTAGACTAAGAATTCCAACTAAGAATATGGTTACATTATACTATGTCCTCCTTTATCTTAAAAGATAATTTGATTTTTAAAAATAAGGAACCAAAATTAAAATGTAAATATGTGTGCTCATAGTTCTTATTTTGATACAAGTTTTTGTTTTGATACAAGGTCTCACAAAGTTGCTGAGCTGTCCTCAAACTTGTGATCCTATTGCTTCAGCCTCCCAAATACCTGGGATTACAGGTATATGGCACTATGCCTGGAAAGATACTATTTTTTCAATCTCAGAAATTAGCAAAATTAAAAGAAAAATAGGTAACATACTTTATTGGGGAGATTGTGGTTAAATAGGCATTTTCATGCATGGCGGGTGGCAGTGTACATTGCTTAATCACCCAGGGAATGCAGTTTGAATATATTAATCAAAAGTACAAATGCAAAGTCAGGCTCAGAGGTATGTCCTAGAGTCCCAGCTACTCAGGGAACTGTAGCATGAGACTTTCGAGTTCAAGGACAGCCTGGGCAACATAGCTAGACACTATCCTAAAAATGTTTACAAATGTACATACCTTTTGATCTATTAGTACTATTTCTACATATTTGTTTTATAGATGTACTTACAAAAAGAATTCTTTATAGGATTGTTCATTACAGTGCTTATGTTTGCAAAAGAAAAAAGAAAAAAAAAGCAAACAACCTAAGTGTCCCTCTTTAGAGAGTTAAATTGTTGTTCACCTGAATGAGGAGATTGAATGCAGTCATAACAAAAAAAAAGAGAATGTTCTTTATGTGCCAAAATAGAACAATTTCCAAGACATGTTAATAATTGAAAAAAGAAAAGAAATGTATGGAACAGGATATAGTATGCCACCATGAGTGTTAAAAGGGAGGGGAAAATAAGACTATATACCTATATGTACCAATAAAGTTTTTTGGGGGGGGTACGAGGGATTGAACTCAAAGGCGCTCAAACCCTAAGCAACATCCCCAGGACTATTTTATATTTTATTTAGAGACAGGGTCTCACTGAGTTGTTTAGCACCTTGCTGTTGCTGAGGCTGGCTTTGAACTGATGATCCTCCTGTCTCAGCCTCCTGAGATGTTGGGATTACAGGTGTGTACCACCACACCCAGCCCAATAAAATGTTTTTTGAAGGACACTCAGTATACCATTGGTTGTCTTTGGACAGCCAATGTGAGCTCTAATAGGGAGAATTTTCATTGTATAGCATTTTTAAACTTTTGAATTTTTAATCGTGAATTTATTGCATTTATTTTTTTAAATATTTATTTTTTAGTTTTTTAGGTGGACACAATATCTTTATTTTATTTTTATGTGGTGTTGAGGATCAAACCCAGTGTGCCGCACATGCCAGGCGAGCGCGCTACTGCTTGAGCCATATCCCCAGCCTGCATTTAATTTTTTTCAGGAATTACAAGAATCATTTACCAAGTCCAAAAAATATATAATAAGTCATTTCTTAAGAAATGCTGAAGGCTCTGCCAGGCCTGGTGGCAGACACTTGTAATCCCAGCAGCTTGGGAGGCTGACAGAGGAGGATCACAAGTTCAAAGCCAGCCTCAGCAGTGGCAAGGCACTAAGCAACTCAGTAAGACCCTGTCTCTAAATAAAATACAAAATAGTGCTGGGGATGTGACTCAGTGGTCAAGTGCCCCTGAGTTCAATCCCAGGTATTGTACCCACCACCACCAAAAAAAAAAAAGAAAGAAAGAAAAGAAATGCTCAAGGCTGGGGGTATACGTTAGTAGTAGTACACTTACCTAGCATGTGCAAGGCCCTGGGTTGAATCCCCAACACCACAAAACAAAATGAATGAAGAAATGCTCAAAAAAATTAAAAATTAATTTCTGTTTTCTATGTGGATGGTGTTGTCTTAAAAACTGACCCCTATTCTATTTGTATCAATGCCCTGTTAGAGACACAAAAGAGCATAATGGTTCGGGGCTGGGGTTGTGGTTCAGTGGTAAAGCACTTGCCTAGCACAAGTGAGGCCCTGGGTTTGATTCTCAGCACCACATATAAATAAATAAAAAATAAAGGTACTGTGTCCAAGAGCATAATGGTTCAAGAACATAAGCTATGGTTTCAACTGACCAGAAGTCATACCATAATGCATCTATTATTTAGGAAGTTTGTTAATCTCTTAGCGACTCAGTTATCTTATCTAGAAAATGGGCATAAAATAGGGACTCAGATTTATACAGATGAAGTCAGAAGTGAGCTCATTTGGGCTGGGATTGTGGCTCAGCAAGAGCCCTCGCCTAGCACGTGCAAGGCCCTGGGTTCCATCCTCAGCACCACATAAAAATAAATAAATAAAATAAAGATATTGTGTCTAACTACAACTAAAAAATAAATATTTTTTTAAAAAGAAGTGAGCTCATTCATGTAAAGCACTGTGCTAACACAGAGAAAGAATTATTGTTATTTTTAGTTATTTTCATATATATTCAAATTCATATGTGTGAATTTGTATGTGTAGAAACTCCTCAAATAACTGACCTTTAGGCATTATTCAGGGGCTAGCCTCTTTAGTGTTAATTTATAGTTATCCTGTTTTGAATTTTTCAGATACCCCAGATGTCAACATATATTATACCCTGGATGGTAGCAAACCTGAATTTCTGAAGAGAATTGGTTATGGAGAAAATAATACGTTTAAGTATACAAAACCTATTACTCTGCCTGATGGAAAAATACAAGTTAAAGCTATTGCAGTCTCTAAGTAAGTTAAGAAAGTGGTGATCAGACTGATTTATAATATAATGACATTATGTTCTGATTTTACTTATTTATTCCTTTGAGAATTAGTGTTGCATTAGAAAGACACAAAAAACTTAATTGTAGCATATGCAAGTAACTCATTGTTTTATTTGCATTTTACTGAGGTATGCTGTAAAGTGCACAAATCATAAGTGCATTCAATGAAGTGAAATCAATAAGCTCAATGAGTATCAATGTGTATTAACATTGCTTTTATTTCAAATTCCACTTTGGGTCTTCAGGAAGAAAGAGCCTGCCTAGGGCTGGGAACCTCCTCTAAAGAGCTTCTCCTGGCTCTGAGGAAAGCATTGCATTTACTGGATGGTTCTTATTCCTCAGGATGCAGCCTACAACAGCACCATGATTCACTCTTTCGTTTTGTATTAATTTAATTGATCTTTGAAGCTGTTGTCTTTTCACAAAAGTGGAGGGCATTAGACACTTTATTCTTCCTTTCCCACTTGGTGCTTTTTAACCATTTTGAAACCTTTTTGAAAACACTATTAATTTGGAAACCTTCACCATATGTTGTAGGGGAAAAGCCTCAATTGCTTAGCAAGTCTGTGTGATTGTGATGGAAGAATCATTTTGTTCAGCAAGACCGGTTTGGCCACATTTCAGGAATCTATTTAAGCGCCAAATCAAATACCTGTTGGCCCCAGACTCCCCCTGCTGGCTGAACTACTGCATGATCCTTTTTTTAAAAAAAATATTTTTAGCTGTAGATGGAATATCTTTTTTTTTTTTTTTTTTAATNATTTATTTATTTATTTATTTAATATTCATTTATTTATGTATCTTTAGTTATAGGTGGGTGGACACATTATTTTGTTTTTAATGTGGTGCTGAGAATTGAACCTAATGCCTCACACATGCTAGGCAAGCGCTATACCACTGAGCCACAACCCCAGCCCACTGCATGACTTTTTGAAAAGAGGGGCAACTTTACCAAAGATGACTGTTTTGGCATCTGAAAATTTAAAACAAAAAATTAAAGATAAAATGTATCTGGGCGCAGTGGTGTATGCCTGTTAGTCCCAGCGGCTCAGGAGGCTGAGGCCTGAAGAATGTGAGTTCAAAGCTAGCCTCAGCAAAAGCGAGGTACTAAGCAACTCAGTGAAATCTGTCTCTAAATAAAATACAAAATAGGGCTGGGGATGTGGCTCAGTGGTTGAGTGCCCCTGAGTTCAATCCCCAGTACCCCCTCAAAAAAAAAAAAAAAAAAAAGAGTGAGACAAAATAACCCCTTAAATGCATCATTGTTATTTACTAAATACTGGAATCTTGTTTTTTTCCACTTACCAAGGCACTTCTTTTTAAAACATTTTTTAAAATTTGTTTTAATTGGTTATTTATGGCAGTAGATGCATTTATGCACTTTGATATATCATACATAAATGGGATATAATTTCTCATTTTTCTGAGTGTACATGTTGCAGAATCATATTGGTCATATAGTTACATATATACATACAGTAATAATGTATGTTTCATTCTACTATCTTTCCTATCCTCCATCCCCTCCGCTGTCCTCTAAGCCACTTCTATCAAAACAAATCATCTCAATTATCATTAAAAATTAGAAACCTAAGTACTGATTTACAATATAATGACATTATGTTCTGATTTTACTTATTTATTTCTTTGAGAATTAGTGTTGCCTAATATTGGAAGGCAGGGCCCCTTTAGGAGCTGCAAGTAGAATTCAGATAAAGAAGTAGTTTGAAGGAGGTAGTAAAGCTTTCACAAGAGTTTAAAAATAAGATCTTTATGCCTCTCACCAACTTTTTAAAAGTTTTTATTTTTTGTTTCTTTTAGTTATACATGACAGTAGAAAGTATTTTGACATTCTCATCCAACTTTCTCTGTGCCCACTGAGTGCTTTAGTAACACGAAGTATTTCAGATGTGCTCAGTTTCCAGGCTGGCCTCATGCTTGTGGTCCTCCTGTCTTAGCCTCCCAAGTCTCTGGGATTACAGGTGTGCAACATTGTTCCTAGATAAAATAGTTTTTTATGGAAATTATGCTGCTTTATTTAAGTCAGTTTCTAGGTACTTAAGGTAATTTCTTAGTAAGGAGTCAAAGGACTTTAAATGAGAGTGCTAACACTTGAAGGTCATTAACATATTAAGAGGAAAAATTGTCATGAAATTTCAAATGACAGAGGAAAATGTTTATTATATAAAGAGTGAAAAAAAATAAGGCACAAGTTTACACTTATGACTTTAACTGCACTTTAAAATGCATAGAGAAAAGACTGGAACAGTCACTGCCTTTGATGACAAAATTATGTATGTTTGCTTTTTATTCTTGATAACTTTAACAGCTTCCAAAACTTAACTTTTGTGATAATAAATAAAGGGATAAATAATAAATAAAGGATATCGGAAATTACATAACTAGTTCTTCTCAACTTTGTCTGCTGAATCAGCTAGTCATTATTGCATAACAAACCATTCTAAAATTTAGTGTCTCAAAAAAACAATTGCATTTGTTAATTATTCTGTGGGTCAGTATTTTGGATTTTTTTCAGTTTGTTTGTTTTGTTTTGCTACTGGCGATTTAACCCAGGGACACCTTACCACTGAGCCCCATCCCCAACCCTTTTGCTTTTTATTTTGAGACAGTCTCACTAAGTTGCTCAGGGTCTCGCTAAATTGCTGAAGCTAGCCTTGAACTTGTGATCCCCCTGTCTTAGCCTCTCAAGCTGCCAGGATTATAAGCATGTGCCACTGCACAGTATTTTGATGTGTATTCAGGAGGTGGTTCTTCTAATTATCTTGCCTGAGATCAGTTACATAGCTGTCTTTTTTTTTTTTTTTTTTTTGCTCATCTTGAATTGGATGGTCTCATGACTTACATGTCATGTTTGGTGCTGGCTATAGGCTGGAGCCATGTCTCCTGCAGGGTATCTTTATGTTTTCACAAGGTTCCCCAGTTCTAAAATGCAGTAAGAGAAAGGACAAGTCCTGCAGATGTTTTTCTAGATTCTGCTTGTGTCATATTTACTTGGCCAAAGTAAATCACATGGCCACACCCAAAGTCAATGTGGTAGGAGATTTTACAAGGGTACGGATGCAGAGAGGTATGGTGGTGCCTCAGAACGCATTATTTTTTTCCACTTTTTTTATTGGTGCATGATAGTTGTACATAATGATGGGATTTGTTGATACATATTCATACATACATATATATAACAATATAATTTGACCAGTATCATGCCCCAGCACTTCCCCTCTTCCTTCCCACCTCCCATCTTCTGATCCCTTTCCTCTACTAATGTCCCTTTGATTTTCATGAGTCCTCCACACTTTTTTTTTCCCTTTTCCCTCTCTAGCTTCCACATAGGAAAGAAAACATGTGACCCTTGATCTTCTGAGTTTGATTTATTTTGCTTAAAATAATGATCTCTATTTCCATCCATTTCCTGCAAATAACATAATTTTGTTTTCCTTTATGTGAATAAAACTCCATTGTGTGTATATACCTCATTTTCTTTATTCATTCATCTGTTGATGGACGGACACCTAGGCTGGTTCCATAGTTTGGCTATTGTGAATTGTGCTGCTATAAACATGAGCATGTAGTTTGATGACTTTAATTTTTTAGGATAAATACCAAGAAGAGGTATGGCTGGGTCATATGATGGTTTCATGCCTAATCTTTTGAGGAATATCCATACTGATTTCCATAGTGGTTGTACTAATTTACAGTCTTACCAACAATGTAAAAGTGTTCTTTTTCCTCTACATCCTCTCCAGCATTTATTATTATTTGTATTCTGATGACTGCCATTCTGACTTGTGTGAGATGAAATGTTAGTGTTATTTTGATTTGCATTTTCCTAATTGCTAATGATGTTGAACATTTTAAATATATTTTTGCCATTTGTATTTCTTCTTTTGAGATGTGTCTGTTTAATTCATTTGCCCATTTATTAACTGGGTTACTTGATGTTTGGATGTAAAGTTTTTTGAGTTATTTATATATTCTAGATATTAATCTTCTGTCAGAAAAGTAGCTAGCAAAGATTTTCTTCCATTCTGTAGTTTCTCTCTTCACATTATATAATTGTTTGCTGTGCAGAAAGCTTTTTAATTTGGTGCCATTCTATTTGTTAACTCTTGGCATAATTTCCTGAGCTTTAGGAGGACCCATTATTTTACCAGTCTACCACAGGTGCAAATTAGAATTACCCAAGGAGCTTTGCAGAATCCTGATGCCCAGGTCACACCCAGACCAGTTAAATAACAGTCTCTTGGGGGTAGGACCCAGGCATCAATATTTTAAAATACTGATTATTCAAATATACAGGTGATTCCAATATGCAGCCAATATTGACCACAATGGACATAAATCAATGGAAAATATGTTTTTGTTTATAGATATTTGATCAACACAATGTTTTGTAAATATATTTTTATTGAAGTATGAAATTCTAGGATGAAAAGAAAGGAATAGGGCATCATTGCAGGTGGATATGTGTGTGTGTGTGTGAATTTTGCATCCAAGAATGGTTAGAGAAAAGAACATTTGGACAGGAGGGACCCGGAACTTGGGAACATCTCAGGAAGGGGAAGTGTGTTGCCAGATGTTGATGACCTATATTGATGATCCAGTCCAGAGTCTGTATACTCTCTGACATTTGTCTTGCTTCTTTAAAAGTCTCCTTTGTGGTCAGCAATGTCCCATCTTGGTATGATATCATTTAGTAGTGTGTTGGCAATGAACTTGCAGGGTTCTGCCTTCTCCCTCACTGACCTCATATAGGGGTCACAATCGATTAAGCCCAGTAGAGATTAAAAACTACCTTGAACTGAAGATACGGAATTAGACTCAGGTCCTCTGAGGATAATTGTTTTCTTCAGTAGAACTATGAGGGACTCCCCAGTTTTGCAACAATGGTTGAGAAAACAGATTTTCAGTGTATTGCAGCTCATCTCATAGACCCCCATTTGTAGCCCCTTGGCACACATAATATGCCCTAAAATGTTACTTCTCTACCTGGAGGTCATAATTCAAGCTCATTGTGTAGAGGCACATTCCAAGAGATAATACAGTGATTTCTGCTTATGTGAAGGAGTAGATCCAGATGTTATCTACATAGGCAGCCACAAAGGCAAGAAGAAAACTACTTTGAGAGATGTTGTTTAACGATGTGTAAAGAGGACAAAGCTTAGAGACCCTCAGATTTGGATTTTAATCCTAGTTCTATCACTTACTCTGTGTGCCCTTGATTAAATTATGTGGACTTCTGACTCATTTTTCTCATTTGTTAAATGGAGTTGTGAGGATTAGAATTAACACATTTAATACAACACTTGGGTTCACACTTGCAGTAGCAGTTGCTGTTGTTTGTTATTTTGATTCTTAGCAAAGAGCTAAAAGATTGCTATTTGCTATTGTGTGAACCAACTCAAAAGACATACCTAGTATTTGAAATGTTTATGCCTGGGTAAACAAATGGTTTTTACTCAACCCTTTTAAGTTCCTACACGAGAGGTTTTCAATTGGGCATAATTTTCCCCCCACAGGACATTTGATAATGTCTGGAAACATTTTGGTTATCATATATAGGGTGATAATGTGTTTATAGTGGCAGAGGCCAGGGATGCTGCTAATCATTGTACAAGGCACAGGACAAAACCCTTGAAGAAGAATTATCTAACCCCAAATTTCAGTAGTTTTCAGTGGGTTGAGAAAATATGACCTAGATCAAGTTGTGGAATATCCATAGATGCAGCTTCATAACTCCCTTGCAGCCATTCAAGTAACTTGGTATTTTATTGTGAGACTAGAGCTACACAAAAATAATTTTCTGTTTGGATGTACTTCATGTTGATACTTCCAAAGATACATAGTTAAGGTCTCCAGAATCTAGCCCTTAACAAAACTTTATATTTTTTTCAAATGGGATTTGGGCTCTGAGTAGGATTTACAATTCCAACCCCAGACCTAGGCCTTTTTCAGGATCATAATCAGGATGAAGTCCTTCTACTTAGCAGGCAAGTTAAGCTGGACTTTGGACCGTTTTTAGCTGGGATAGAGTCCATGGGTGAATGCATTATCTGGGTCCCCAAGGAAAGGGCCAGCTGTGGTAGGGGAGACAACCTGGGCCTTACACCAGTAGAATAAGTGCAAGATATCAGGCTTCCACTCTACGGGGTTGGAAGTGCCCATTAAGGGAGCTCTGTGATTGTTCAGAATCTGAATGATCCCTGATTGAAGATGTTTGTGATATCAGGGAAGTGTGCTAATAAGGAGGACAATTAGATTTTAAATGCCATACCTAGAGCCAAAGGTGACTTTGCAGATGACTTGGATCCTGAGGTGAATGAGTTAAGCATGTAGTTAATATAAATGATCATTTATATGTGCATTCACACATTTATGCATCTATAAATTTGGTTTTGATATTTTTAAGTGCTTTCCCAGTGTTTAGCTACCTGTGATTCACTCTAGCCAGTGAACTTGCAAGTATCCTTTGATTATAGAAAGCCAGGCATATTATTTCTTTACTATAGCCTCTCAGGTAGATAGTGGTTGTTTAGATGAATTATATATATATTTTAAAAATATTTATTCTTTAGCTGCAGTTGGACACAATACCTTTATATTTTATGTGGTGCTGAGGATCAAACCCAGGGCCCCATATGTGCTAGGCAAATGTTCCACTGCTGAGCCACAACCCCAGCCCTGAATTGTATATTTTTGAGAATTTTTTCTCCATCTTCCAAAATGTAGCTTATAACTTCTGTATTATTTAATGTTAAGCACTTCTCAATATCAAGCCTTTGGGGATGCTTATTTACTTAAAGGTTAAAATTTTTTAAGAAATAGAAAAAATGTATGTGTAAGGAGTCTGAGAAATTGTAGAAGAAATGCTAGTGAAACTGACATAAAATATATCACAGACCAATATGAAAATCAACAGAAGTGAAGCAGACAAAGGACAGACACTGAAGGAAGAAGATAGTTGAAATGTGAAAGTATTAAATGCCTGGGCAGATCAAACAAAATGACAGGCTGTGAGTCACCAGGGAGACATAGTTATATAGAGAGAGTAACATAGGAAACTGCTCCTGTTATAAGTTTTCAGTACACATCACATAAATACACCAAGAACTGGTTTCTGGAAATATAAACATGAAGGGAAGCCAGGCACGATGAAGGCAGTCTGACCAACTGAGACTCCCATACTGTGAGGAAGTTCAAGCTATCCATATGGAGGAAGAACAGGGATAGAAGAGAGAGGGAGAGGGAGAAGGGGAAAAGAGAAAGAAGTTATTTGAGGGAAGAACACATTTTGGAAATGCAGCCCAAATGAGCCTTCAGTTGACTCTACTTCTCCTGACACCTGATGTCAATCACATGAAAGAGAGCAAATGAGATCTGCCCAGCAGAGACCAGTTAATCCACAGATTTGTGTTTTAAGGCACTACATTTGTGGGGTACTGTGTTAGCTTTCCATCATTATGACAAAAATTTGAGAAAAATCAGCTTAAAGAAAGATTTATTTTGACTTATAGTTTTAAGGTTTCAGGCCATGGTCACTTGGCCCCACTGCTTTGGGCCTGTGGGAGGCAGAACATCCCAGCAGGAAGTGAGAGATGAAACAAAGCTGCTTACCTCCCCGTGGCCAGGAAACAGAGAGGAGGGGCCAGGGTCCCATATCACCTTCAAGAGCATGCCTCAAATGACCTAATTTCCTTCCAGTAGTCCCCAACACCTGAAGGTACTACTGTCCTCCACAAGTACCATCAACTGGGACCAAGCCTTCAACATGTGAGCTTTTTGGGGATATTGAAGATTCTGACCACAGCAGGTGATTTGTTACACAGTTAAAGACTCCCAAACAGAATGAGATAAGGAAAGACTTGAAAATTAAGTTTTGATTTCTTCAATTTAAAATGAAATACATTTCATACCGAGACTAGGGAACTTTAAACGGAGTCATTTTAATTGCTAGCTACCTTTTCTTTGAATCTTTGCATAACACACTCTTTCTTTTTTTATTTTCAGAGACTGCAGACAGAGTGGAATTGTAACTAAGGTATTTCAGGTAGATTATGAACCACCAAATACAGTTTCTTCTGAAGACAATGTTGAAAATATTCTCAAAGTTTCTTCAAAGGCAAGTAATGATATTATACATTCAGATTATTACTATATTCTTCGTCTGTCCTTCTCGGTGGGCACACCTTCCCTTTTATTATATCACCTCTGCTTATAGTCAGGTCCTAATTTAAGTAAAGTCAGTATCAGCCATTGCGAAGTGTCTTCACTGATTCCTCAATCTTTGGTCAATTTCTCCTCCACTTTAGAGATTAGAATTCCTACCCAGCAACACTGCCCATGCTCCACTGTCTTCAGTGGCTCTTCCTTACCTACTGAAGAAAGCAGAAAATTTTAGCCTGCCATGCAAGTAATCAGTGTTCATTCTTGGCCTGGCTTTCTTGCCTTGACTGTAATTTTCCCCCTGTGTAAACTCCAGTTAAATTAAACTTATACATGGTGTTTTATCACTGCACCAAGTTTTCTCCTTTTAAAAACATTTTGATCATGTGATTATTTGGTTCTTTGTCAGTCTTTGCCATGTGCTGTAAGCTCCAAGGTGGCATAGAGTGTGGCTGCCATACTCAAAGCCTTGCTCAAGAGAAGGCAGGAGAGGGTGATGAGTATATATGTGGTAAATAGGTTCATCAGGCCAGGAGAAGCTCCCAGTGGGCATAGACTTCTGTTCTGTTGAAATTTTCATTCCCAAAGACTCATCTCTTTGGAGAAAATTCAAGCTATGTGAAGACATTTGAAATTTCAGTCCCTGCATTGTTGGCATAGATAATAATAGATCCAAGTAACAGGGCCAGAGGACAGACTAGTTCATGGTAAGGCAACTAATCAAGAAGTCTCAGTCGGAGTTAACACAGAAAGTTTTTGGTGGTATCCCTTAAGTGAACCTGAAGCCAACGAAGAGGCTGTAGCACCAAAAGGTGGGTGCAGGCATGGGGTGGGGCTCTTAGTGTGTTCAGGGCAAAGGCAGCCAGCAGAGACTAAGCTCACATGTATCAGCAGCTGCTCAGTTTGTATCGGGTATAAAGAAAAAAAAAATCTATGGAGAGAATGTCAGAAATAAGTATTTAAGGCCCTGTGGACAGGCTGTGCACATAAGTCCTATCTTGGTCTGATCCCACCCTAGCTCTGCCCCGCGGATCTGCTGGTCCTCTTGTTATTACTCTCCCATGAATGTAACATCCTATCTTGATGTGCTGCTCCCTGCTTCCTGGTTTGGCCACTTGACTTGAGACCTAGACATGCTACTAGCCAAAAGCCTAGATTCAAAGCTCTGTGTTTCCCCACAGTAAGGTGAAACAGAGATCACTTTGTAAAAACTACTGTAAACCATTTCAAGGAAGAAATGTATGCCATGACACTGTCTCTATCATGTAGCTTTTAATTTTCACATTCTCAATGGGTATCAAGTGATATGTAATCTCTTCATTCCTAGGAATTAAAAAATGGATTTGTTGGACCAAAATTAAAGAAGAAATATAAGAACACTGAAAATAAACCTAGTTGGAATGTTAACCTTAGAAAGTTTCCAGGTATGATGTGATAGCATGAAGATAAGGTTCACTATTTATTCTAAACCCACCAAACTGGTTCACTGCATGTTCACTGCATATTCTCTTGCAGAAGTGTTGGAATAAGAAACACTAGAATAGGAAAGTAGGCTGTAATTTGAATTCTAGTGCTGTCCTAGCTAACTAGCCTAAAGCCATGAAGGATAACCAAGCAGTCCAACAGTGTTATATTTATTGATTCATTGCATTGAGGGGACCACACACCATGGAATCATGGTGTGTCTCATCAAGCAAGGGAAAAGATAAAAGTTGAAGGGTTTGGGGAAAGAGAGAAGTTTGGTTGAAATTGAAATGAAAGAAGAGGTCTGGGGATATGGCTCAGAGGTAGAGCACTTGCCTAGCATATTTAAGGCCCTAGATTGTATTGCCAGTGCCTCAAAAATTAATATATAAATAGTTTTACAAAATAATTGAAAGCAGAGTTTTAATAGGCTCAAAGCAGAGCTAACTATGTGGGAACTGAAGCATCACGTGTGCACTGAAGTTCTGTCACTTTGTAAACTATAGATACACATGGAACATTATGTTCAGAGACCCTACTATGCAGCTCAGCACAAGGATTAGAAACTGAGACTTCTTCTCTCAGTGACTTAAATTCTCCTGGCAAGAGTCGATATTTTGATATTTGTTCTTACTGATACAATTTGAAAGAGAAGAATTTCTGATAATCTATGATTTTTGAGGAAAATTTTTCCTCAACAAGTGAGCAGTAGATTACTTCAAGAGGAAGCTGTTATGACATTTCTCAGCTGCAATATATGTCCTTGGGAGAACTAATGTAACCACCTAGCCTTGCAATTGGATTGATCTGTCTGTTTTCCTAAGATGATGTGGGATGTTATAGAATATAACAAGGAAGATAATTTTCTCAGTCTGGGCTTATTTTTCCTTTCTCAGTTCTTATTTACTGAGTTGGGGAGGGTGTCTCTTTATATTATTGTTACTTCTAGGGAGAGAATGTGATGACAGTGGTCCCTTATTTAAAAGCTTTCTAACTACACAGACATTTGCATGATTTAACAAAATTACAGATGCTCACGGAACAATGTTTTTAATATAATTGCAGACCTTGAGTTAGATGAAAGAACTGACCCTAAAACTCTGAAAGATCTTCGCTTCTCAGAAAGCCCATTAGAAATCCCAGCTTACCATGAAGGATCAAGTTCTAGACCACCCACTCAACAGTCCCAGGTAACTTTTAAGGAAAATCCATAGGGTGTGAAGATACTTCCCATATTTTTAATGCTTCCCATGAACTATTTTAAGGCAGTGTTGGCATACTGTGTTGCACAAGAAAAGTCTCTATATATTCATTCATAGGGCTGTCATTGTATTGGGGTTGTGGGCAAACAGATAATAATCAAGTAATTAATCACACAAAAAAAAATGTTAAACATTTTTTAATAATGTAAGAGTAAGAGTCACAAACAAGACAAGCAGGATAATGAGGTAAATCAATGGTTCTCAACTTAAGTGGGGTCACCAGACCAGCAGCATCAATATCACATGAGAGCTTATTTGAAATGCTTATTCTCAGGCCCTGCTGAATCAGAGACTCTGGGTCTGACCACAGTGATCTGCATTTTATTTAACCCTCAAGTTAGAGAGGCCTTGAGATTGAGAATGTCTGTGAAGGAAGAACAAGTGTTGTTTAAGTTGGGAGAGGGGCTTCCTTGAAGAGGTGACATTTGAATTGGACTTTGGAGATGAACTTTCAGAAGCCGGCAACGTAAAGATCTTGGGGGAAAGCATTCAACAACCGTCAAAATGAGGACAGCAAAGTGAGGGATCTCAAGGAAGCTGGTGTGGATGAAGCTTGATGAGCAAGGTAGGAGATGACAGGGGAGGTGAGCTGGGAACAGAGTGCCTAGACCTGTGTTTCTCAGATATGGCTGCACATCAGATTCACTTAAGGTGTTTCAGACCAATCCTGGGACATAATCTTGAAAATTTGGGTTGGTTTGTTGTTTGGCATGGTTTGTTTTTAAAAATGCATTGTCAAGTGATTCTATGTGCAAACATGGTTGAAAATCACAAATGCTAGTCCCATTGTAAAGAATTGGGATTTTATTCTAATTGTAAGGAGAATATATATGGAGCATAAGACATAATTCCATTTATATTTTAAAGTTCCTCTTGTGCCAGAGATTAGACTATAGAAGACAATGAGGGGAACATCATTTCCAAGGTGTTTGCTCCAGGCAAGAGATGATGGTATCTTGGACAAAGGTTGTAGACATAATGAGGACAGGAGTTCATAGGCATCTAAACAGGTTTGACTGAGGGATTAGATAAATGGGATGAGAGAAAGGGAGGAACCAAGAATGACTTACAAGATTTTGGCCTGAGCATCTAGAGATGATGGTAGCATTAACTGAGATGGGCAAGATGAAAGAAGAGCAAGTGTTCAAGGGCTCATTGGATATTCAAGTGAGAGTGTTGAACAGATTATTGTATATGTAAGTTCAAACTCAGCCAAGAGGTCAGGAATGAAGATATACATTTGGAAATTTCATATATAGATGGTATTTAGAGCTAAATCTGAATGAGATCTCTTGCTAAGGGTGTATAGAAGATGAAGAGAAGGTAGCACAAGACAAAATCCTCAACTTAGATGCTATGCAGGGAAGGAGGAGTTTGAGAAGTGGAAAGAAAGCCAGAAGAATGTGGTGCCATGGAAGCCAAGTGAAGGAAGAGTTTCAAGGAGAAAGCAGGGGTCATCTATGTCATACGTTGCTGAGACTTCAGCCTACCCAAGCACAGAGAATTGCTCATTGAACTTGGCAAGATGGAAGTAGTTTAAGATCCTAATAAAAGCCATATTAATACATTGTCACTACTATAACACAAGAAAGAATCACGTATACTAATTGCCTACTATTATTATAGTGCTTTGATTTTTCAATGTTTATAAAATCTATTTTAGACTTTTTTGGCATCTAAGGTCAAGCCAGAAACTCTTATTGTCTTTCTCCTATTTGAGCCCCAAGTAGAATATACCAGGAGTTACATTTCTATCTAAACACAACTGTTTCTGGTATACCTATGATTCCAATGCTGCTCATATTTACCATTAAATACAAAAGAGGCAAAAAAAAACTAATTCCCAAATCTGATTGCACATCAGATTTACCTGGAGGAAATGTAACTATATGTGTAAATTCCCCCCTACACTTCCTGAAAACCTCCTGAAGAGTTTTAGTCCATAAACCTGGGATGAAGACCACGTTTGACTTTGATGATTAGTCCAGTCAGAATCCCTAGCCAAGAAAGCCAATTATCTTAGTCCTGAGGTCAAGTAGTTACCTTCATTTCCAGTCTCCAATGCTGAGGTGTAACACCACCTGATCTCCTGGGTTCTTCCAGATGCCCAATCACCGTATTTTTTTGGTGAACCCTAAAGTCCAGGTTAGGGACCACAGATCTGGTAGTCTGCTTGCAATCTCCACTAAATAAAAAGGCAACCACCTCTACAATGGAAAATTGCCCTTTTCAATCTTCTGGAAAGAATGATTACCTGGACCCGTGAGCACACTCAACTCCACTGCACAGCAGTGTGGCACAAATAATAATGCTTTTGAGATAAAAAGTATCATTTTGAAGAATGAATGGTATAAGTCAAGCACAATAACTATTTTTAACAAAACAGTCTCACATGGGCCATAATTATTTGAATGTGTCTGGAAATAGTTATTTTCTCTGTGCATGAATAATTGGATTACCTTGCCCACTTAGTTGTTTTAAGAGTTGTTTTCAAGGGAAAGATAGAGTGAGATGATACATAAAGATTCCAAGATCCAGAATCTTTTTTTAAACATTTATTTTTTAGTTATAGGTGGACACAATATTTTTATTTTATTTTTTATATGGTGCTGAGGATTGAACCCAGTGCCTCACACATGCAAGGCAAGCGCTTTTCCTCTGAGCCACAATCCTAGCCCTAAGATCCAGAATCTTAAAGAACTAGGAATATAGAGACAAAGTTTGGGGAATTTGACTAACATTCAGAAAGCCAGGGAGGCCCGAAAAGAACCACGACAAATTTTTCTTCTACTATTGTTCTTCATATTGTTGAGAGAGACTTCTCATTTGGTTCAGTGGCACATGTCTATAATCCCAGTAGCTAGGGAGGCTGAGGCAGGAGGATTGCAAGTTCAAAGTCAGCCTCAGCAACTAAGTGAGGCCCTAAACAACTTAATGAGACTCTGTCTTTAAATAAAATACAAAATTGGGCTGGGCATGTGAATCAGTGGTTAAGCACCCCTGGGTTTAATCCCCAGTACCAAATATATATGGAGAGAGAGAAAGATATTCTAAACATTTCAACTGAATCCCATTTGCAGCTGCTTCATCAAATATTGGAATTAATGATACTGTTGAGTGTTAAAATGTGTCAGCAACCTTTAAGGAGGCAATGCTTGACCTCTGAGTTTAGTATCTTGCCTAGGGGTGCTTTCAGAGTCAGGCAGCAGGGTAGAAGGTAAATGGCAGCTGATACTGGCTTTAATGTGAAGGCACAAGGGATGTGAGTTCTGTGATGATGTGTAATGCCCCAGTGAGCTAAAGGGGTCACTCTACTCAATGCCATACAACTACTGACAAGAGAGACTATAGATTTAGTGTTGCCATGTCTAATGGATTTGCACAAGAAGCCAGAAACTTACATCATTATGTTTAATAACCTTATTTAGAATTTTGACAATTATTAAATTTTGAAACACTATGGGAGCCAATATAAATGGTCCACGGGCCAAAGGAAACTCAGTAGCACACCATATTTGGCCAATTGAATCACCACTTTGTGGCTTCTGGTATAGGCCTGTTAGATGTAACTTGAAAGCAATAAAAAGAAAAAAAAATCCTGTGGCTGTCATCTCTCCCCACTATCCCTGTGGCCTACAGAATGAAATCTGAAATCCTAAGCCTGGCATTGTGGTGGACCAAAAATTTACAGGGGACAGGTAGGCCTAGAGTTCACTACATATATTGTCAACATGAACTCAAGCAAGTGACCCAATCTTTCTTGCCTCATCCTCATCTCATAAATGGAAATTATATATTTCTCTTGGTATGATATACTCAGATGCGCACAGTATCCTTTCTCTGAAACTCGTGTCAAAATGCATGACTGAATCCAATCATAAAGAAACATGATAAAACCAATTAAAAGGATATCCTTTGAATTAACTGGTCTGTTACTCTTTTAAAATGTCAAGATCATGAAAAATAAAGAGAGAACTACTCTAGGTCAGAGGAGACAATAGGGACTTGATGCCCAAATGTGGTACTAGGAAAAAATAAAAAACTGTAAAAGACATCATCGGCACGACCGATGAAGTCTAAATCAAGATCTGTGGATAAGATAGTAGTAGTGTACCATCTAATGATAACTTTCTGACTTCGATACCCTGTTGTGTAAGAGGACAGCCTTGTACTTAAAGAACTAGGAATATAGAGACAAAGTGCTCACTCAGTTATTTATGGGCAAAGGAACATCACGACTGCAGCTTATTCTCACATAATTCAGAGGTAGAGAAAGAAGGAAAATGGAGAAAAATACTAATGTAAACAATTGGTCAGGCTGGCTGGACTGGAGTACTATCCATGTGACTTTTTTGTAAGTTTGAAATGATCCCAAAATAAGATGTTAAAATAAAATGGGGGTAATGTAACCTCCCTCAGAGGGTATTGTGAATGTCAAGGAGATAAGGGCTGTAACATGGTAGGCACATTTTACTATTGTCAAACCCTCACTGTGGGTTAGCTTTTTCCTTTTGTGTGCCTTCTCCAGCCACAGATAAGGGCATGCCCAGCCCTGCCATGGTGCCTTTGCCAGTGCGTTTCCTCTCCTGGGAATTCCCTTTGTCTTTGTGTTCACTTGACAAACTTTTCTTTACTCTCTCAGGCCCATTTGGTTGTTACCATCTCTGAGAAGCCCTTCCGGCCTGGAGCAAGTGAATGTGATTATTCCCTCATCTAAGTTCCTGGGGTTCAACCCAAATGTTTCTGTGGTGACCCTATTTTGTATATGTACACATTTGGCTCCTTGAGGGCAGGGACCATGTATCTGTGTTAGATACTGGAGTGCCTGGCACAAAGTGGATGCTCAAAATAAAAACTTAATCAAATGAGTTAAATATTTCTGGATAACACCAGACAATTGCTGCACCCATTCTATATAGATGAGTCCTTCTGAGTTTCCTAGAAATACAATCCTTGAGAAAAATGAATACAAGACCCAGCTATACCACACCTTGGTATTTGTCCTAAAGGATTAAGGTCATCATACTACAGCAATATATGCAGCATATCCATGTTTATAGCAGCACAAGCCACAGTAGCTAAACTGTGGGACCAGGTAGGTATCCATCAACGAAAGAATGGATAAAGAAAATGTGGTATATATACACAATGGAGTTTTATTCAGCCATAAAGAAAAATGAAATTATGTAATTTGCAGGAAAATGGATGGAAATAAAGACCATATGTTAAACAAAATAAGTCAAACTCAGAAGGTCAAGGGACATATGTTTTCTTTCATACGCAGAAGTTAGGAAAAATGAAAAGAAAGGGGAGGCAGATTTAATGAAAACCAAAGGGAGATCAGTAGAGGACAGGGACCAGGAGGTGGAAGGTGAGGAGGGAGGGGGGGAGTGCTGGGGAGTGATATTGGCCCAATTATATTGTTATATCCTGTGCATGTACTAATAAATAATAACAAATCCCATCATTATATACAACTATTATGCACCAATAAAAAATGCAGGAAAAAATGAATACAGTTTTTCAGTTCTAAAATCAGGTCTGTTTATAGTAAGTTCAGGTATCTTTTATTGTAAACTTTCATTTTTAATGAAATATATATCTAATTATGAATAGCATTTTGAATAATTTTTAAATGTTAGATACTGGAATGATAATTACTTAGGACCTTTCACATCATGGTTTAAAAAGATGAATGCTTCAGCATTCATTATGCAACAAATGTTAAAATAAAATTTTCCATTAATTTTTCTATTCCATAGCCTTTACCAGGTTATATTGACTATATACCTCTATGTATCTATATTCTTAATTTTAGTCTCCTGGTTTTGCACACATAACTGGCCAGAAAAGTTTGACAAGAACAGAGATCATGAGGATTCAAAGAGAGACAGACTTCCTCAAGTATGTATCGCATTCTCTACTGTCTTTAAGCCCACCATAATACATTGTGTTAATGTGTTTTCCTACCCATCTCTTTCTTCTTTCCTTCCTTCCTTCCTTTCTTTCTTATAGTACTGGGGGATTGAACCCAGGGGCGCTTTCCCCTAAGCTACATCTATACCTAGCCCTTTTTAAAATTTTTAAATTTTGATAAAGAGTTTCACTAAGCTGCAGAGGCTGGCCTTGAACTTTTAATACTCCTGCCTTAGCCTCCCAAGTCATTGGAATTACAGGTGTATGCCTCCACACCTGGCTTGGCCATAGCTTTTTAAATGAATTTGAATAGCTTTTAAAAGGTTTGATTGGCATAAGACAAACTGCATATATTTAAAGAGTTCAATTGATATGTATATGCATATATATATGCATATATATATGTATATGTAAATGTATCCTGTATATATACAATATATATCTTCCTATATACAGGATATATGAACATTTTATATAGGATATATGAAATCATATGTGTGTGTGTGTATATGTGTGTGTGTGTATGTGTGTGTGTGTGTGTGTATATATATATATATATATATATATATATATATATATATATATATTCTGTATATATGAAACTATCACAGTAATCAAGAAAATGAGCAAATTCATCACCTCCAAAAGTTTCTGACATTGTACCTTTTCATCCTTCCTCATTCCCAGGTAAGTATTGATCTGCTTCTTGTCACCATATCTTAGTTTGCATTTGATTCCATATACATGTGGAGTAATTTAGTATGTACTCTTTTTTTCTTTTTCTTTTTTTTTTTTGGGTGGGGGGCGGTGTTCAGGCTTCTTTGACCAGCATAACTATTTTGAGATTCATTTATGTTTTTTCTTGTGTCAAACATCTGTGCTTTTCATTGCTGAGTTGTTATGTTTATCATTGAGTTTCCATGCTATGGATAAGCCAGTTTGTTTATCCATTTACTTATTGAGAGTATGTGTATAATTTCTAGATTGATATGAACATTTTACACATAAAGTTGATATGAACATTTTATACAAATCATTGCATACATATATATTTTCATTTCCCTTCAGGTAAATATCTTGAAGGGGAATGACTGGGTTACATGATAGGTATATATTTTACTTTTTAAGAAACTATTCAATTGTTCTGTGAACTAGTTGTATATTTTTATATTCTCACCAGCAGTGTTTGAGAATTCCAATTTCACCACATTCTTCCCCCACCCCGCTTTTGGTACTGGGGATTGAACCCAGGTGCGCTTAACCACTGAGCCACATCTCTAGTCCTTTTTATTTTTTATTTTGAGACAGGGCTTCACTAAATTGCTCAAGACCTCACTAAGCTGCTAAGGCTGACTTTACATTTATGTTCCTCCTGCCTCAGCCTCCTAAATTGCTGGGATTACAGGCATGTGCCACCGCAACCAGCCAGTTTCACCACATTCTTTCCAACACTTTTATTTCTATTTTGATCATTCTATTGAGATTGTAATAGTATCTCATTGTGATTTTAATTTTTATTTTGCTGGTTACTATTGGTATTGTGTTTATTTGCCATCCATAAATCTTCTTTGGTAAATTGTCTGATCCAACTTTTGTAAAAAAAATGGGTTATATATCTTTTTATTGTAGAATTGTACATGTTTCCCTTTTTCAGATATATAGTTTGCAAATATTTTCTCCCAGTCTTTGGCTTTTCATTTCAATGAAGTTCACATTATCTGTTTTTGTTTTATACTTCATTCTTAGTTTATTATATTTAAGAGATCTTTTCTAAACCACGCACTAAGATTTTCTCCTAATTCTTTTCTAGAAGTTTATAGTGTTAGATCTTATACTTAGTACTTTAATGTATTTTAATTAATTTGCATATGATTGAGGTTCATAGTTTTCTATATGGATATTTAATTATTGCAGCTCATTTTCTTGAAAAAAATTATCTTTCTTCAGTGATTAGTTTTGGAATATTTGAAAATCAATTTTTGATAATTGTGTGAATCCAGTTTTGAACTCTGTTCTGTTCCATTGATGTTTCTCTCTTTATATTTTGGTCTGAGGATTGAACCCAGGGTCGCTCTACCGCTGGACTACATCCCCCACTCTTTTTAAGTTTTGCCAAGACAGCGTCTTGCTAAGTTGCCCAGGCTGGCCTTAAACTACAGGTTTCCACTCTGTGGCCACTTTGTAATAAAATGACCTGGAGGAGAATTTTCTTCCTAGGACTTGTCCCATAGTTGCTAAGAGTGGTCTGCTTGTGTTTTGTTTAATTTTTAAAACTGTTTGAATACATTTAGATTTTCACCAATCTTCCTAAAGTGGACCAATCTTCACATGGCCAGTCAGGAACCTGTTTTGTTACAGGTGTGCCCACTGTCTGGCTCCCCGCCCATCTGATCCCTTTGCTCGCTTCTGTCAAGAGTGTGGTGCTCCTGTCCCTCCCATATTTGGCTATCGTCTTCCACCCCCAGAAGGAGCGCAGGTGAGCAGCAAAATTCTTAAAAACATCTTTTATTGGTTTATGTGATCTTTATTTGCAGCAGTAAGACCGTGCCTGTATACATGAATCACAAATATTAAAACTTGTTGAAAGAATGTCTGGCAGATTAATCTATCTAGATTCCAACTTAAGAATGGAAAAACTATTCATTTGCAGTGATATTTCTTTTCAATGCCTTGCAAAAGTACAGGCACAGAGGAGATTGAAATCTTATTGTTTTAATGAGGCATACATGGATAAATAAATGTTTCCTATCTATTTGCTATTTCTGCTTATAACCTGGGTACAACAAGGGAATATATTCTTTAAACAAATGGAAAAAAAGTACTAATTACTTTATAGCTCTCTATCTATAGATCCATAAGATGCATTGTTCTGTCCAAAGATTGACTTAGATTGATCAGTATATTTGAATTTTAAGACTTTGGCTGATTAAGTGTAGGTAATAATTACTATTATCCTACGACTAGTTTTGTAGTTAGAAGAGATGCTTCACCTGCTAACAATCAAAACCTTCACCTCTTAATATTGTTTTCTTTAAACTGGGGCTTAGAAAATGATTAGAAAGATTTGTGATGTTGAGTGAGAAATGACTATGTTTAGAAAATATATAAAATGACTTTAAAGATAGTCATTTAAAAGGTACTGATTTCAATGAACTCAGAATCCAGAGTTTTATAATTGAGTTATGACCTCAAGTAAGGAGTCAGGTACTAAATGGATATCATTTTGGGGGGAGGTGGGGGTACAAGGGATTGAACTCAGGGGCACTTGACCAGCCCTGTTTTGTATTTTATTTAGAATGAGAGTCTCACTGAGTTGTTTAGTCCCTCACTTTTGCTGAGGCTGGCTTTGAACTTGTGATCCTCCTGCCTCAGCCTCCCAAGTGGCTGGGATTACAGGTGTGCACCACCATGCCCAGCTACTAAATGGGTATCTTTTTAAAACCTTCCTCCAATTTATTGTTCAAGATTGTTGTAAAAGTTAATTTAATATATTTTGAACTCCTTGAGAATTCCTTGAATAAGATAATACAGAAAATAAAACATGAACAGATCCCATTAGTTTGAATTATCTGTTTTTATCAGTTAGTACAATGTCAAGGTTATTCCTTTTGCCAAGAGAAAGATTTTCAGAACGTTCTTTGTCTTTGCAGGGAGAAAATGTTATTAGATGTTAAAAATATTTTTAATGAATCATAAAACATCCATGTTGCTCCCCAAATTATATTTATTTTGGAGCAATAACAGTCTATCTTATATAAATAGCTTTGTAATTTAAACTAACAATAATTTATTGAGTACTTACTGTGTCCTGCTCTCCACTGGTCTTCTTGGACTCAAAGGTGTAGGCCTGTACAGCCCTCTGTTAGGCATTTCTCCTTTGCCAGCTGGCTGGATGTTAGTTTTTGTCAAAAAAGGAATTCTGCAAGAGAATGGGCTTCTCTTCCTGCTTCTGGTATGCTTTCCTTTCTCTTTGCTTCTGTGGTGCTCAACTAAGTGGCAGGACACCCAGCTGTGCTGAATTCTATGAATTTTTTTTTAAAAAATTTTTAGTTGTAGTTGGACACAATACCTTTATTTTATTTGTTTATTTTTATATGGTGCTGAGAATCAAACCCAGCACCTTGCACATGCTAGGTGAGCGCTCTACTGCTGAGCCACAACCTAGTCCCAAATTCTGTGAATTTTGATGGTATCACATGGATAACTTCTCAGTGAGTTCCACCAGTACCCCAACCAGCTTCCCAAATAGTCTCTCAGGCACCCCAGTGGACAGCTCCCCAGTAAGTTTGAGCAGCATCCCAGTATGTTTTCTTTCATTAGAAAGAACCCAGTGGGTAGCTTTTTCTTGCCCACCCTGATTAGTATCACTTCAGCAAACTGATCAGACATCTGCTGGAACAGACACACCCCATTCAGTGAAATCCAATTTCACCCTTAAAGGTGGGGTGAAGTGAGTGCCTCTTCTTTGTTTGATCCTCCTCAGATTCTCTGCCTTAGCCATACAGGTAGTGGCTCCTCCCTATGTTTGGTATTCCTATATCATGTGGAGTCTGCTCTGCCCATTAATAGTTAATCCCTTGTTGCTGGTTAATAAATTATTTATATTAATTTTCCCCTGTTCAAATAACTGGGTAGATTCTGTCTTCTGACTGTATTATGATTGTTACAGAATTGGTGATGGGTCCCAGGAAATAAACCTGTGAAGAAGGAATATTGAAAATGGTTTGTTCTTGTCCTTTGCTTGAGAGCAGGGCTGAGCTCTTTGTCAATGAAAAATAGGATTCTGGTAATCTCTTGCATGAATTGGCATCAAAGTTAATCAGGCTATCACCAGTGGCTGATTATAATGAAGTTCCAATTGCAGCAAGTATTCTGAGTGGCCAAGTAGCTGCAGTACTTTGTTTTGGAGGGGGAGGTTACTGGGGATTGAACCCAGAGGCTCTTTACCACTGAGCTACATCCCCAGTCCATTTATATTTTATTTGAGACAGGATCTCACTAAGTTGCTTAGGGACACACCAAGTTGCTGAAGCTGGCCTCAAACTTGAAATCCTCTTGCATTAGCCTCCTAAGTAGCTGAGATTACAGGCATACACCATTGTGCCTGCCAGTAGCTGTTGTACTTGACTGCTGTGGCAGTAACAATGGCTACAAGGATTGTGGCACAGGATGTGTTCTCCTGAGTCCAGGAACATTCACAGAAAGAAAATGACAAACTCAGGACCTTTAATTCAGAGTCTGAGAAATAGAGAGCTCCCATAACACCCTATTCTTTTCTCCATGAAAAAAAAAAAATCTATTTCTTGTAGCCCAAAGCTTATATTTAAACAATCAAACATTTAACTGTGTATTTTGGCTTCACCTTATCACTAATTTCCTGTGTGAAAGTTAGGGCATTAATTAGAAAAAAATGGAATCCTGAAATGTGGCTATTAGGTTAGACCCAGAAGAAACTGCCAAACTTAAACTCTTGTAACATTGGATCTGCTTGTCTGTAGCTGGAACCTGCCCACTGGTCTGAGGGTACTAGCCTTCCTTTTCATGAAATTTTTGTGACAACCATACTTGGGGTAGATGCTTTGATGGGGGATGTCCATTCTCTCTAAGACTCACTACAACGACCTGCAGCATTACTAAGGTCCTACTCCAGCAGTATGATCCAGGAGAAAATAGCTTACACACAAAAAGAGAAGTAAGATTTTGCTAATATATATTTGCAGAATCTTATAGAACAGGTGGGAGTAGATTTTAAGTGAAGATAGAATATAATACTAAAATGGGCCGAATTCTTTGATATCTGCACACCTTCAGTTTAAATGGGCTAGCTAACACAGCTGGAGTGACTAACAGGCTGCTCGGTTGACTAAAACCTAGACTTAATAATAACCTATGTTTAACAGCATAGAGGTACCAGAAGTTAATTTTCTCATACCAGAGTTAATTTCTCTATAGGCTGGAAATCCAAGATCAAGATTTCAGCATGGTTAGTTTCTCTTGAGGCCTCTCTCCTTGACTTGCACATGGGCACTTTGCCACTATGTCCTCACATGGCCTTTCCTTTGTGCACACATCCCTGTTGTCTCTTCTTTAATTATGAATTTTAGAGGAGCACAGTTCAGTCTATGATACCCAACAACATGTGCAGGAGGGTATCCAAAGACTTAGGAAAATAAAATAAAATTTTATTATGTGGGCCTGTACCCCACAACTCTTAATTGTATTTTAAAAGGAGGTACAGTAGATACTTCTATCAGTATGATCTTGAGAGGTACATTAGTGAGAGGAGCACCTGTATTTCTTTTTTTTTCCCCTATGTTTTTTATTATGCATTATAGTTGTGTATAATGATGGGATTTGTTGTGACGTATTTGTACATGCACACAATATAACAATATAATTTTGTCCCATATCACTCCCCAGCACTTTTCCCTTCCTCAGCCCCTGCTTTTTTTTTTTTTGTACCAGTGATTGAACCCAAGGGTGCTTAACACTGAGCCATATCCCCAGCCCTTTTTATTTTTCATTTTGAGACAGGGTCTCACTAAGTTCCAAAGTCCTCACTAAGTTGCTGAGGCTGGCTTTGAACTCTTGATCTTCCTGCCTCAGCCTCTGGAGTTGCTGGGATTATAGGCATGTGCCAATATACCCAGGAGCACCTGCATTCTTTTTTTTTTTTTTGTGTGTGTGTGTGTGTGTGTGTGGTGCTGGGGATTGAACCAAAGCATGCTAGGCAAACACTCTACCAACTGAGCTATACCCCCAGCCCCAGCACCTACATTCCTAAAAAGTTCTGTGGCTTCTTTCTTTTGTAGGCTAGATATGATCATGGAGGATACTGCCATTTTGATGGGCTCCCTGATCATAGTGGGGCTACTTGGATTCCAGAGCAGCATGAGGTCAAATGCCAGCAGCTAATTGCCAAATACAAGGACAGTAGTGCTGCTTCAGTAATCAGAATCTCACTGATCCTGGTCTTCCTAGGAATGAAATAGCTGAGTAGCCTACTGATGTATTCCTTGGCCCATATAATTGAACAACCAGCAGATCTTGTAACCCCAAATTAACATGAGTCACTACATTGGACCACCCAAGTTTCTCACCTAGTTTACAAACATAAGTCAGGTTTACCAATCCAGAGTCTGTTGACTGAAGAGGAGACCAGCTCTCCTTAGAAAAAGACTGCAGCTTGGCATGTACATATCATAAATCTTCCTTGAAGTCTTTCCCAAAAGGACTGGTGGCTTTCAATAGAGTCACTATACTTTGGGGGAAAAGTAATGCCAAAACCACTGAGGGATTGCTAGCTACTGACTATGATTTCAAGCTGATTCTTGGAGATCTAAAGCATCGCTAAGATCTGCCAGTAAAAGTTGAGATGTCAGGTGCTTAAGTGATTGATGGAGCTTTACCTCGAGTCTGACTCATAGTTTTTGCTTCATGTATTTGGGGGGCTTGTTATGTTTGTGCTATAATCTGAAAGTTTGTGTTCCTCCAAATTCATATGTTGAAATCCTTAACCCCCTAGGTAATAGTGTTATGAGGTAGGGCATTTTGGAGTTAAGTTAGATCATGATGGTGGACTCCTTATGAATGGTATTAGTGCCCTTTAAAAGAGACCCCAGGAAGACTGTTTGCCCTTCCATCACGTGAGGATATAGCTAGAAAGTACCTCTAAGGCAGAGAGTAGCACCTAGATCTTGGATTTCTCAGTCTCTAAACCTGTGAGAAATTTCTGTTGTTTTTAAGTCACTTAATTTATTATTATAGCAACTTGAATGAACTAAAACAGTTCATAAACACTTTAAAGAGTTATATATTCCTGATTTGTTGACCTTTTCATTCACAAAATATTTCTCCTTGACTTTAGAAGTATTCCTTGTCTTAAGTCCTTTATTCTCTGATACTTATGCAACCCCTCCAGCTTTCTTATGCTTACTGTTGGTATTGAATATCTATCTATATACATACATATGTGTGTAATTATATATATATACATATATAATGATAAGATGTCTATGTCACCTGTACATATTGAATGTATACAATTGTGGTTAAGCCACGTCCTCAGCCCTTTTTTATATTTCATTTAGAGAAAGGGTTTCACTGAGTTGCTAAGTGCCTCGATAATCTGCTGAGGCTGGTTTGAATCTCATGATCCTCCTGCCTCAGCCTCTCAAGTTGCTGGAATTACAGGCATGCGCTATTGTGCCTGGCCCCAGTACTTTTTGTTTTTTGTTTTGAGACAGGGTCTTGCTAAGTTGCTTAGGGACTCACTATGTTGCTGAGGCTGGCTTTGAACTTGTGATCCTCCTGCTTTAGTCTCTGGAGCCGCTGGGATTACAGGCGTGTGCCTCCATGCCCAGTCAGATCTTACTTTTTTATCCATTCTGATAACCTTTGCCATTTGGATGTGGTTTAGTCTGGTCCTATTTAAGTACACTTTGATGTGGCAGAATTTACATATGTTGTTTGTTTTCTTTTTTAAATGTCAGTGGACCTTTCTTTTATTCATTTATTTATTTGCAGCATGACAACATGCTAGGCAAGTGCTCTTTTGATTTAATTATTTTTTTTTAATTTATATCTATTGAGATTCAATATTCATCAGATCTTATTATCACCCTTTCTTTAATTTTATAAACATGATTTCCTTTAGTTCTTTGAACAATTTTTTAATAAAAACTACTTTGAAATTTTTGTCTGTGGGGGCTGGGGATGTGGCTCAAGTGGTAGCGCGCTCGCCTGGCATGCGTGCGGCCCGGGTTCGATCCTCAGCACCACATACATACAAACCACAAAAAGTGCTCTACCACTGAGCCATGACTCCAGCCCATGTTGTTTATTTTCTGTTTATATTTTTCATTCCTTTGCTCTCCCTTTATTGCTTTATTTTGTGGTAAATGTTTTTAATGTGCCACTTTAATTCCTCTGTTTATTTTTTAAAACTATTTTTAAAGTTATCTGGTGCTTTAGGGATTATAATATTGACCTTAATTTATCACAGTCTATTTTAGAATATCTTAATTTCAATAAAATATAGAAATTTCCTTTCAATATATCTACTCTTCTTCTCCCTCTCTTTATCTCTTTTTACATGTTTTAACTTAAAAATACAGTATTATAGAATCTTATATCATTTAAAGGAGATAAGAAAAATTATCTTTGGAGTTATTGGTATTTACCCCTATGTTTATTATATCTTGTTCTTTCATTTCTTTCTGTGAACTCAGGCTATCATTTATTTCTTCATCTCTTATTTCTCATAAGATATTTCTGCTAGCAATTTCTCTCTGTTTTTTGTCTGAGAAACCTTATTTTTCCTTAATTTTTGAAGGACAGTTTTTCTGGGTATGGAATTCTTATTTGGCAGTCATTTTACCTTCTAGCTCTTTGAGTATGTCATTATACAACTTTCTGGCCTCTACTGTTTTTGATTTACATGATAGTCTTTCTCTTGTTGCTTTCAAATTTTTATCTTTGTCTTTAATACTCAACAATTTGATTATAATTATATCTAAATGTGGATCTTTTGTGTTTATCTTTCTTGAGTTTATTTGATCTGTAGATTACTGTTTTTCTTCCAGTGTGGAAACTTTTAGCCATTAGTTTTTCAAATTCTCCTTCTGTGTGTTTCTTTCCTTTCCATTACATGCATGTTGTTATACTTGATGTTGTTTCATGGATTTTTTGTGATCTACTGATTTTTTTCATTGTTTTTTTCTCCTTGATTGAATAATTGAACTATATGCAAAGTTACTGGTTGTTTCCTCTGTTATCTCTGGTCTTCTAAATCCCTCTAGAGATGTTTTTATTCTAGACATTTTACTTTTCAACTTAAGGTTTTGATTTAATTATTTTTTTTAAATTTATATCTATTGAGATTCAATATTCATCAGATCTTATTATCACCCTTTCTTTAATTTTATAAACATGATTTCCTTTAGTTCTTTGAACAATTTTTTAATAAAAACTGCTTTGAAATTTTTGTCTGTGGGGGCTGGGGATGTGGCTCAAGTGGTAGCGCGCTCGCCTGGCATGCGTGCGGCCCGGGTTCGATCCTCAGCACCACATACAAACAAAGATGTTGTGTCTGCCGAAAACTAAAAAATAAAAATATTTTAAAAAAAATTTTTTTGTCTGTGGCCAAAAAAAACAGCAGAACACTCTGAGGAAGGCAGAAGCCTGTCTGCTTTTCCCACCTCAGAGATTCTAAAATGCTGTATAATTCCAGGATGCTGTATGATCAGGGGAGGCTGGGGCAGATGCAGACAGGCTCTGCAGGCCACACAGAGAACACACCCAGATTTGAGCTTGGAAACAGGAGGGACCTGAAAATTTTTATAAATGGAGCCTCAGCCTGTTCAAAGGGTATGACCTAAGGAGAGCATTACCTATACAGTTATTTATATAATACTAATTCTCATTGGTACTATATCAAGGAAGATACTCAGGCCACTTCATTCAATATGTAAAGGTGACATAGGCATTCTTGTCATTAACTTTACTGAGAGGTGAGATGATCATAATTGAAAATAAAAAGGCAAACCAGGCTTGATGACACACACCTATGTGCCAGGAGGCTGAGGCAGGAAGACTGCAAATTCAAGGCCAACCTCAGTGGGGACCTAAGCAACTAGTGAGACCCTATCTCAAAATTAAAAAAAAAATAAAAAAAGAGCTAGAGGTGTGGCTCAGTGGTAGAGGGCCTCTGGATTCAAACCCCAGTACCACAGGGCAGGGAGGGGGTGGTTTAAGGAGGTCGTTCACTGGTAGAGCACTAGAGCACTTGCCTTGAGTGAACAAGTCCCTGGGTTCAGTCCCCAGAACACCCCCCACACACACACACAAAGCAGGGAAAAAACTGACAATTATTAAGCCTAAAATTCTGCTTTTTAGACTAGTATTTGGGAAAAAAATCTTTGTCTGATAAATCTAGCATCTGAGGACCCACAGATATAATTTCTCTTAACTCTTTTTACCCTTAGTATGGGGCACACATTCTTGTTTTTTCTTGAGTAGTAAACATTTTAGATAATATACTATAACAATTCTGAATTCTTACTTTTTTCCCTGCAGGGAGTTGTTTTTTGTTTATTTCGATTAAATCTTTAATGTCTCTCTTCTTCAAAGTTTAGTCACTGATATCAGGATTTCTTTTCTTTCTTTTTTTTTTTTCTCTTTTGTTTAGATATTTAAACCTGGAGTTATCTTGGGTATCTTAATGTTCAGCTGAGGATTGACCAGAAATTTTGCTCAAGCACTTCAAGGCAATAAGGCTTCCACTCTAAGCTGATAGATCTGTGTGGGGGCTGGGTAGACTATTAAACATCAGACTGTTTTCAAGTTTGCCTAAGCTTTGACTTTATACTGAGCTCTCTTGCCTCTCCATATGCAGTCTCCATTGGCTAGGGATACGTGGGTGGCTAGGGCCCACTTTGGCTTATGCAGAACAAGTGCATAGGCATGAGTCATGGAAAGATACATGGAGAATTTATCATGAATGACATCCTGGAACTCCCTGTTAAACCCTTGGCCAATTCCCAGTCTATCAATCACCACAAACAGGACCATGATCTCACACCAGGTCCTCCCTGTTTGCTTGCCACTGAGATTTTCATCTTCAGGATGCTCCAAATCAAGTGATCCCTGTCCATCAGCAGCCACAAAACTGTTGGATTTCACAACCTGCCTTGTGGTGAAGCTATCACCAGATAGAGCTGGGAAGAAGGGACAAGCCCCACTCCGCCCCGCCAGAACGTCACAGACTAGTATATTGTTAGCTGAATTTCAGTCATTTCCAGGAACTTTTCAGTTTTTGCCCACCTTTGGTTGACTGGCAGAGTGCTGACATGGCTGGGTTTTTACAGCTTTATTTGATTTTGTGGGAGAGGATTTATCGACCTCCCCCCCCCCCCCATCATGCTGTAAGTTAGCGTTCTAGCATATTTGAATGTATTTCTCTTTTCTACAACAAACATGTTTTTATTCTTAATAGGAATAAAATAATATAAAGGTAGTTATTTTAAATACCTTTAAAAAGGCAAATTAAACCTTACATTCTGAGATCTATTCATACCTTAAGTTGTTGTATCCCAAGCAAACCTGATTTTTCCTTTGTGCAGATGGGCTTGTGTGCAGAATGTGGAAGCCTGGTCCCCATGAACACACCCATCTGTGTGGTGTGTGAGGCCCCTCTTGCTCCACAGCTGTGGCCACAGGCAAGCCTCCACTTGAAGGTAATGAAATGTGATTTTGAAAAAACCCGAATGAAATACATAGAAAGTGACCTTTGAACAATTAGGGTTTTCTTTACCTGGTGGAGTGGGCTAACAAATAAAAGCTAACATTTGTTGAAAAAAATCCATTCAAATTTTGGGTAAATATGCTGCCCAAAAGATAACTTGTAATAGGATCTATAACATTAAAAAAAATAACTTAGACTGCACATTTTTCAAATATCCTAGACTTTGAGTACAATACTCAAAGTGAGTGTAAGGGACATAAAGGTTACTTCCCTTGAGACAGAAAAGTATATTGAATGCATGATAATAAGTATATATTTAAGAGAAATAAAATGAGGATTATAGCAGAGCCTCCAAGGTGTTTCTAATATCTATTCTCTTTCTTCCATATTAATAGAATCTTTAGTTTATCACAAGGATCAGAAATGTAGGAATGTATTCCCTGAACATAGATTTGAAGGCCAAATTTCAGCATAACTAACAGTTTTTCCCCTGAGATATTTAAACTTTAACATTGCACATTATTTGGCTTATAATCTTGCCCTTAAGTGGCTTCATGCTTTTCTTTGCTCTATTTAATTTGCTTTATTATATATAAACAAAGAATACTTATAACTAGTCACATGGGAAAAAAAGTTACATATCATCACATAAAATTTAAAAAAACTTGACAAATGATGAAAACTTTTTGGTGGGATGGTTGAACATACAACTGTATCTTTTTCTTAATTTACAATTCCATTTACCTCCTCTGTAATCCCAAAGAAACATCAATAGAGGATGAAATATATTTAACTAAGGGATAAAAAAAACAGGAATTTTTAGAAATAAAGAAAATACATGGACTTAATTGTACAGTAAGAAATATAATATTTCTAAAATGGGCTTATAGGTTCTAGGTGTGCAAAATGTATTAAAAGAAAAGCTATGTCCACTTCTTGTTCTGCCTCCAAGGTTCCTTCACTGTGAAAATTTCAGTAGTATCCCAGGATGTGTAAACCTTCAGAAATTAGATTTTGAGGAACTGGTTGGGCCAAAGTCAGATAGATGAAAATTTACTAAGTGCTTTGGGAGGCAATTATTTTCACCCTTAAACTTTAGAAGCTACCATGGGGAGCTACCAAACGCTTCTCGAAACCCATCTTTAGGCTTCATATACATGAGAGAAAGAAATAAGCTCTCTCTTGTTTAAGCCACTGTTGTTTTGGGATGTTTTGTGAATCAAAGCAGAGCCTACTCTTGTTAATATGTTTTCTCAGGATGTTTGGAAATGTCTTTCCAAACTCCTTGGAATATTCAAAACAGGAGGAATAGGTGTCACCTACAGCCTGCATGGGGAGGAAATAAGCAACCCTCAGAGTTGTGGGCGGGCTGGAAATAAAAGTCTGAAAAAGTAATATTAAGAAATAAACACAGGGCTGGGGTTGTGGCTCAGCCGTAGAGTGCTCACCTAACACAGGTGGGATGCTGGGTTTGATCCTCAGCACCACATAAAAATAAAATAAAGGTATTGTGCCAACTACAACTAAAACAAAATATTTTAAAAAAAAGAAACACAAAAGATGAAAAATATATTTTTTTCAAAGTGAGGGCTTGACGGGTAGAATAGACCTGTTTCAACAGATGGGTCTGATCCTAAAAAAAGAGAAAAGCCCATGAATGCCTTATTTATAGTGAAACACACCAAAGAAATTTATCGTGAGGAGGGCTTCTTCAAGGTAAATAAGAAGCTGGGGAAATTGGCCCAGGTGGAGACTTATCACTTGCGTAGTTATTCTTCCTCTTCCAAGCAGCTGGACCCTCAAGGCTGTTTAAGTACACTGGTATCTCTTTTACCCAAGGCAAGCAGTCATTTAAATTCAAAGCTATTGAACTCATAAATTCTTTGCCAGGCATGGATTGGGCCCCATTAACAGTGAGCACCTGCAAATGGGCGTGTCTTTCTACACCTTTACATGGAAAGATTCCAGATGGGGCAATCAAGCTGTCCAAGGCTATGGAGTTCAAAGCAATAATTTATTTGCCACTCCTGACAAATAGGAATATTTGTTATCAACTAAATTAAATATGTATCACATTTCTTCCACCTTTAAAATCTATAGTTCTAAGGAGAGAAATAGTAGAAATAGATTGGACTGGACAGTGGATAAGGGGGGTGGATAGAAAGGACAATAGAATTAATTGGTTATAACCATATATTAATTGGTCATAACCTTGTATTTGTATACATGACCAGGGTAACTCCACACTACGTATGACCACAAGAGTGGAAACCTAATAGAACAAGTTATACTTTATGTATATATATTCTGCCAAAATACATTCTACTGTCATATGTAACTAAAAATAAAAATAATAAGTAAATAAATAAAACCTGTAGTTTTTCATTCTAGGAAGGAAAAGAGATGTAAAGGTATAAGTAATTTTTCCTTCAATTTGTTTGTAAGTCCTTTATTGAGAGTAAACATAGGACTGCTATATTGATTAGTAGCATTAAATCCAGGGGTGGTCCCTTTATTAAAGGGCAATTTCTGAAAGGGATGGCCACTTGCATGTTATTTTTATTCCATTGGTGGTCCAAAGTTGGCATATATCTTATAATAAAGAATGTAAGATATAAGAATTCAAAGGAGAACTTAGAAAATCAAGCCTGCTTGACTTCAATGTCACTTTTTCTAAGGGAATTATTGACTTTGAAATTATTGAGTAAACTAGCTTCACATTAACTAAATATTCCTAGAATTTGGTACAGCTTCCATAAAGGGATGTTTCAAACATTAATTTTCAAAAACCATGGGAAATAATGATTGAGGGTATCATTATTTACTACTGACTCTAGAAGTGAGACTCTTGTGATCATTTCTATTGGTATTTGTTTTCCCCTAGAGTTTAGTTTATTTTAGCACTAGGATTCGTGTGTGTGTGTGTGTGTGTGTCTGAGGTTTGAACCTAAGGGCAGTCTACCAGTAAGCTTTTTGTTTTTTATTTTGAGGCAGGATCTCACTGTGTTGTTGAGGCTAACCTCAAACTTGCAATCCTCCAGCCTTAGCCTCCTGAATAGCTGGGATTGTAGGTGTGTACCATCATGCCTGGCTTATTTTAGCATTACATTTTTATGATCATAATATATATTCAAAAGTGTATATATTGCTTAATTTTGTTTCTTTCAATGAACATTTGAATACTTCTTGGCATCCCCCCTTCTACTTTTTTATTTGGAAACTTGACTACATAAACAGTATACTTCATTTCATAAGAATTCATAGAGTTGTATGAGCCTAAGGAAGTCTCTGGAAACCTGTATTTGGGTCCTTGAATAGGTTGTATTGGGGGAATGGTTCTGAAGACAGAGTGAGGTCTCTAGACCAGTCCTCCATTGATCATATGGCATTTTGGCCTTGTGCCAAACAGCTGGTATCCTTCACCATCATGTGGCCATGAACCTTCCCTTAGCTTCATCTGGTTTCTCTTTGTTCTACCATGTACTTCTACCATGATCTCTCAGGTGCTGAGCAGCTTTTGAAGACTTTTTTGATTTGTCTTTTTCTTAGACCATTGTGTTGGTTTCTGCATACTGTAGTCCCCAGGCTTTCACCCTGAGACTCACTGCCTCCTGCCTAGATGCAGTGACCTGGGCCCCTGTGTGCCTTGGTGGTCATGGTGGCTATAGGACAGAGAAGAAAAATTCATTAATTCTATCAGGGTCAGGGCCAGGGGTGGTTTCAAAAAGAAGATGTCATCTGACTGGATATTGTGGGGAGCATAAGAATTTGCCAGATTAAAAAGTGGTGAGACAAGTGGTGGCTCATGTGCAAGCATTGTGGAAGACTGGTAGGGGACAAGGGCTGTTCCAGGCATGTAAAGTCTGCCATGCCCTACTAGTTCATTTCCAACATTCTGCCCCATTTTATTGTGTCAATTAAAGCTTATCATTTGGGTATTTGAAAATTGTTCTCAACTTCCAACTCTTTTATAAAAAGTTTTATCCCATTGACTAAGCTGGGTCTATTAAATTGGGTAAAACCATCCAACTAGATGATATGTTGCAACTGCTGTGGAGGAAATGGAAAATGCAGGTATTGACTTTTTTTTAAGTCATCAATCATAGCTATTTAGCATCCTTGTTAAGGCCATGATGGTGGCCTTTGATGGTGGCCTCAATTCCAAATCATTCCTATGAACATCTATGATTCTATGGATACAGTGGTTGTGATATAAAATGATTTTTATGTGATTGTGGATCATAGTCACTGCTCTGAATGGAAGTGAGCTATGGCATAGTGTCAAACGCCATCACAAAAACCAAGATACCATTTAGTAGATCCAGTGCAGTAAGGTAGACCACCACCTTGAGAGATTCTTTGTAGTATCTCAGAATGGAGAAGATGGAGAGCAGTATAGGCATTTATTACTGGGAATTGATGACTTTGTTTTCCATATTTTTAATTGGTGCATTATAACTATACATAATGGTTGGACTTGTTACATATTCATACACGCACACAATGTAACAGTAAAAGGAATGGGTGAACTTAAAGAAGGTTTGCAAGAGTGAGCCCAAGTGTGAATTGTGGACTATGAGCAATAATGATGTGTCAGTGTAGGTTCATGGGTTGTAACAAATGTACCACTGTGATGCCTATGTTGACAGAGAGGCTGAGTGTGTGCGGGGACAAATGTATGTAAGAACTGTAATGTCTGCTAAGTTTTACTGTAACCTAAAACTTCTCTTAAAAATAAGGTTTATTAATGAAAATTTTACAATAGAGGTTTTGCAAGGCAGGACTAAGATTGGGCAGAGTGTAGACTGGGCAAAGCTGTGATATACAAGTTTTGGTTTGTGGACCCTCCAAGATGGTATCTTGAAGTAAGATTCTGGACTTGATAAGTAAATAACTTTAGTTGGATTACAGTCTTCTCTTCTTAGAGGAAGTATCTCCTGCAGCAAACAATAAAATCATTTTTGTTCTATTTCAGTACTTTTAAACACCAGAACAAAAAAATTGTCTCACTTCTTAATGAGTTTCACTAGATCATGTCTGAGTTGACACCTTCAGGCATTTTGTAGCCTAAATCTTACAGAAAAACTCTGACAATTGCAGATTATTCTGTGGCAACTTTAAGAGACGTTAGAATCCTGGACCCAATGAGTATCAGGAATTAGGCACAAGACGGTGATTCTCTGCCACTCATTTAACAGTTAACCTCTGTCTGCCCTTTAGGAGTCGCTTACATTGGGAATGTGGTTTCCTGAATAGGTACAGATTCCTAAGAAAACGTTAGGAATCTTCTACTGAAATGGAGTTAAACAGACTTTGAAATGCTGGGATTTTATAGAGCTATGTAGTGATATTATAAATCAAATCTCAGATGTTGGGATTTATTTTCTTCATGATCCTTTACCTGTACCAGTTTCTAAACATTCTGTATTAGTTTGGGGATGCCTAGACCCCACAGTCCCAGAGTGCAAAGGAATATTCAAGCATCATGGTCATTGAAAATTGAAAAGATAGTATCTTGAGAGTACTGGATGACCCAATGTCAGTAGGTATTAGCAAACTCCCAATAGCTGAACCCTAGTTAGACTGTTTTGACCACCTTTTTCCCTTCTCCACCTCCTGTGTTGTACCTTAACCCCAGGGTCCTGACTCAGAAAGTTGTACTTAGAATTTCTTTTCTAAGATAATCTTTCCTCTTTCTTTCTTTCTTTCTTTTTTTTTTTTTTTTTTTGGCACTGGGGTTTGAACCCAGGGATGCTTTATCACTAAACTACATTCCTACCTCTTTTTATTTTTAATTTTGAGACAGGGTCTCACTAAGTTGGTTAGGGCCTCACTAAATTGCTGAGGCTGACCTGGAACTTGTGATCCTCCTGCCTTGGCCTCCCAGTTGCTGGGATTGCAGGCATGTGTCACTATACACAGCTACTTCTTTCATTTCTAAGTGAGAAACTTCAGAAAGAACCTAGAGCCCCATGGGTAAAACCTAGTCCCCAAACAAGATTATTGGAAACACAAAGAAGCTGGTCTCGAGTCTTTCTGTTTACTATTTATGCTATGAAACGGAGAGCCTACTGACCATCGGACTTCTCCCATTGGGTGATGGGGATGGGAAACCTTACATACAATCAGTGCATAATTTTTGAATGTCCTTCAAAGACCAAATGAATACTATTTTAAGTTTGTTTGGGATTTTGTTTCTTTTAAAACTATGTTAATTTATCTGATGCTATTTATTGTTGTAATAATTCCTAAACCAATCTAATCTTGAGGACCTTAGTGTTATAATAGGGTCTAGAGCTGGATGACTAACTACAAAGATTGCTTGATGATTTCTCTGCAATGTTATTTGCTCAGTTGTTCTTCTTCTCTGTTGATAAGGAGAAAGTAGTCTGCCGCACTTGTGGCACAGGGAATCCTGCTCACCTGAGATACTGTGTCACCTGTGAGGGGACTCTGCCTTCAGCACAAGAGGTAGGTTGACTGTATGTGCCAATCCTATATCTGGGGGCTACTAAATGTTTGATATTGATGTTAATAGAGAGTTTAATCTGCAGTGGGGTAAGAAGGCTCCTTCACCCAAAAAACCTTCTCATGGTAAACTAAAAGCAACCTTGCTATTTGTGCAGAGGACTTTATTATTTATCAATACATACTTGTTCTCAAAGTCTCAAAGAGAATTCAGCAAAATCTACAGTTTCCTAAGAACTTTGCAAGGTCAGCTGGCCGTAGCATGTGGGGGAAATGGACCCATCCACATTTTAAGTACAGACAAGTATGTCTCTGTTGACTATCTAGATGCAAATGCTGTTTTTAGAAATTAGGAACATTATAGCCCCACTTCTTAGGTTTCCTGCCAGCCTATTTTGGGTGTTGAAATGAAAGAATAAGAGAATACGCAACTTAAATACCATTAATGGTTTCAGTTTAGATGATTTATTTTACGTTCATAAAAGGTTTTTGATGAGATTCCAGGTGACTCTTGCTCTGGCCTACCAAGAAGAAATTGGCATTTAATAGCCAACCTAGAGGAAAAAAACTTGCTTCATTTGGGCTACTATATGTATTTTCAACTGTGGGGTTTGTTCTCATCTTAAAGAGATTCCCTGGGAAACTAGACAACATGTGATGATTAGTGTGATTAACATGATTAGCATCAAAGAGAAGTATGTTAGTTCCCTAGAGATGCCAGATCAGACCACAAACCATTTCACAGTTCTGGAGGCCAGAAGTCTGAAACTGAGGAGCAAGTCCTGGAGAAAGAACTGTTTCAGCCCTCTATCGTAGCTTCTTGTAACCTCAAGCTTCCCGACTCCTAGATACATCCCTCCAGCTCCTGCCTTTGCTGTCACATGATGTTCTCCCTGTATCCCTCCACATTGCTTCCTCTGTGTGTCTGCCTCTATGTCATGATTTCCCCTTTTTATAAGGACACTAGTCATACTGGAATAGGGCCCACATTAATGACCACATTTTAACTTGTTGACCTCTGTAAAGACACTTTCCAAATAAGGTTACATTCTGAGGTATTTAATATAAGGACCTCAACATACATTTTTCTCAAGAGGCAATGGAAGCAGTGGACAAGATACCTGTGGGGTGTGTGTGTGTGTGTGTGTGTGTGTGTGTGTGAGTGTGTGTGTGTGTGTTGCTGGGGATTGAATACTGGGCATCACAAATGCTAGACAAGTGCTCTACCACTGAGCTACATCCCCCACCCTGGTCAAGATAGCTCATGAGGTTGTAACTAATCACTTGACAGTCTTAAGACCTTGATTTGAAGGAACTTTGTTTTTAGATTTATTGAGCTAGGATTAATGTGCAATAAAATTCACCTATTTAATTGTAGAGTTTGATGGATGTTGGTAATTATATATAGTCACTTCAACTACCACCATGAGGAAGACATTGAACAGTTCATTTACCATAAAAAGTTTTATCATGCCTCTTTGGAGTTGAGGCCCACCCCCTAGTCACTAATCCCAGAAACCGCCCATTTCTTTTGACACTATAATTTTGCCTTTTATAAAAATTTGTAGTTTTTTTGTATTTAATTTCTTTCACTTAGACTGCTTTTGAGATTTGTTCATGGTGTTGCATATATTAGTATTTTAAAAAATATTTTTTAAAAATTTTGATCATTGAATAGTATTCCTCAGTATGGTTATACACTATTAATTGATTCACTCATAGGTGCTTGTGCTGTTTTCAGTTTCAGAATATTATGAATAATGCTACATTCACATAAAAGTCTTCGTGTGAACCTAGTTTTTTTTTTTCTTTTGGATAAATACCTATGAAGTATTTCATAATTTTATTAAATAATGCTTCATACTGTTGTCCAAGATGACTACACCACTTTACATTCCTCCCAGCAATATACAAAAGTTCCTTCCAGTTTCTCTGCATAAATACCAACACTTGATATTAATTGGGCATTTATTCATGATAGTCTCTTTTTAAAAAAAATTTTTTTTTAGTTGTAAATGAACACACAGTATCTTTATTTATTTTTATGTGGTGCTAAGGATCAAACCCAGTGCCTCACAGATGCTAGGCAAACACTCTGCCATTGAGCCACAACCCCAGCCCATGATAGTCCCTTTTTATCATTTTAATGTCTATAGGCTCTATAGTGATCTTCTTTCTCTCATGCCTGATATTTGTAATTTATATATGTGTGTTCTCTCTCCTTTATTATTTTTTTTTAAGAGAGAGAGAGAGAATTTTTTTTTAATGTTTATTTTTTAGTTTTCGGCAGACACGACATCTTTGTTTGTATGTAGTGCTGAGGATCAAACCTGGGCTGCACGCATGCCCGGCGAGCGCGCTACCGCTTGAGCCACATCCCCAGCCCCCTTTATTCTTTTTTTGTCTGTTTGGCTACAGATTTGTAAATTTTGTTGATTTTTTTTCCTAAGAACCAGGTTCTGGTTCATTGATTTTTCTCTGTTGTTTTGCATTCTGTTTTTCATTTTGTTTTTCTATTATTTATTTTTCTTGGGATTAATTTGTTCTTTTCTCATTTCTGAAAGTGAGAACTCAGATGATTAATTCCATATTTTTTCTCTTTTAAAACACAAGCTACAGATTTCTAAGAACTTCTCCAGCAGCATTCACAAATGTACTTATGTTGTGCTTTCACAATAATTTAGTTCAAAATTTTCTAATTTTTGTATGATTTCTTCTTTGACCTATGACTCATTTATAAGGTTATTGTTTAATTCTCAAATTAACTTTTCCTAATTATCGTACTTTATTGATGTAAAATTTAATTAAATTGTGGTCATAGAAGACATTCTATATGATTTCATTTTTTTAAATTAACGAGATTCATTTTATGGCCAGCATATGATTTAACTTGGAAAACATACAAGGTGCGCTTGAAAATAATGTGTGTCCTATCATTGTTGGGATAGTATTCTCTAATATCAATTAATTATAAGTGGATTGTTGTATAGATCTTATGTTATTTTTATACTATTGTCTAGTTCTTCTAGCGAATATTGAAAAAGGGGTATTAAAACCTTCAACTACAGGAAGCAAAAGACCTTTACACTGAAAACTGTAGAACATTGATTAAACAATTTGAAGATGACACAAATAAATGGAGAAACATCCTGTGATTGTGATTGGAAAATTTAATATTGTTAAAATGTTCATACTAAAGATTCGAGATGGCATTCAGGCATGGTGGCACATGCATATAATCCTACTGAGGCAGGAGGCTCACAAGTTTGAGCCCAACTTCAGCAACTTAGTGAGATCCTGTCTCAAAGTTAAAAATAAAATGGGTTAGGAATGTGGCTCAGTGGTTAAGGGTACCTAGGTTCAATCCCCAGTACAAAAAAAAAAAAAAAAAGATTCAAGATGGCAAATAGGGGAAAGGCTGCATTTCCGTTTGCTCTGTGACTTTGGATTCAAGCAGCTGGAGTACTTCTTACTGAGCTGCTGGGAATCTACAAGGATGCTATAAGTTCATCAGGTAGAGACTAAACCCAGCCAAGAGATAGTGCATCTTGTTCCACACACAAATTAATCATACTCAAACTTCAGCAATGCTTTAATACAAAAAACAGAAGAGACAAACTAAAAACCAGGCTCCAGCTAGGAACAACTGGGCGGGGGGTACTCAGGTCCCACTCATGGACACCTACTCAAATAGAAAAATCAGAATTAACACCAAAATTATTGATATCACACCTAAAAATTGTCTCAATCTAGATCAATCTAGGGCACTTTGGCAAAAGAAGTCTGTGCCCTAAAAAGGCTCACACATAAGAGTGGAAGAGAAATCCATCCCAACAGATGCATAAAAATCCAACACAGGAATAAGGAGATAAAGATATTGAAAAAGAACAAAACAGAAATCTTGGAAATGAGAGATGCAATAAATCAAATAAAATGTTCAGCTCAACATCTTAATAGAGTAGACCATACTGAAGACAGAATCTTAAAACTGTAAGACCAAGTGGCTGACCTTGAAGATGCAGACAGTATGAAAGAAGATAAAATAAGTAACCATGATTGGCATACAAAAGAACTCTAGGACAATAATAAATAAAATTTAAGAATCATTGGAATTGAAGAAGGTTGTGAGATGCAGGCTTGTAGCATGGATAACCTCTTCAGGGAAATAATAACAAAAATTTCCAAACCTTGAAAATGAGATGAACATCCAGATACAGAACTGCAAATAGACAAGATCAAAAAAGAACTTTTCCATGACATATTACAATTAAAATATCGAACACATAGAACAAATATAGAATTTTTTAATATTTATTTTTTAGTTGTAGGTCACAATACCTTTATTTATTTATCTTTTTTAAAAAAAAATTTTTAGATGAGTAGATCTTTATTTTATTCATTTACTTATACATGGTGCTGAGAATCAAACCCAGTGCCTCACACATGCTAGGCAAGCGCACTATCACTGAGCCCCAGCCCCAGGCCCTATTTATTTATCTTTATGTGGTGCTGAGGATCGAACCCAGGGCCTCACACGTGCTAAGCGAGCACTCTACCACTGAGCCACAACCCTAGCACAAATATAGAATTTTTAAGGTCACAATAGAAAAAAATGTCAGGCCATATTTAGTGCAAGCCAATCAGATTACTTCTGATTACTTCTCAGACAAACTAAAAAATCCGGGAGAGTTTGGAATGATGTGTTCCATGCTCTGAAAGAAATAACTGTCAACTAAGGTTGCTGTATCCATAAATTATCCTTCAGAATTGAAAAACCTTTCAAGATAAGCAGAAACTAAAGAATTTATGACCACTAAGCTGGCACTACAGACAGTACTTCATATAGAAGATATAAAAAACACCCAAGAGCTCACAAATAGACCAATATCATTTGAAGAGCAGCTAAGCAAACAAAAGGACCAAATTAAACATTAGAAATAAAGTAAAAGGAATTAAACATCTCTCTATAATAATTTTGAATGTAAATAGACTCAACTCCTAGTTAAAAGAAATAGGCTGGCAGAATTGATTTAAAAACCAGACCCAACTATATGTTGTTTGTAAGAGATTCACCTTATAGCAAAGTAATCTACAGGCTGAAAGTGAAAGGATGGAAATTGATATACCCAGGCCAACAGAGTCTAAAAACTATTCTTATATTCAACAAAGCAGACCTCAAACCAAAATTAATCTGAAGAGAGAAAAAAGATCACTTTATAACAGTAAAGAGAATTATCCAACAAGAAGATATAACAATAGTAAATATTTATGCTCCAAAACATTGGTGTACCTACGTACATAAAAGAGACATTACTTGAATTAAAGATTCATACTAAAAATGTGGATGTGTAACCGATGTGATTCTGCAATCTGTATTTGGGGTAAAAATGGGAGTTCATAACCCACTTGAATCTAATGTATGAAATATGATATGTCAAGAGCTTTGTAATGTTTTGAACAACCAATAAAAAAAAAAAAAAGATTCATACTGACCCCAGTACAATGATACCAGGTGCTTTCAACACACCTTTCTCACCAATAGATAGGTCATCCAGATATTGAACTGAGTAAAGACTCTTGAGACCTAAAAAATATTATAAACCAAAAGAACATAACAGATTCTATAGAATATTTGATGAGAGGATAGCTGAATACACTTTCTTCTCAGCTGCTCGTGGAACCTTCTCCAAAATAGGCCACATTTTAGGCCACAAAGCAACTCTTAGAAAATACCAAAAATTATATAATTTCTTGCACCTTAGTAGAATGAAAATTAGAAATCAATACAAAAAAAATCTATAGAAACTACATAAATGATACAGTATAGAGTGATAAATGCAGAGAAATGTTAAAATTTTTAAATTCTCATGAAAATAATGATACAATATACCAGAACCTCAGGGACACTCTGAAGGCAGTTTTAAGAAGAAAGTGTATAGGTATGATTGGGTACCTAAGAAAATAAAAAAGATTCCCAATAATCTAATGAGGCAACTCAAGGCCCTTGAAAAACAAGAACCAATTCCAACTCCAAAGCCAGTAAAAGGAAGGAAGTAATTAAGATTAGAGCCAAAATCAATGAAATAAGAGAATTTTTAAAGAATTACAAAGGATCAATGAAATGAAGAGTTGATTCTTCAAAAAGATAAACAAGATCAATAAGCCCTTTGTCAAACTAACAAAAAGAAAAAGACCAAAACTAATAAAATCAGAATGAAAAAGGAGATATCACCACAGGTGCCTCAGAAGTCCAGAGTGTCATGAAGGACTATTTTGAAGTATCATTAAGGACTAAAACTCCAGTAAACTGGAAAACCTAGAAGCAATGGATACATTTCTAGACATATACCGCCTGCCAAAATTGAATCCAGAGGACACAGAAAACCTAAACAGAGAAATAATTAGCAATGAGATAGAAGCAGTAATAAAATGCCATCCAATAAAGAAAAACAAAGAACAAGATGGAGTCTAAGCTGATTCTACCAAGCCTTTAAAGAAAAACTAATGCCAGTGCTCCTCAAATTATTGCCAAGAGTTAATAAATAAATGGGAGGGATAGCATCAAATTTAAAAGGTTCTACACAGAAAAGGAAACAAGAATGTGAAGAGAGAAGCTACAGAATTGCTAGCTACTCTTCTGACAGAAGATTAATATACAGACTATATAAAGAACTCAAAAAACTTAACACCAAAAACCAAATAACCCAGTTGATAAATGGACAAAGAACTAAGCAGACACTTCTTAAATAAAGAAATACAAATGGCCAACAAATATTATGAAAAAAATGTTTAACATCATCAGCAATTAGGAAAATGCAAATCAGAACTACACTGATAATAGTAGCCATCAAGAATACAAACAATAATATGCTGGAGAGGATATGGAGAAAAAGGAACACTTTTACACTATTAGTTGGATTGTAAATTAGTACAGCTACTATAGAAATCTGTAAGGATGTTCCTCAAAACACTAGGAATGGAACCACCATATGGCCAGTTATACCACTCCTCAGTATTTATCCTAAGGAATTAAAAGTCAGCATACTATAATGATATATACCCATGTTTACAACAGCACAACCCACAGTAGCCCAACTATGGAACCAGCTTAGGTAGTGTCAATGAATGAATGAATAAAGAAAAATAGTATATGATGAAGTTTTATTAAGCTATAAAGAAGAATGAAATTATGTCATTTACAGGAAAATGGATGGAACTTGAAAACATTATGTTAAGCAAAATAAGCCAAATTCAGAAAGTCAAGGACCATATGTTTTCTTTCATATGTGGAATTTAGGAACAAGGAAAAGAAAGTTTGGGGGGAATATCTTATGAGAATCAATGGGAAATCAGTAAAGGAAATGGACCAGGGGAGGGAGGAAGGAAGAGGAAGGGGAAATACTAGGGGCTGTTATTGTCCAATATGTTATAATATTGTGTGCATGTGCAAATATGTAACAAAGAATCCCACCATTATGTACAACTATAATGCATCAATAAAAAAATGTGGAAAAAATGTTCATACTACCCAGAGCAATCTACAGATTCAGTACAATTCCTATCAAAATCCCAATGACATTTTTCACAGGATTAGGCAAAACAATATTAAAATTCATGTGGAACTACAAAAGACCCAGAATAGCCAAAGCAATTTTGAGCAAAAAGATAAAAGCCTGATTTATTGCAAACCTATAGTGAATCAAAACATCATGTTATTGCCATAAAAACAGACACATTCATCAATGGAACAGAATATAAAACTCAGAAAAATAAATCATGCATTTGATTAAGTTGCTAAGAATACACATTGAGGAATGAGCAGTCTCTTCAATAAGTGGATAGCCACATGCAGAAGAATGAAGCTAGACCCTTATCTCATATATGTATAACAAATCAACTCAAAGTAGGTTAAAGACTTAAGCATAAAATTTGAAACTGAAAAACTTTTAGGAGAAAACTTCAAGACATTGGTCTGGGCAATGATTTTTTTTTTTTTTTATATGACCCCAAAGTACAGACAAAAAAAAAAAAAAAGACCAATGGGATTATATCGAACTAAGAAGCTTCTGCACTGCAAGGGAGTCAATAAGCAGAATGAAGAGACAGTCTACCAGATGGGAGAAAATATTTGCAAATCACATATCCAATAAGAAAGAGGATGATATTCAAAATATGTAAGGAACTCAAATCAATGGTAAGAAAACAAACAACCTGATTAAAAAATTGGAAAAGGACCTGGGCAGATGCTTCTCAGGAGACATACAAATGACCAACAGGCATACAAAAAAGAAATGTTCAACATCATTAATCATCAGAGAAATGTAAATTAAAACTACCACGAGATAGTTAGATAGTTCATGCCTGTTAGAACAGAGATTATTAAAAAAAAAAAAAAAAGACAAAAATTAGCAAGTATTGGCAAGGATAGGAGAAAAGGGAATCCTTGCACATTGTTGATGGAAATGTAAGTTAGTACAACTGTTATGGAAAACAGTATGGGTGGTCCTCAGAAAATTAATAAAGCTACCACATGATCCAGTAAGCCCACTGCTGGCTATTTCTCCAAAGGAAGTTAAGCCATTATGTCAAAAAGATAAATGTCTGTACTCCTGTGTTCATTCAGCCTTAGTCATAATTGCCAAGACATGGACTCAACCTCAATCTATCAGCAGATAATGAAAATGTGATATATATAAACAATGAGGTACTGTTCAGTCTTAGAACAAGAAAGAAATTCTGTCATCTACAAAAAATAGATGAACATGAAGGGCATTGTGTTAGGTGATAGAATCCAGGCACAAAAAGACACATACTGAATGATCTCAGATGTGAAGTGTAAAAACATCAAACTTGTAAGAACCAAGAATAAAATGGTTACCAGGGACTGGAAGATGTGGGTTTGGGGAGATGTTAGTCAAAGGACACAATGTTTTAGTTAGGAGGAATAAATTCAAGAGATCTATTATAGTTGTTGTAATTATGGTTAGTAACAATATATTATATATTTGGAACTTGCTAAAAGACCAAATTTTAAGTGGTCTCACCTCAAAAAAAAAAAAAAAAGGTATGTGAGGTAATACATTTTAAGTGGCTTGATTTAACCCTTCCACAATTGATATATCAAGGTATCATGTCATATACCATATATATATAATTTTAACATTTCAATTAAAAAATTTAAAAAGAGGGCTGGGGACATAGCTCAGTTGGTAGAGTGCTTGCCTTGCATGCAAGGCCCTGGGTTCAGTTCCCAGCACCAGAAAAAAGAATTAAATTTAAAAATGCTCCCATGGAAGAAAGACCTCCTCCAACTATGCTCCTGACCCAATTTTTCCATCATATACTTTGTTAGGCTGTAAGATTGGTTACAAGATTTCAATATCATATAGGTTCATTTCCCTCTCCTTTCTTCCTTTGTGATTGAGATATATATGTTATGTTTTATATATAGCATATATGTTATGTGTAACATATATGCACATATCATATATGTGTATGCATGTGTAATACCTATATACATTATAAATCCTATGAAAATGTTATGATTTCCCACCCGTACCTGTGTGTATTTGGTATGAATCTACCTGCTTCTGTTCATTCTTCAGTACCTTCATGTATTATGAGCAGATTTTATAGTTATGTGTTCTTACTCCATTATCAGAATCTATGTACTTAAAAAATATTATTTCTATTACATGTTTTGTTTTGTTTTTACAAAACTGAGGATGGTATGAGCTGGTGAGTTTTATTAGAAAACACATGTTCCCCAATCAAATCTCATGTAGTTTTAGCATAACCTTTTGTTGATAGTTGTCTGGTAATGTGGTTTCAAACAAACTTTATATCATTCTTCTATCATGAAATTATACCATATAATTTTCTAAAACACCAGATAATAATAGTGAGGTTGGGAAATTATAAAAATGGAATATACTCATGGAATCGCCCTAGGAATGATCTTGCTGATAGATTTAAATAAATTTCCAATCAAAAGATTTATTTTCTAAGACATTCTTTCCTCAGGTCTTCTGGACTTCTTATGTAAATGGAAAAATAATTTAATTTGATTTTGTTAACTATCCATGATATAATTGTTTCTGGGTCTCTTCTATCAGCAAAATTGTTTTAGAAACAAACCCAAAATTGACTTTGTTTTAAAAATTGTATTTCTACCTTAGTGGTTTATTGGAATTTAGATGTCAGAAAAAGAATATTTATTGCAGTGCCATAGAAGCAACAATGCATATTCAATCTGATAGCTTTATGTTTTTTCTTTGTTCAGCAGCATTAATACGATGTGGTAAGATAACTTTTCTTTTTTATAGCAATGTTCTATAAAAATCCACTCAAACGTAGATGCATTTCAATGAAAGGTCTGAAGCCTTTGTGTTTTGAAGCCCTGGTTGATAAGATTTACATCAAAACTTTAGCTGGGTGTGTAGTGGCACAGGCCTGTAATCCCAGTGACTCAGGAGGCTGAAACAAGAAGATCCAAAGCTTGAGGCATTTTAACATTTTAACAAGGCCCTAAGCAACTTAGGGAGAACCTATCTCAAAATTAAAAGGGCTGAGGATTTGGCTCAGTGGTTAAATGCTCCTGGATTAATTCAATCTATAGTACAACAAAACAAACAAACTAAAAAACAACCTCAACACCACAAAGATGATTGAAATGTAAGGTCTGAAGTGAAAGTTTGCAAGGCATTTCTCCTTTGATTTACATGAAGGAGTCTCTCTAAATGCATAGAAATGAGGATAAACATACATAAAAGGGTTTCTTTTCTCAGATCTCTGAGTGTTAGGGGCTGGTGTGATCTTTCTCTGGAAAAGTTTCTGTTTTAGGATAAGAGTGCCCTGAAGCGACTCAGGATCCATCTGGGCAAATAAAGTTAACTGAAATTTCTGTCTTTGAGGGAAAACTATCTTTAGAAAATATTTTCCCTGGTATGCACATTCCTAGTATTATATATGGAATATGAGGCAGCACATCTGTTTAGTTACCAATTGAATCAATTATTCATTGAGTCAATAACTATTTGAATAACTTTCATGTACCAAGGTATCAGGTATCGTGCTAGTGGGAAAAAATTGTGAAATTATTGTCCCTTCTCTTAAAAAAAAAAAAAATCAGAGTCTAATGAAAGCAAGATGGGATGGCAGGAAGATAACACAGAGAATTTGACCCTATGCTAAGCATTCTTACATATATTTATTTGCCATTAATCATCTGAAACCCCCTATAGACCTGGGAGGAAGCTGTGGTATTGATGGGGCTGGGTGAAGTCCTGGGTAAAAGTCAGATTTCAGAATCAGGTGGCCTGGTTCAAATCATGGATCTTACCTCTTTGTGCCCTAGTTTCCCATCTCTGTAAAATTGGGACGCTGATAACACCTCACAGATCACTGTGGGTTAACGGGAGAGTACAGGAGCAGTACAATGTCCACACATAGTAGGTGATCAGGTAGCTGTTCCTGTTACTATTATCCCAATTTGGGAAGTGAGAAAATCTACATGGCACAGTGAATAAGAAACAGGAGCACAAATTCCAATCTAGATCTACCTAAAAGACTCTTAGAAATTCTCATGAAATCATTCTGTCTCCTTCTCCAAAATAAAGCAATTCTTTTCAGGTGTCACATGTGGAAAATAAATCCACATCTCTCTATGGAAACCAGAAGGCCAAAGAATAGAAGATAAACCTCAGTCATGGCACCTTCGGTAGCTTAGTTCTCTGTATACACTCTCTTGGTTAATGTGACTCTGTTAAGTCAATGATGGGCTTGCTGCCTTTGATATTATAGATACTGAGGGGTATCAAGATGTGGGAGGCACCAGTTTCATCAACTTTCTGTGATCCCCAGGAAGGAATGTGTGCTTTTTGAGCTAATTTATTAGTTGGTAAAGTGCATCATAATTTTACCCTTTGGGGTAAAAAATACTCTATTTGGAGGATTTGCATTATTTGGGGGATTTATTCTTTTTGGATTGGGAGGAGGAACTGAAGAATATAGTACTGATCCTGCCTGTAAATGCTGTTTTTTTCACCAGTCGATATGCAATGGAGATAAAACTCCTCCTCCACCCACCCAGAAAGGAGACACCATTTCCTGCTTCTGTGGTCGCCAGAATGTCTGCGAGGCGTCCTTCTGTGACTGGTGTGGAGCCACAGTGGGTATTTTTAAAACTGACCTTCTTCAGGCTGAGCATCCCTCCACCAACCTAGAGAGAGCCTCTTCTCTCACAGCTTCACTTCTTTTTTTAAAATATTTTTTTAGTTACTGATGGACCTTTACTGTATTCATTTATTTTTATGTGGTGCTGAGAATTGAACCCAGTACCTCACACATGTGAGGCAAGCGTTCTACCACTGAGCCACAACCCCAGCCCAATCACTTCTTCTTTATAGCAAACTTTATATCATTCTCCCATCATGAAATTATACCATATAAATTATACATAAAAATTTTAAAGATAGAAATCAGAGATTCTCTTGTACTGAGACAGAGATTTTTTAAAAATTGGAGATACAAATAAGAGATTTTCTTATATTGAGAATTCTAATTGCCGTTTTGATTTACATTCCTTTGAGGTTAAACCTTTTGCACTCATTTACTGACCATTGACTGCTCTTTGATGAATTGTTTGTCTACCTCTTAAACAAGACATTCAAAATTATTTATGTATTTATTTAATTAAATATTGCATGTAAATAATAAAAGAGGTTGGAGTGAAGAGTTAGCTCCCTTCATATCTCAGTCTGCAGTTTCTCTCCCTACAGAATTGCTGTTATCCAGTTTCTGAGGAGTTCTTTTAGCTAGTCAGTGCACATATAACTGGTGCTTACTAAGAACACTGATCTATTCCTTTCACTTAGCAATGTATCTTGTTGGCACCTCATCATTCTTTCCAATAGCTTCATAATATTCCATTGTCTGTACATACTGTCATATATTTAGGCCATCCCCTATTGCTGGACATTTAGGTCGTTTCCAGTTATATCTTCTAAAATCATAGTGATGCAGGAGATGGCCTGGAATAGATTTCCTTGAGTACTTGTTCATCTATAGGATAAACTCTAAAAGGTAGATTTGCTAAGTCAGAGGGTATGGGCACATGCTATACCGGTGGCTAGAGGTTGTATGGTATGAGAATAAATTGTAAGTCTAATGTTGTAAAATGTTTTCTATCCCTAGCTTAGAATTCCTGCTACCCACTCTGTTTGCCCTAAATGTGGAGCCAGCAATCACCTGTCTGCCCGATTCTGTGGCTCCTGTGGAATTTATGTGAAGTCCATGGCAAGATTCAGCTGGGACAGCAGCCTAGCAACAGTTGCTGGAGAACCTCACCCTTTTTCTGAGGTAAGGCCTCTGTAGTAAGAACTGGTGAACTTCATCCTGTGAATTAACCCAGGAAAAGAGCCAGTATTAGACCTTTTACATGAACTTGTAAAGAAATGCAATCAACTAGGATTTAAGCACTCAGATGATTTGTTTAAAAATCAAAGATCAAAATATGCATTTGTTCAATGTAGATAAAGGTCTAATAGCATTTGAAAGGCAGTAGGCATAATGCCACAAGGGAGAAATGGATTTCATATACATTGGATAGAATGTACTTCTCTTGAATTTTTGTGGTAGTATTCTGAGAACCTTTCTCTCTACTTTTGTATTATATTTCAGAAAACTTACATCAAGCTTGTAAGATTGTTTTTGCCATTTATAACATCTGGGCTTTTTTTTTTGTGTGTGTGTGTGTGGTGCTAGGGATTGAACCCAGGGCCTTGTGCATGCAGGGCAAGCACTCTGTCAACTGAGCTGTATCTCCAGCCCTGCTGGGCATGTTTTGACAAAAATCTCATATGGTTATTTTCAGAAGCAATTAAGGTCTAATAACTGGTTCTTGTTAGCCTTTATGAATTTCTCTAAGCTAGGTGAATACTTTCCAGGTTTCTTCTCATCTCTTTATTTTAAAAAAACTGATAATTTTTAGAGAGAATGCACATGCACTCAGCACTTTGAATATAGTTTTAGGGAGTTCATCACCTTTGTAAGCCAGATTGAAAGATGAAAAGATCCTGGGACATCCCCCCAGCCCATTTGACACCTTTGTGTAAATGAAACAAAGATGTTCTTTTCTAAAGGCTCTTGACTACCATTAGGCATTTTCTACTTGCCCTCTACCAGAAAAATTGTTGTAATAAATATACAAATGTATGTCATCCACCAGTGAATGGTAACCTTTCTGATGCAATGACATTGTGCAGTGTACAACCTGTACAACACTGTCAGGTTCCTAAATAGGAGAGTGCATCAGAGAAAGTGTTTGTGCCCGGTAGTTGAGTGTGTCGAGATGAGTATTGAAGTCTATGTTCCATTGATTTGTAGAGCTAAGAGTATAGATATTTTTCATGCCCTTAGCAAGACAGGAAACATTCTTTAATTTCCTGAATCTGAGACAATAAATGGTCAAGGAGATTGAGTGGTTTCATGGACCAGGCTGGGAACTTCTAGAAAGACAGAAACAAGTACAATATGACAAGGGCTAGTAAAAACCCCTTAGTTCAAAAAAAGAGATACTTTTCATTTGGATGAGAATATTTTCTATAAGTAAAATGGAGATATGGATTTGATTAAATTATATTCTAATTTTTATATATATATATATGTTTTTTGCCTTGCTCATAGCACCGATCTGCCTGGCAGCCCCTAAATGTTCCTTTGCCCAGATCTGACACTGGGGCAAAGAAGGAGATGGGCACACAGACGGTTGGCCTGTTCTACCCTTCCGGTAGGCTGCTAGCAAAGAAGGAGCTGGAAATGGTTTCTCAACAGCAGAGACAAGAGAAGAGGAGCGACCACAAGCCTCCCCTCACAGCCATCAGCCCAGGAAGGGGTGAGGGGAAGCATGCTTTCTTCTGGTCAGCAGGAAACGCATTCTTTCTCTGAAAGAGTGTTTCCTCTTTTTTTTTTCCCCTCCCTTTTAGTTTATTTTCATGTATAAAAAGTAAGTTTCTTCATTCTTCTTTTTTCAAGTAATTTTTTTTGTATGAATAATATCTCTTTCTTAAACTTTGAGTACTCTTCTATTTGTAACTCATAGCCCTGTCACCCAGTTCATCACTCACATGGTACATGTAGATTCCTTCTATTGTGTTCTGTTTGTCTGCATTGTTATTGTTATCTGCCATTATCTCTTTATTTATTATGGTAAAATTTACATAATATAAAATTCACCATTTAACCATTTTAAAGTGTATAATTCAATACACAGAAGCTTATAACCAACATCATTATCTATTTCCAGAAAATTTTTATCACTCCAAAAGTAAATCCTATATTCTTTAAGTAGACACTCCCCTCATCCACTCTCCCAAGTGCCCACCAGCCATTAATCTTCTCTTTATGGATTTGTCTATTCTGGACATTTCATATAAATAGAAGCATAAATATATGGTCTCTTGTGTCTGGATTTTTTACTTACTGTAATATTTTCACAGTTCTTTTGTGTTTTGTAGCATGTTTCAGTACTCTATTTATTGTTATGACTGAATAATACTTTATCATATGGATATGACATTTTGTTTATCCATTCATTGGTTGATGGATATTTGAGTTGTTTTCACCTTTGGGCTCTTAGGACTAATGCTGCTGTGAACATTTGTTTTTCTGTGGATACAATTGTTGGGTCACATGGTAACATTATGTTGAACTTATATAGGAACTTTATAGGACAATTTTCCATCATGGCTACATGATTTTATATTCTGACCAACAGTGTGTTAAGGTTCTGTTTTTCTTTACATCTTTGTCAACACTTGTTATTATCTAACTTTTTCATTATAACCATTCTAGTGGGTAGAAAGTGATACATCATTATAATTTTTTAAAAATGGACAGCATGCCTTTATTTGTTTATTTATTTTTTAATGTGGTGCTAAGAATCGAACCCAGTGCCTCACAATGCTAGGCAATCATTCTGCCACTGAGCGCCAGCCCCATCATTATAGTTTTAATTAACATTTCCTTGAACTCAGTCTTTATTTTCCTTTCCTTTCCTTCCTTCCTTCGTTTCCATGTGTTTGTATGTGTGTGTACTGGGGATTTAACCTAGGGACACTCTTTCACTCCATTATACCCCCAACTCCTTTTTATTTTTTATTTTGAGACAAAGTCTCACTAAATTGCCAGAACTCCCCTTGAACCTGTGATCATTCTGCCTCAGTCTCCTAAGACCCTGGGAATTACAGCATGTGCCCCCCATACCCTACTCTGGATTTTGTTTTTATTGCACTGGTCTACATGTCTATCCTTATGCCAGAACCACATTATTGATTACTGTTTCTCTGTAATTACTTTTTTTTCCCTTTTTTCTTCTTTCTGCACTGTGGATTGAACCCGGGGCCTTGAATCTGCTAGGCAAGCATTCTACCTCTGAGCTACATCTCCAGCCCTTTGTTTTAAGTTTTGACATTAGGAAGTATGAGTCCTCTGACTTTGTTCTTCTTTTCAAGATTGTTTTGGCTAATCTGAGTCTTTGAGTCTTTGAGGAATAAACTTGCCATTTCTACAAAGAACCCAGCTGGAGTCCTGATAGGAATTGGTATCTTATATTGGTATCTTTTTAATTTTGTCTTCATCTCTCTCTCTTTTTTTTTTTTTTTTTTTTGTAATGGAGTTGGAACTCAGGAGCGCTTAACCACTAAGTCACATCCCCAGCCCTTTTCATATTTTATTTTGAGACAGGGTCTCACTAAGTTACTTGGGCCTTTCTAAGTTGCTGAGGCTGGCCTTGAACTTGAGATCCTCCTGCCTTAGCCTCCCAAGCAACTGGGATTACAGGTGAACACAACCACATACAGTTAATATTATGTCTTTTTTTTTTTTTTTTTTTTTTTTTTTTAAAANNCCTGCCCCCCCCCTCCCCTCCCCTCCCCTCCCCTCCTCTCTCTCTACCCCCTCCACAATATTATGTCTTTTGATTCATGAACATGGGAGGTCTTTCCACTATTTAGATCTTCTTTAATTTCCTTCAGTTTTGTTTTGTAAGTTTCAGGGTATAAGTATCATACCTCATTCGTTAACTCTTTATTCTTAAGTATTTGTTGTTTTTGATGCTATTGTAAATGGAATTGTTTTCCTAATTTCATTTTTGGATTGTTTATTGCATGAAATATAATTGATTTTTAAATTTTAATTTTATTTATATCTTCTAACCTTGCTAAACTTTTTCTTATTATTTATAATAGTTTTCAGTGAGCTCCCTAGGATTTTCTATGTCCAACATCATAGCATCTGCAGGTTGAGAGAGTTTTACTTCTTACTCTCCTAACTGGATGTTTTTTATCTAATTTTCTTACCTAATTGCCCTAGTTAAAACCTCCAGTACACTATTGGATAGAAATGGTGAGAACATAAATCCTTGTCTTATTCTTGATTTTAGGAGAAAGTGCACAGTTTTTAACTATTAAGCATGATGTTCACTATGAATTTTTCAGAGATGCCTTTTATCAGATTGAGAATTTCCCTTCCCATATCTAGATTTTTGTGTATGTGTATTTATCTGGAAAGAGTATTAGGGTTTGTCAAATGCTTTCTCTCCATCTACTTAGATTATCATAACGTTGTTTTTTATTCCATTGATACAGTGTTTTACACTGATTTAATTTCAGGTTTTACACCAAATCTTTTGTTTCTGGGATAAATCTCACTCGGTTATGATATAATTCTTTTTATATGTTTTTACATTCAGTTTGTGCTGTGTTTTTTTTTAAGAGAGAAAGAGAGAGAGGAGAGAGAGAGAGAGAATTTTTTAATATTTATTTTTCAGTTTTCGGTGGATATAACATCTTTATTTTATTTTTATGTGGTGCTGAGGATCGAACCCAGCGCCTCGCGCATGCCAGGTGGGCGCATTACCGCTTGAGCCACATCCCCAGCCCTGTGCTGTGGTTTTAATGTGTCCTCTCCAAAATTCCCATTGTGGTAGTATTAAAAAGTATGGCCTTTTGGATTAAGTTATGAGGGTTCCACCCCCAGGGATGCCTCATAAAAGGGCTGGCAGGCACTACCCCAGGCCCTTTTTGCCCCTCCATCCTTTGCCATGTGAGAACTCAGCATTTCTCCCCTCTGAAGGATACAGGGCAACGAGTCACCTATGTAGGAAATAGAGACCAACATCATCAAACACCAGACCTGCGGATTCCTTGATAATGGACTTCCAGCCTCCAAAACTATGAGAAATCCTTTCTATAGTTTGTTGATTACCCAGTCTTAGGTATTTTATTATAGCAGCACAAATGGCCTAAGATAGTTTTGCTGAATACGTTGTTGAAGACATTTGTGTCTATATTTATAGGAGATATTAAACTGTGATTTTCTTTCCTTATGATGTCTTCATCTGATTTTGGCATAAGACTAATATTGACCTTATGGAATGAGTTAGAAAGTTTCTCCTCTTTTTTGTTTTTGGTAGTGTTTATGAAGAATGGATATTAACTATTCTTTATTTTTTATAGGTCTATTCAGATTTCTGTTTCTTACTGAGTCAATGTTGGCAGTTTGTGTGTATTTCTAATATTTATCTATTTCATCTGATTTATCTTATTTAGTGGCATATAGATTCCTTCAGAATCATTTTTTTCCAGTTCTGGGGATTGAACCCAGGGCCTCCCACAAGCTTGGCAAGTACTGTACCATTGTACTATATCTTTATCCGCATAATATTTTTCATTTCAGTACAGTTGGTTGTAATGTCCCCTATTTCATTTCTGATTTTAGCAATTTGAGACATCTCTATTTTTCTTGGTCAGTCTAATAAAATTTTTTGGTCTTTTCAAGAATAAATTTTTGAAACTTCGCTGATTGTCTGTTTTTCTATTATGTATTTCACTAAATGACACTCATACATGTTAGGTAAGTGCTCTATCACAGATCCACTTTTCCAGCCCTTTTTAAAAATTTTATTTTGATACAGGGTCTCACTAAGTTGCCCAGTCTGGCCTCAAACTTATGATCCTTCTGCCTCAGTCTCCCAAGTAGCTAGGATTACAGGTGTGTGTCACCATGCCCAGCTTCTAATTTCGTCTTGTAGTATAAGAAGATGTTTTGGATGATGTCTATCTTTTAAATCAGTTGAGACTCCATATGGTCTAATATAGGGTCTATCCCAAACAATGTTTTATATGTACTTTTTTCTTTGAGTAGTTTGAATATGTAATCCCATTATCTTCTGGCCTTCATGATTTATGTTTAAAAATCTTCTGTTATTCTACTAAGGGCCCTTGTATATGATAAGTCTCTTCCTTTTCTGTTTTCAAGATCCTCTTTGACTTTGTTTTTCAATAGTTTGATAATGTTTCTTTCTGTGAATCTTTCTGGGTTTATCTCACTTGGAGTTTTTGAGTATCTCAAATGTCTGAGTTCTTGTCCATCAAATTTGGGAAGTATTTGGCCATCAGATCCTCAAATTTTTTTTTTCTGCCTCTTACTCTGCCTCCACTCTTGGGATTCTCATGGTGCATATGTTGGTGTGCTTGATAGTTTTTCATAGGTCTCAGGTTCTGTTCATTTTTCTTAATGCTTTTTTTTCTGTGTACTTTCTATTGTTTAATATCAATTGATCTATTTTTTTCCATTTGTTAATTATTACTTATGCCAGTTCAAAGCTATTGTTGAACCTCATTGGTAAATTTTTTAATTTCAGTTATTGTACTTTTCTGCTACCCAATTTCCATTAGGTTCTTTTATATAATTTCTATCTGCTTATTTATATTCTTGATTTCATGAAGCATTACTATCACACTGTAACTAATTTTACCCCAAACCAGTTCTTTTTTCCATCTGAGAATTGTGGAACCAGTAACAACAAGTCCAAGTGCTGACTAAAAGGGAAGGAAGGTTTACTCTTGTCCAAATATAGGAGAAGCAGGGAGAAAGCCTCACAGATCAGCTTCTCCACTCATTGGGAGTAAGAAGCTATAGACACAGGGTAAAAGAAATGAGGGGGAGGGATAGCCTAATCAAAGGGAGGATATCCATGTCTTTTCTGGGAATAGGTAGAAAATTTCCAGGAATTCAGGCATCATGTCTTTTTACTCCTTTTGTGGTTCTTTATGGTAGTTATCATGACAATTATCAAGAATTATGGTGCTGGGGGAGTGTCAGTTAGCATGAAGATGATATTATAATTTAGATGGAGGGTGTCTGGTGGTCACTCTGGCAGCCATCTTAGATTCAACCAGTTTTAGCCAGCTCACCTGAAGAACTGATGTCCTCAGAGATAAACTAGATTAGCATTGGGTGGAACTTCAGCTAGGTCACCTAGGCAGTACAGGAATTAGGACAGAATAACAGTACCTTCTCTTTCTTCTTTAAGCATGGTTTCCTTTTGTTCTTTGAACACATTTGTATTAGCTACTCTGAAGTTTTTGTAAAATCTCCAACATCTGGATGCTATCACAGGTAGTTTCTGTTGCCTGCTTTTTTCCTTGTGTTTGGTTTGGATTTTCCTTTTTCTTTTCATGTCTTGTAATTTTTTATTGGAACTGGACATTTTAGATAACATATGATATCAACTCACTCAATTAACCTCCCTTCCAGCCTTGTTTGTTTAATGACTAACTAGATCATTTTAGTGAACTTTATTTCACACCTATTGTATGAAGCCTCTGATGTTGGTCTTTGGAGAGGGTAAGCCCTGGCATGTACCCTTTCATTCTAGGATGATGGTGGTTTTGGCAAGGCCCTCCCTGACTATCTTTTTTCCCTGACCACACCCAGCCCATTAAGCTTCACTTACTGCTGTCTTGTTGCTGTATTGTTTATAGCTATGCTCTAGGGCATAAATTGCTCCATAGACTGATCTAATCCAATTTGGGATCCTTTTCAGGGAGTTTCCTTGGTCAGTATTTAAATATTTTTGTGTGGCCTTAGAAGATTCTTCTTAGCTGTTTATATCCCTGGTTCTAATGAATCTACCAGTCTTCTCGTAATTGCTTTTTTGCCATCCTCTGCCTTTTTTCTTTCTTTCTTTCTTTTTTTTTTTTTTTTTTTGAGATGGGTCTTGTGAAGTTGGCCTTGAACTTATGACCCTCATTTTTTTGAGAGCAGCCTTAGGATTGAAGTTTCCTACACTTTGTTGCAAATGAAGTTATTTCCTTGCTTTAGAGGCTAAGCACTCAGCAGAGAGAGTGTACCAATGTAGCTTTTGGTCAGGGGACTTACCTCTACCAAAATAGGACCTGTGATGAATGGGCCAGGAATAGGTTATCTGGACCTGTGTTCTCAGTGTTTCAGATTCAAGGCAGAGCTCCCAGCCCATGGGAGGTGAGTGGGCAGAAAGAGGGAGCCCCCATCTCTTGACTAGACTTGCCCAGAACTTAGCCTATGCAATAGGCTGTTGGGGCAGGATGAGAAATACTGAAATCCTGTCCTTCCTGAGAAGATACTGCAGGTTTGACTTGAAGCTCAGAGGGTAGGGAGCCCTGTATTCCTGGATATATGTATCTGAAGTGGAATTTCCATCAATCTCATTTAAGAGGAGGTGAAAGGGTATGGATCATGGTTCCAACACCACAAAAGTAGTGTTCTGAGTTTTAGTATATTTTCTTTGTTAACTGCTACTTCATTTGCTGTCTGCCCTTAGAACTATTTCCAGAGAATTTAAATTATGATTGTTCTTTTGTTTTGTTTTGTTTAATAGTTTGGGAAGTGAGAGCACTGAACTCAGTGAAGCTGCCATGCCAGAAACTGATCATGCCCAGCTCTCCTCTTGCTCTCTGAATCTTCCTGATTCAGTCTGATTAAGCTCTCATGAACTTGAACTTGGTATCAGTCCTGTGGGAGAGTGTCAGTGGAGATAGCCAGAATGATCACTTACATCCTCTTATCCTCCAGAGGAAGAAGCTATCTCCCTCCCTCTAGAATCTGGATTGGCTTATGACTTCCCCTGGCCAATAGGAAGTGATAGAAGAGAAACCATGACAGTTCTGGGCCTTAAGTATAAAACTTTCTACTTGTTCTCCAGGAAGCCAGCACCAAATGAGGCAAGATGATGCCACATGGAGAACAGAGGCATCCCAGTTGTGTTAATCAGCCCTGTGACCAAAATACCCACCTAGAAAAAATTAGAGGATGAAAAGTTTATTTTGGGTTAATGGTTTTCAGAGATTCATTCTATGATTGACTAACTCTATTGCTCTGGGCCTGAGGTGAGGCAGAACATCATGGCAGAAGGCCACGGCAGAGAAAATCTCAGCTCATGGCATCTAAGAAGCAGGGGGAGTGGAGAGTGAGAGAGAGGAGTCACAGACAAGATACAGTGCCCAAGGGCACACCCCAGTGACCTGCTCCCTTCAGCCACCCCTCCCTGCATAATTTACCACTGAGTAGTCCATTCAAATTATTAATGCATCAAATGGATTAATTCACTCATAGGTTAAAGCTCTCATAATCCAATCTTTTCACCTCTGAATGTTGCTACATTGCCTAATGTAAGAGCTCTTTGAGGATATTTTTAGATCTAAACTGTAACACCCACCAACAACCCAGAACAAAGATGCAGACATTTGAGTAAGCATAGACAGCAAACATGAGGCAAGACCCAGCCATCCCAGATGCCCCCTAGTCATTCTGCCATCTTAGCTGAGGTCTCATCCCAAACACCTGCTCCTTGCCCTGGGAAATAGGCCTGTAGAGAAAGTGCCACTGCATCCTCACCTGAACATGAGAAACCAGACAGCCTGGCTTATGTGAAATCTCCCAAATTTGAAGTGGTGACACCTAATTCGAATTTGTTTTAACCCTATGCCAACTAGAAAGGAACACAGGAAACTTTTAGGAATGATGCAAATGTTCTATATATGACTGGGTTGTATACATTTGCCAAACCCAAACTATACATTTTAAAAATATTTATGTTATATGTGGGATAGAAAAAAAGAAAAAGAAAAGATGCCTGTGTGACATTCAAGTATGTTCTTTTAAGATTGTATAATATTCAGCTGGGCATGGTAGTTCATGCCTGTAATCCCAGCAATTCAGGAAGCTGAAGCAGGAGGATCACAAGTTTGAAGCTAGCCTCAGCAACTTGGTGAGACCCTAAGCAACTTATAGAATTCCTGTCCCAAAATAAAAAATAAAAGAGCCTGAAGATGTAGTTCAGTTGTAAAGTGCCCCTGGATTCAATCCCTACTATGCACCCCCCTGAAAAAAAGATTCTGTAATATTCAGTGATTAATAATGTATAATAGGAAGCGAGGGAGGGATGGAACTTATTCCAGTGCATAGCTGAGGTTCAGTAAGAACAAACCATCAGGGGCTGGGATGTGGCTCAAACGGTAGCGTGCTTGCCTGGCATGCGTGCGGCCCAGGTTCGATCCTCAGCACCACATACAAAAAAAAAACAAAGATGTTGTGTCCGCCGAAAACTAAAAAATAAATATTAGAAAAAAATTAAAAAAAAAAAAAAAAGAACAAACCATCACTAAATTTGGCAAAGGAAAATAACCTCATTGAGAATATACAGTCTATATTATCATATCTCTTTCATAGAAGAAGTATCCATATGGCTGGCTTTCTCTTCTTTTTTAGGATACTGGAGAAGACAATTGGATCACATCTCTGCTCACCTCAGGTCTTATGCTCAGAACAACCCTGAATTCCGGGCCTTGATTGCAGAACCCAGGATGGGAAAGGTGGGTGAGATGAAATTTCCATTCTAGAACATCTATGGGATCAGGCTTCCTTCAGGACTTTGCCTAAAATTGCACCTTGCTTAACTCATTTTCCCTTCCTGCTTTACCTTCCACACCTTCTTACTGTTCTCCCCTATGAGCTCTGCCCTAATAAATCATGTGCACATGAAAATTGTCTCAGGGTTTCTTTCTGGGACACCTGGCTTAAGATAGTAAGACTCTGAATATCTCATGCTTAGATGACACAGGCTGTGGCAGGAATTCTAATGCCTAGAGCTAAAAGACCCAGAAAAGTTAAGTCCAGCCAGATTGTGCATGTAAATTACATACTCTTCACAATTCACAATAGCTAAACTGTTTAGCCAACCTAGATGTCCTTCAGTAGATGAATGGATTAAAAAAATGTGGCATATATACACAATGGAATTTTACTCAGCATTAAAAAAGAACAGAATCATGGCTTTTGCAGGTAAATGGATGGTGTTGGAGAAGATTATGCTAAGTGAAATCAGCCAATCCCAAAAAAACAAATGCCAAATGTTTTCTCTGATATAAGGAGGGTGACTCATAGTGGGGTAGGGAGGGAGAGCATAGGAGGAATAGATGAATTCAAGATAGGGAAGAGGGGTGGGAGAGAAAGGGAGGGGGTAGGGGAGTAACAAGGATGGTGGAATGTGATGGTCATCATTATACAAAGTACATGTATGAAGACTTGAATTGAATGTCAATATACTTTATATACAAACAGAAATACAAAAAGCATAGTATTTATGTGTATTAAGAATTGTAATGCAAAAGAAAAAAAATGTCACCTTAGATTAGATAGAGGGAAGTGAAAGGAGGGGAAGGCAGGGAATGTGGGGATAAGAAAAATAGTAGAATGAAACAGACATTATTACTGTATGTATGTATGTGACTGAATGACCAGTATGATTCTATAATATGTATACTCAGAAAAATGAGAAATTATATCCCATCTATGTATGATACACCAAAGTATATAAGTGCATTCTACTGTCATGTATAATTAATTAAAACAAATTTTAAAAAAAGAAAAAGCAAAAAAAAAATTACATGCTGTTGATATATAACAACAATAGTATCATAAGAGCAAGAGTTAACCATTTAATAGTACACTTCATATCATCATTGTGTTCCTCAGTCCTTGTAACAAACCTGCGAGGGAGGAATCTTACTTTTGAGGTAATTATTTTTAAATGACCACAGATTCTTTGACAGTCTTCCCTTCAAGCACACATCCTTTGAATCTGAGTGAGCTGGTGACTGTTAAACTAATAGACTAGGGTAGAAGTGACTCTAAGGCTTGGTATTGTAAGAGCATGTGGCTTCCTTTTGTTTGTCACATCCACCTCTTAGACTCCTTCAGTGTGAGAAACCCATGCCACATAGAGTAGCCACATGTAAGTGGGCCAATCTACTGCCCCAGAGTCCTCAAGTCATCCCAGGTCAGGAGCCAAGCCAATAAGTGGCCAGACTAGATGATCATTTATATCTTCCTAGCTGAGGCCTCAGGTGGAACAGAGAGAAGCTATCTCTGCTATGCCCTGTCTGAATCCATGAATATTATAAAGTGGTGGTTGTTGAATAGCACTAAATTTGGGGTAGCTTATAATACTGTGATGAGTACCCAGGACAAGCCTTATGTGACACCTAGGATAACTAAGGCTCAGAGTGTTTTGATGATTATCCAAGACCGCCCTGCTGGGTCTCGGGGCATTAAGGTTTGAAATAGGTGTGTCAGATCCCATGCCTCATCCCTTTCTTTGGCATTAGATCACTGTTATAGAGAAAATTCAGTGCAAGGACATTTCCTCTATTAATCACAAAATTAGAAAGAGTCTTTTCAAATCAGACTGTCTACTTCTTTGCTAGCAAATATGCCAACATTGAAACTGTCTCACTTTCAAGTGTTGCTCAATTTCCTTTGATAAGCTGTTTTGGTAGTTTATAACTTCTTTAGCCTAACTAATCCAGAGGTCTGCAAACTTGTCCCAGGGAACAGATGTAGCCTGCTATACAATTTTACAAATGAAATTTTATTGGATAAGAGTTATATCCATTCATTTACATATTATCTAGCTACTTTGTACTGAAACAGCAATGTTAAGTATTCATGACAGAGAATGTATGACCCACAAGAAGACCTTGAAATATTTAGTATTTGACCCTTTCTAAAAACTTCTGATGCCCCATTTGAATCTAAATTTGTTCCATTGCTTATAAAGAAAGCTGCTGAATTGTGATACTTGTCCATTACTTGTCAAGGCCTGCTTCCCCTCTGGCCACCTGTTAAACTTTTCCAAGGTGATGATATCCACAGTATGGATATCCAAAATATGTCTCTTGAAGAAAATATAAATTTGGATCTTGCTTTCTTTTTTAAAAATTATTCTACAGTATAATACATTTTTACATATTGTCACAAATTTAGCACAAATTCTCATTCCTCTAGCTGTACGTGGTGCAGAGTCACTCCAGTAGGGTAATTATACATGTATATAAGGTAATAATGTCTGTCTTACTCTATCGTCCTTCCCATCCCCACAGCCCCACTCCTCCCCTGACTCCCCTCTGCACAAACCAAAGTTCCTTTATTCTTCCATATTCCCCTACCCCACTGTGGATCAGCATCCACTTATCAGAGAAAACATTTGGCTTTTGGTTTTGGGGGGATTGGTTTATTTCACTTAGCATAATATTCTCTAGCTCCATCCATTGTGTATAAGTGCCATGTTTTCTTTTGGATCTTGCTTTCTTATGCATTCTAAAAGTCTCTGCCCTTTGATTGAAGTATTTAGTTTATTTATTATTAATGGAGCTATATATGTGGCTGCATTGCAAGTTTGAGGTCAAACCAGGCAACATAGTAAAATCCTGCCTCAAAATAAAATAAAAAGGGCAGGGGATTGGGGCTGGGGTTATGGCTCAGCGGTTGAGCACTCACCTAGCATGTGTGAGGTCCTGGGTTCAATCCTCAGCACCATATAAAGATTAGCAAATCAATAAAATAAAGGTATTGTGTCTAACTACAACTGAAAAATATTTTTAAAAAAGGGCTGGAGATATTGCTCACTGGTAAAATGCCCCTGCATTCAATATCCACGCTACCACAAATAAATAATCAATTAAAATAAAATTCCTTTAAAAGCTTATCTCTGCTACTGTCCATGAAGATGGCTGTGAAGTTAGCATCAGACTGAATTATATTCAAGTCTCAAACAAGGTAAGTAAACCCTCAGAAGTTATTCATTTGAGAATTGACCAATTCTCAACTTAAATTTATGGAAACACTTTTGTGTAATCCATAAAAAGGGAACTTGACTACAGTCAAGCAATTCTGTAGAATTAGTTAAAGAATTGAGTTAAATCTCAGCCAAATTCAGCTGTTAGGTACACAAAGATATATAGTAGTGGGAATTATCACCCACCCATGGTCCTGTAGTTCTCTGACTTATTCTTACTGAATTCTAATGAAATGTCTGTGATACAACTGATTTAGGGAAAGACTGACACAAATGTTTGCTGATGTGCACTTTGTCCTATTTGCTTTATATAAAACAAACGAACCGTTGTAGTCACATCTCCCTTTATCTTGCCTCTTATATAGTGACTGGAGCATTGCCACAGAGCCTGTAAGTATATAACAAGCATTGATTGATATTAGCTGCTTTAGCTTCATTGGACAAGTCAAAATTTTCAAAAGAATGATAAATGGATTGAGAAGATATGTAAAGAAGGCAAGGAATAAAGAGGGGAACTAATATTTATCAGGCCCTGGCTATGTGCCCAATAAGGTGCTAATGATATTAAAATTAGGATAAGATGCCAGTCACAGTGGCACATGCGTGTAATGCTGGCAACTTGGGATGCTGAGGTAGAAGGATAACAAGTTCAAGGCCAGTCTCAGCAACTTAGTACAACCCTGACTAAAATTTAAGAAGTAAAAAAAAAAAAAAAAAATTGCTGGGGATGTAGCTCAGTGGTAAAGCACACCTGAGTTCAATCTCCAGTGCTCAAGGGTAAAAATAATAATACAAAACATGGGCCCTGCCTAGATCAGGAGACTGGGTGTATCAAATGGGCTAATGCACATACAAGTGCTTTGAAACCAGGTTAGACACTAAGTGCTTTGTTCTTGGTTGTGCAGTTGTGTGCTAGTCCCCAGAATCAGTCCAGGTGGATACAGTCTGTGTTTATATATATCTCATTTTATAGAAACTGGTTTTACCTAATTTTACTTTCACAATACTCCTTTGAAATAGGTCATAATATTTCCACTTTGTAGGTAAGGAAACTAAGGGCTCAGAGAAGTTAAACAACTTTTTTCTTACAAGGTCGTTAATGCTAACAGAACCGGGAATCAAACAGCAGCCTCCCCATCAGACCACCCTAATTCCATGTCATGAAGGGACTTCAGTTGGGGAAGGACACAATTACTTTTAAATGATATCATGGTGATTGGCAGAAGCCTGTTGGCAGGCTGTTGTAATGGTCCCTGTGTGAGAAAAGGGTCATGGGGTAGTGACAGAGAAGAGGAGGGCCAACTGAGGTAAAATGGACTGCAACTTGGGGAGGTGAGGGAAGAGTCAGGAAGGATGTCCAGGCCTGTAGGCTCAATTGTCTGGACACACAGAGCCATCCATTCCTCATGAGAAGTAGGTTGGTCAGGAAGGTCATTCCTTCTGTTGAGGCCCAGCAGACCTGTCATTCATGGTGCTTAAATTTTTTCATCGCCAGAACCTATACTTCAGCAAGGCAGTGAATTTCAGTGACCAGTTTCTGAACAGTGTCACCGAGGGTGATAATGGGCTATACAGCAGCAGGACCAGCTTGGGTGAGTATTACTGTTCTGGTACTTTACAACTGACCAGAAATACACTGATTTGACAAGGATGGTAAAGACTTGCATAAAATTTGCCAGCCCGATCACAAATCTTAGTATTATGTTTCAGCCTTTTTATTTCTCTGGCTCCTTTAAAGTCAAGGCTGAGATTTATGAAATCCTTCATGGGGCTTGGAGAGAGATTCATTAGTGGGGGTGGGAAGGTAGGTCTTTTTTCAGCTTAAAAACTGAGATCGCATTTCCCTTCTCCCCACCTATCCTCTGGCTCCTGGACTGGGGAGTGACTCTAGCAGTCAGTCCTTCCTGTCAGGTTTAATCAAATGAAAATGTCTACAAAAGCCATATTATGCCTCTGACTTTTAATGGGCATAACTGTAAAACTAGCATACATTACATATATGGAGTGGAGGAGGATCACTTTGTCCTTTGTCATTGTAGTGAGCGATTACAGCCAGAGTATCTTAGATACCAATGAAAAAATCAAGAGGATGAGGAATCTCCAGATCAAAAAATTTCACAAAAAGAAAGAGCACCTTACAGTACGTATACTCCTTGGTCTTTGTGGCTATCTTCTTCAGCCTATCATTCTGATGTTTATTTTGGCATTTTAAAATGGAATACTTTCTCATTTTTTGTTCCTTCTTTTATAACAGCATATTTTTATTTTTCAGAGGGAGAATCCTTTACAAGACTGAATTAGAATTAAAGTTCTCATCAGTTTCCTGAATCATATCTTTTTCCTCTGGAGTCTGTTCTGTTTGCCCATCATTCTCTGTTTTGTATTTGTCTGGACTCAAATATGTGATGCTCCTTGGTTTTCTGGTCATTTGACAAATGAAGAACTAGTTGGATTAGCACTGGTGCCTGGTGTGGGTGCCCAGCATGGGTGTGTGGGTCTGAAGTCCTTGTGTAGATAGGTGGTTATTTTGTGGGATAGGCTTTCCTGCTGGTGTTGTGCAAAGGTCCGGAGAAAGCATGTGGGTCCCAAGCATTGTCAGTGCAGAAGGTCTTTCTTCTGGTGCAAAGGTGTTGGTGGTGTGACATATTCTCCTATGTTTCAGTTCTGCAAGGAGCTGTCTTTCCTCCCTTGTCCTTCCCACCCTCCCCTGAATTTGTCATGGAGGTCTTGGGCTCTGCAATTCTCTCTTCTTGGGCTCTAGTGCTCCCAGGAGATGACTTTGTTGGGCAAATCATGTACTTTCTAGAAAGTGGTTGTCAGGGTTTAACAGAATGCATGAGCTTTCTTTCTCCTTATGTGAGATAGGAGGGAAAGGGCATCTTAGCTACTCATAGTGAGCCCTTTAGTAGTACACTCATGCATTTAACCTGTACCGAATACCTACCCTCCTTTGTGATTAACTTTGAGTTTCTGCAGGATACCCCTGGAGAGAAACACTCAGGCTTCTGGTGTCTTCAGCTGGTTTTTCTTTGCTTTGATTTCTCTGCCAGTCAGATTTCATCTATTTTCAGTCTTAGAGTTCCTCAAAATTACTGGAAAACTAAAATGATAGATTCCCTTTCAGAGTTTCCCACAGCTCATAGTGAGTTTTGCTTTTCAAAAAGTATGCATCATTAATAATTCCAAAAGGGTTTTGGAGAAAGGAATGGTGGATGCCCTTGCTCTCTCCCCCACTCTGCCTTTTGGTTGGTCCTCTTTGGCTTCAGCACAGAAAACAGCACTGATTAGCAGCAAGCCCCTGGAGATGGAGATGGACACAATGTGGTGCTTACCCTCCACCTCTGGTTCCACCAGTTTCTAGAGGCTTCCTCTGTTTTGCACGCCCCCGCCATCCAGCTTGCATCATGATTCCGCCAAAGGCAGGAGCTCTGTTCTTTATCTTTTTTTTCCCCAGCATGTGCTTTGCGTGTAATCAATACCAATAAATTTGGGAAGAAGATGTTAGCATTTTTTTTAATTTTAATTGCTTATGATTCTTTGTGCTCTCCACCTCCTCCAGTTTGAAATATTGTAATGAGTATAAGAGAAGGTATAGAGCCCCGTGAACTCAACAATTTGCATCTTTGGAGACTGTACCCTTTCTCTGCATGTGGTCTGAATCTCCCATTGTTATGCTCCTTTACTTTCTCATTTGCATTTATGAGCTAAATGTCAGCAGCACTGATATTTATCCACTAATTCATTCATTACTTTTGAGCCCACCTGTATAAGGCATGGTTCTAGGTGCTGAAAATAAAATGTGAACCCAAGTTATAAAGATCTCAGACCTCATGAAGCAAACATTCTAGAGGATTCTAGTATATTTTTCTAAAAGGAGCCAAATTCATTATAAACAAGAACACCTCCCAGAATCCTCCTGGAGTTTACTGATTAGATTACGGTGCCTTGTTCCAAGATACTAGAGAGATGGGGTGGCCAAGGGGCAAGGAAGCGGTAGATATAGCCTGAACCCAACCTCTTCTGAAAAGCTTAGAGGCCCAGGGAACCAGGGAGGAGCAGGTTTTATTTCCATTTCACACACAGGCCAGTTGTGGTTCTGCTTGAAATTTATATATAAATATAAATTTCATAGCACTTTGAAAATAGACAAATTCTTTTTTTAAATATTTTTTTTAGTTGTAGGTAGACTCAATACCTTTATTTACTTATTTATTTTTTAAATGTGGTGCTGAGGACCAGTGCCTCACACGTGCGAGGTAAGCATTCTACCACTGAGCCACAACCCCAGCCCTAAAAAAACAAATTCTTAAAGATTTCTGACAATAAGCCAGATATGGTGATGCACACCTGTAATCCCAGCAGCTTGGGAGGCAGAGGTAGGAGGATCTTGAGTTCAAAGCCAGCCTCAGCAACTTATCGAGGCCCTATGTACCTTGGCCAGTCTCTGTCTTAAAATAAAAAAATAAAAAGGAATAGGTATGTGGCTCAGTGGTTAAGCATCCCTTGAGTTTAATCTCTGGTACCAAAAAAAAAAAAAAAAGCAGATTTCTGACAATAAATGACAGGGATTCGTTTTCTTAACAAGAAGTTGACTATGGATTCACTCATTTCTTAGGCAAGCATGGGTTCTGAACTCTCATATTTAGTCTGACATTGAACACTTTATAAAGCATGCCAAGTAAATTTTAGGTGTTCACCTGGCTGCTTTTTCTAGAAATACACATAAGGGAACTAGCTTGGAATTTCTGGAGTTTTGTGAGGTTTCCCATCACACCCCTACCCTTAAAAATATAAAACAATATTAGTGTAGTGACCTTGCCCAAGACAAGGTTTTGGAGACCAGAAAAATTAACATTAGATGTGTATGTTTGTGCTGTTGGCTTTTGAAGACCATATGTGCACACACACAAACACAGAAATATGCTCACACGTGTACTCTCATGGTCACACACACCCATCCATGTGGCTCAGAATTCAACTGAGAATGAGACACTATGCTTGGTGAGGAAGCATTTGCCTTGAGTGTTGGACCTGGAAATCAACAGTGCAGATATTTTGAGGCAGTGGAAATGACCCATGTTCTATAATCCTGCAGCCTGAAAACAGACTCCTACTGGCGGAAGTTGGCCCGACAGGGGAAGGAAGAATCTCTGTGCTTGAACAGCTGCTGGAGGAAGTGAGTGTGACTAGAACAGGTCTCTCTGTGGATTTCAGCCTGCCCTTCCAACTGCTCCCTTTTAATTAAAAGTTGTTTGAAAATGCAATAATGGCTAGTCAAAAGCTTTACATTTATTGTTACCTGTTGCTAATTTTTATAAAACAAACTAAGTAACCCAAGTAACATGCATGAAGCTAGACAGAATCCCTGGTCCATGATGTCATGTAACTTCAGCCTAGGTTTCCTAAAGAAACAAAATGGGGCTGGGGTATAGCTCAGTGATAGAGAGAAGTTACCTAGGACATACAAGGTCCTGGATTCAATCTCCAGACTGCCAAAAAGAAAGAAAAAGAAAAAGAAAGAAGAAACAATGTGGTTAGGGTACCTGCTCCCCTGATGTGAGGGATAGACATTTTAACTCTGGGGGGACTTGGCAGCTGTGTCCATTTATAGGCTGTCTTGATCCTTTCTTTGATCTAAAATTAACATAGTTCCATTATTGCTTTAATAGGACATTTGTTGAACTTGACAGGATGGCAGTTGGACAAGGTGGAGTTCAGGGTTTTGTAATGAGTTTTTTCTTTTCTATGTGCTGCAGGGAGCAGACCCCAACTGCTGTGACAATGATGGTCGACCTGCTATTATCGTAGCTGTTGTGAATAAGCATCATGAAGCCATTCCAGTTCTTGCTCAGAGAGGAGCAGACATTGACCAGCAGTGGGGACCGTAAGTGAAACGTTGAAAGTACAGCTGAGTACTGAGGTGTCAGAGCTCATGGAGCTCTGGTATAGCAGAATTAGTCTACACACATGCCCGTTTCAATTTGAACCACTGAAAGGCCATTTAAATCTCTTTTGGTCTTAATAAAAGGTTTGACAGTTTTCTAAAGATGAGCAAAACAAAATTTTTAAAATGATCTATTGGGTTACCAAATTTAATAACTCTTATTAATGGTAATATATTTTGTTAATTCATGAATTTCTATTTTCGTGGGGCTAGCAAATCTTTAGCTCTTGGGTTAAGCATTATTTTCATTATGAGCCACAGTGTTAAGATTAATACTAAGGGAAGAGAGGCCCCCATGTAGTCATGGGGAAACACACCCATGAAGTTAACACAGAAAGGTTGTCCCTGGATGCTAACACCATGGGGGAGGGTCTAGCACTTCTCAGCTCACTACATGATCTCCTGGAACCGTGGTTTCCCTACCTGTGAATCTGGATGGGGAGGTCCCAAGTTTCATTAATTCCTCGTCTTGGTGCAGTACAACTTCATGACCTTCTCTCCCAGCCTCAGGATTTTGTTCTCTTGCAACTTGATTTGGAACCAGGGTTGGAAAGTTCCTGTAGTGTGGGTCATTCAGATTAACTCATCTCCTGGACAAGTTGTTAAAATAGAAGTCTTCTAGGGATATCACAGTTCTCTAATACTGCTGACTCCTGATTCCTAAGTCAAGGTTGAGGTCTGGGTTAGTGAAACATCTTGCTGTGTAGGTCAGGCCATCAAAGGGGCCAAAAGTCTCATAGTTTTGCATTTATTACTGTATTTAAAACTTTTTCTGGTATTTTATTCAAAATACATCCCTGTCCATTTTTCTGTGTGCATTTTTATAAGTTTCTTCCAAATAGGACAGCAGTATCAGTAGTTACTACCCCTTTAAAATTTTCATCTCTTAGGAGAATATTGATGTAAAACTTTGATAGCTGGAATTTACTTTCTTGAGTTTCCTTAGGGTTTACATTCATCATACTCTGTCAGCTTCTTCATTCATCCCACATTATTGTATTATCATTGTTGATAATATAATAGTATTATTTTATCATTGATAAAATGAGGCTATCTTGTTTTATGTTAGGGTATACCTTATATGTTTATAAATTAAATGAGCTTTTCTTACAACATTTAAGCATAATGCTTCGTGTATGACACAAAAGTCAGTTCTTGAATTGATGCTTAAGTATTGTGAGTCCCAGCTTTATGAACAATAAGAAGACAAAACTACTCTGAATCTGTAAATGATTACCAATTTTATTTTGGTCTTCCTCAGTTTCCACTTCATCACCATTCTGCAAAGTGACACTGACCCACGTCTGATTTCGATGCTGTCTGGTGAATCTGACAATGGTTATGCCTGTCCATCTGAATTATGTGTAGTGTAGCCCTTCGTCACTGTGTTCGTTATCAAGGTTACCATGAGCACTGTGAGCTCATGTGGGTAGAAGAGAGGAGAAAAGCGAGGGTGGAGGACGTTCCTCTAAAGGGAACACAGAGATTTTCCTTTTCAATGTATGCCAGTAGAGGAGAGTAGATTCCCCGTCTAAGAGCTAAATTCTGCTAAATATGGTCCATGTCTGTTAGTTTGATGTGTTTATGCCTGCCTCAGCCTGGCCTCTGCGTCACACCTGGACCTCAGTAGCTCCAGGAGCCCCATCCCCAGATTCCATCCATTCCTCTTCTCTTACACATGAGCCATTCAAAGATCTGGCCTTCCTGTCCAAAAGGCTCAGTGAGTTGTTCCTTAACGAACAAGGATTAAAATGTTTTCTCACATCTGAAACATGTTCGGCTAGTGGGACAAGTTGGTCTCTATACAAGATAGCTTCTGTTAAGTAGCTTGGCAGGTGGCACAAAGCCTCCCCATAGTGCTTCTGGGTCCCATGTTTGTATTATTCCTATGAGAACGAACCACAGACAACTGAAAGGGAGTTAAGGAGAAATCCACACCCTCCACCAAGGAGGATGCCTCATATCACCAGACTCAGAAACACAGATTCAAGGTCTCATTGGGAGAGGGGCACAGAGAGGTGCGGCTGCTTTGGACTATAGCTGCCCTACTTTGCCTGTCTAGCGATTGCAAACATTTAGTCTCCTGGCTCTACTCTAGTTGCCAGATAAGGAAGATGCAATCATCAGTCTACTTCTTCGAGTACAGCTGTGGAGATTTCCACAATATGGAAATCTGAAACCCAAAATGCTCTAAGATCTGAAACGTTTAGAACCAACATGACACCACAGTGGAAAATTCCACACCTGACCTCATATGATCGGTCACTGTCAAAACACAGGTGCACTAAAAATATTGTATGAAATTACCTTCAGGCTATGTATATGTGTATAAGGAATATATGACACACAAATGAACTTTAGATGTGCTTAGACTTAGATCCTATTCCCATGGTATCTCATTATGTATATGCAAATGTTCCCAAATCCAAAACAAACAAACAGAAAAACCTGAATGTTTCTTGCCTTCATTTCAGATAGAGGATACTTAATTTGTATTCTATCCAGTAATTCAGGATTTACAGGGAGAAACTATACCGTAATACTTAGATAATACTTAATACCATGATACTTAGATTTGAATAAATAATGCATTAGCGGTCAAGTTTCTTTAAAACACAGACCCTTGGAGCACCACAGTGTACCCTCTGTACAAACTACACTCTAGAAGGTCTGTTATATTATAATTCCAAGTTACTCAGAAGAATCAACTCACTGGGTATCAATTCTACTCAGAAGGATGGGGTTCTGTAAGAAGGCATACACTATCTGGTGTCATATTGGAGTTCAGTTGTTTGAGGAACATTGTACAAACTTAGAGTTGTCAGAATCACAATGTAGTATTTCCCCAAACTGAACTATGGTTACACAGGAAATAGCCAGCACAGAAGATCTAGCCATCAGCAAATTCAGTTTGGGGAGAATCAGGAAGAAAGAAGACCATATGTCTACTCCGGAGATAGTGAACACCTTATAAAGACCCAAAAAACTTCAGATGTGAAGGGCTCACTTTATCTTCTTCAGAGAAGAGGCTGCCATACTTTTTTCTCCATTGGGAGAAACTTGTGGCTGCAGGTTTATTTGCAGGTGTGGGGACTGGGTGGTAGTGGCAAGAGAAGCTGGGACTGGTAGAGCACAGACCTTCAATTGCTTACCTCATTTCTATTTCCAGTCATGACTCCCACCTTCCCTCACTTCTGCCACCTCTTGATCAGGAGCCTTTCAGGAGTTTATGTACCACCCCATCCTCCATGTTAGCAATCTACTTCTCCCTCACTAGGTCAAACCTGTCCAGAAAAGGTGGCGAGACAATCTGGCATTGCAGCAGAATATGGTCTGTCTGATGTCTCTGGCTTGCCCATTAAATTCTAAGATTGGTGATTATTTTCATATCATGCAAGCCAAACTCAATGAAACCACAGCCATTTCCCCCACACAAAAATAGGAACTTCCTCCCTGAAAATTCAGTTACCAGGCAGATAGTACCTAAGAGGTTTAAGCCAAAATTGAGGCTATTTCATAAACTCTTAAAGGAAATCTACTAAAATAGTATTTATTCACATTTATTAAATCAGCTACAAACCAGATCCTTGTGGGTTTCTCACATTAAAAATGAATGTGTTTCTAGACTTTTTACTATTTGTCTAGCATCAAAGCTTACTACCCATCACAGTGTTCCTCTAAGGGAAGAGACAAAGAGGGGAGACTCATGGGATTTTCCCAGGTTAGTTATATGGATTGGTAAGTAAAACCAAGGTCCCTTTAATCACACTGACCTCTCCAATATCCTGATGTTGCTAACTAAGGATTTACCCAGGAATGTTTTTCCCCCACAAATAGGCTCAGAAATACAGCTCTTCATGAAGCAACTCTTCTTGGCCTCACAGGAAGGGAGAGCATCGTGACTTTACTAGGGTATGTTCTCTGACCTTTGGTGAATACTTCTGAGGGCCACAGTGATCTCTCTACTAACCTGTGATGATTTTAGAGGGACCCTAGTTCTTGAACTGCTATTGCTCTAAAGTGGGGAGGGTCACCATCTCACCATGTCCCCCAAGTCACTAAGAGCTTTTCAAAACACAATAAAAATGTTGTTCCCATTAAACATTTTGGTAAGACTTTGCTGCAAGGGGAACCAATGGCTAGACTTGGCAATTAAATATTTTGAAATCATACAGCCCCATAAAATGTTTTAGGGTATAGCCACCCCTAAGAGCTGAAGTCACACAGTGGCCTCTTGGGGACAGGTTTGGGAGGTAGGACCAGGAGGTGCTCAGTCTAAGCTCTGGGACAGGAAGAGTCAGGCCCTCAGGGTCATGAGCCTGAATCCTTCAAGGACCCTCTTTCTCCATATCTTTTGCAGATGCAATGCAAGCATCCAAAAGAAGAATGCAAGAGGCCAGACAGCATATGACCTGGCTCTGGAAATTGGGGATGACCCCATCACCTCACTCTTCAATGCTAAATTTAGCCAAGGGCTGGAGGAACAACTCCCCCAACCCAGGAACCTCAGCCTGGAGGACTGTTAGACATGAGGCCTTGCTGAAAGAAACCATCCAGCTCTGGTTGTTCTTTGTTTCTAATATGTGTATTTGAGCTTGGGGATTAGGGTTGAGAGGATTCGTAAGGTGTGTGTGTCTGTGTGTCTTTATGTGTGTGTTACTGGGGATTGAACCCAGGATCTTGTGCATGCTAATCAAGTATTTTACCACTGAACTACATCCCCACTCCTTTTTTAACATTTTATTTTGATACAGGGTCTTGCTAAGTTGCTGAGGCTGGCCTTGAACTTGCAATCCTTCTGTCCCAGCCTTTCGAGTCACTGGGATTACAGGTGTATGCCACCACACCTGGCTTCTTTTTGTTTTTGTTTTTGTTTTTTAATTGTTGTAAACCACCAATACTATCTGGGTGATTCCCAGTGTACCTTAGATTGTGATGAACTTCATGTATGCTTTTTAATGATTTATTGCTGGGATTTTGGGAATTTGGCTTTTAGTTTTTAATTTATTTTCAATACATAATAATTGTACATGGTTTAAAGCTAAAAAGCATAAAATTCTATGTAGTGAAGTCTCCCTACTGTCCCTGTCCCACAGCCACCACTCCCCTCCTCAGAGGCACCAATGACACCAGTGTTAGCTGTATCTTTCTAGCAGTAGTACAGGATTTAGATAGGCATGTGTGTATGATATACGTACATGTATACATGGAGTATACAAATAAACCGTGTAGCACATATATTCCTTTTCCCCCTTTTTTAACATAAATAGTAACAAACTGCACAGTGTTCTGCACTTTGTCCTTTAAAAAAAATATGTCTTGTAGGTGGTTTCAAGTTAGAATGTAAAGTTGAATTTATTGAAATTTTTATGTTGAACTCATGGTTACTCCTATCATCATGGTTTGTTGCTTGTTTGACAGATCAGCTTTAAATAAAATATTGGCAGGAATGTGTAATTGTGACTTGTGGACCCCCTGTTAATGTATGTAAGTAGGATATTTATTAATTTAGAATAATTAATTCTGCATAATAAATAATAGTCATGGTGGTGGACAGTACTATTGTCGTGACCTGTGCTTTTTTTTCCCTAGGTTGGGTGGCTGTATGTTGGAAGGATGGGAGGTTCAGAGTCACTGGGACACAAGCCCCTGTGAGTCTGGGTGGGAGCTGGTACTTGCTTCCTCCCAGGTCAGCCTCTAGGCATTCTGTGTAAGAGAAGCTGCTTGTATGGGTGACCAGTGTCCAGAAGAACCAGGGAGTATGGGGGTGACAACAGCAATTCTGGTAGCTGGTAAAAGTGTGATAACATCCCTGGAGGTCATTGCATCCCAAGTCCCATCTCACTTGTGTATTAGAAGCACAGATAAGCCCATTGGAAACCTGTCTCTGTGATTGGTGAGTTTTCCTTGTCTAATCCAGAAATAATCCTCCCCCTAACCTTCCTAACCTGTGCAGGGTTTCAGCCCTGGGTGAGCTGGCCAAGATGCCCAGTAGGATAAAGAACATTCATAGGGTCATTTATCTCTATCATCTCCAAGGCACCTTGCCTCAAGAATTCACATCACTTGCTTCCATTCCAACTTCTTTTTCTTTATTTTAAATTGATACATAATAGTTGTACATATTTGTGGAATATAATGTGATGTTTTGATAGAAATATGTTCTATAATGATGAAATCAGGGTAACATATCCATCACCTCAAACATTTATCATTTCTTTGTGGTAAGAAAATTCAAAATCCTCTCTTCCGGCTATTTTGAAATAAGCAATTCATGATTGTTAACTCCAGCCACCAGGCTGAGGTAGAACACCAGACTTATTTCTCCCCAACTTCTATTCTGAATGCTTTAGGACCTGGTTTTTGCTTTTTTTCTTACCAAACAGAAAATTAAGCGGGTTTCTTTGAGTCTTACCCATCTTCCAGTTCCTCAAGTAAATTTGAGCATAGCTTCTTGGTGGTTTTCTTTCCTTCTTTTTAAATTTTTCCTAGTTATATATGGACACAATATCTTTGTTTATTTATTTTTACATGGTGCTGAGGATTGAACCCAGTGCCTCACATATGCAAGGCAAGCGCTCTGCCACTGAGCCACAACCCCATCCCAGCTTCGGTAGTTTTCTAAGTTTAGGCCCTGTAAGACCTACAACAGGTGAGGTGAAGTGACCCTCTTTTTTCATGTAGACCCAAAAAAGAGAACTAAGGCCCACACTGGGGACACTCCAATCCTTCCCTTTTTTTGGATTTTTTTGGGATTGAACCCATGGCCTTGTGCATGCGAGGCAAGTATTCTTCCCCCTGTCCTTAGATCTTGGGTCCTTGCCCATCAACGGGTATCCCCTGTGGTTCCCCTTGAGAAATCCAAATCCCCTTCTCTACTTGGCTTGTGACCCCTTGATCATTCAGGCCCATCCATGACTCCTGGCTCTTCTCTTGCTACTCCCATGTGACTGTACCTGGGTCCAAAAAGCTTACCTGGTGATGTGCTCAGAACTGACCTTATGCTCACATGGTCTCTTCTTTACATTTATAGAAAATCCAACACATAAATACCTCCATTCTCATTTACTCTGTTCCCATTTAAATGGATTTTATCGTTGTGTATGATATGCTGCTGCCACACTGCCATCAGCTTAAACTACCTCAGACTTCTCCCCCAGGCTTTGGGCAATGACATGGTGATGCCCCAACTTCTGGAAATAAATATGAATTTTAAGAGTTAAGGAATGACAGCTTTAATTTCTTATAGACCTGCTTTCTTTTCTCCTCACGACCAGGTCTTTTTAATCAGATCTGGGTAAAGTCACATTTTACACAAAAACTCAAGGTTCTGCTGAGGGGGAGCTACTGGTCCTTTGTTTTGCTGAGTGTAAGTCACTACAGATGATGAGTCACACATGTGACTTTTTCATGAAGGCACATCACTGGGAGGTGATAGCATAGAGAGGCTGTAGGTTAAGCACAATTCCTGCTCTGCTGCCTGATTTTCACCCTCTTGGGTCAAAGGCACAAACTGAAGTTGCATCAATTGGTTTGCACTTATTTTTGTAAAAATAAAGCTACATTTGGTGAGTGTTATGATTTTAATATGTCTCCAGGACTTCATGTATTGGAAACTTAATTTCCAAATCCATACATTAATGGTGTTTGGAGGTAGAGCCTTTGGGAGGTAATTGGTATTAGATGAGATCATGAGGGTGGGAGCCACATGATAGTATCTGTGCCTTTATAAGACGAGGAAGAGTGCCCCAAACTAGAATACTTGCTCTGTCTCCCCATGTGATATGTTCCACCATGTTATGGTGTAGCAAGAAGACCCTCTCCAGAGGTCAGCCCCATGCTCTTAGACTTCTCAGCCTCCAGATTCATGAGCTAAATAAACTTCCATTATTTATAATTACCCGGTTTGAAGTATTTTGTTATAGCAACAGAAAATGAATGAAGACAGTGAGTTTAAAACTATCGAGCACCTTTGTTCAATTTTGGAAAGAAGAATCTTCCATGATGAGGCCTACCTGGCTATGCTGTGCCACTGGGTGAGCTCTAATCCTGAGTCACTATAATTTGTTCTCTGTCTCAGCTGGCAACACCAAAATGCCCAGGCCTCCTCCTTGAGACAGGTCTGTTCTCCCTTCTCCCTCCCACATACGTCCAATTGTCAGGCTCCGAGAGTTTTATCTCCTAGATTGTTCCTGGCTGCTTTTCCTACTTTATCCCTGAAACCACCAGCTTGGCCAATGTCTAACAGGTTTGACAAAATCACCACCCTACAATGTCTCCACTCGTGGCCTTATCCTTTTGGAGCTGCCTATACAAAGGGGACCGTGACAGTGACCAATTAGAATGTTTCTATGGTTTCCCTCCATTTGTCAGGAAAAACAAGCTTCTCTAAGGGCCTGCACAAGCTTTACTTTCAGGCTTCTCATCTTCCCAATGTTCCAGGATCTATCACCCTCAGTGACTCATACTCAGCAGGTGCTTAAGGGGAGCACCCCCTATACAGAACCTTGAGTAGTGTATGCAAGACATGGCTTTACCCAGATCTTATCACACAGACCTGGTCACAAGCTAGTGAGAGAAGGAAAAGAAAGCCAGGTCTATGAGAAATTAAAGCTGTCATTCATTAACTCTTGACATGTATGTTTATTCCCTAGTTTTCATAAGTGCCCAGGCCTTGGAGGAGTCTGAGGTTGGTTAAGCTGGTGGCAATGTGGCAATAACATATCATATACAACATGCAAAGAGCCATTTAAATGGGAACGGAGTGACTGGGGATGGAGGTCTTTCTGTGTCAGATTTACTATAAAGGTAAATAAGAAAAATATACATAAAATATTAACTTATTAGATGTCCTCAAAATATTTATGTTAAGCATCAGATTTCTTTTGGAATGACTATGAGAGTTCCCAGTTTTCCTAGTGGTTGGCACAATTTTAAATTCTGGGTAGACAGCTGCTATCCCTGTTCTGCACTTCTGTGCTTGTCTTTATTCTGTACACATTCATTCACATGATTCACTTTTAAAAAAAATACATTTTTATAGAAGGCAACATGTCTTCTATAAAATTTTGAAGGCAGTATGCCATATTAAATTGTTTTTTAAAATAACTTTCTTGGGTGTCCTATAATGCATAATGAATGGAAAAGAGGAATGTTGACATTAGGCTACAGTGATGAAAGAAAGGAAAGGAAGGAAGGAGTTTGGTTATCATCACTCTGATAAGTCTTTTCTTAGAAAACTATTCTAGTGAGATACCAAAGACAGCACTGGATATTGGATAGAAAACAGTGTTTAAGGGGCTGGGGTTGTGGCTCAGTGGTAGAGCTCTTGCCTCTCACATGCAAGGCCCTGGGTTCAATCCTCAGCACCACATAAAAATAAATAAATAAGTAAAATAAAATAAAGTTAAAAGAAAACAGTATTTAAAGACTGAGACCCTTTATGCCATTTTTAGCTAATACATTTTACTTTACTCCCTGTGGTTGGTTTCCAAAACAGCCACATGTTCCTTCTTAACCCTTAAAGTCACCTGTGCTTGAGTATCGTGGAATCAAACAGCCATCTTATGTGGGAATATTCCTAGCGGTCCCTGCCTTCCAAGTTCCATGTGAGTAGAATACCAGGAGCACAAGCACTCCAGCATGAAATGGATTTCTCTTGGGGAAGTGAGGCATCCTCTGTGATCTAGTAACAGTGGTGTCCCTAACTGGTGGCCAGGCCCCAGCATCAGGAGTCCTGGCTCTGGTGCCTTGAAGGTTAGTCTTTTTCTTGCTGGGGTATATTCCACATAATTTTTCACTTGCCAACTACTTTCTTTTACAGGAAGTTCCATCAACTCACCTCAGTTGCTTTTTTCCCTTGTCTGTTCTTAAGTGCCTCTGATTCAGGTTTCTGCTTGTCCCTGGCCTACTATAAAGTTGAAAAGTCTCTTGGTTTCTCCTTAGCACCCCAATCCCTCCAAAACATAATAATTTCTCAAAGGTTTCTTTCACGTGGAAAACATGGACAAAAATTACCCTTTCTTTGCTCATTCCTCCTGTGTCATTTGATCCTAAGATGATACACAAAAGCGTACAGATATTTTCAGGCTTTATGTGTACAAAGAATGAGTGATCTTCTACCTTCCCAGTGAAAAATCCAGCTCCAGAAACTGCAGGTTGTTTGTGTGTATATGTGTGTGTGTATGTGTGTGTGTGTGTGTATCCTCATTTCTTGGCATAGGTGATTATCCACAGCTTTTATGTCTGTACTCTTTGAGTTATTCTTCCTTTTCCATGCAAGACAGACTATGTTTGCCTATCTCCCTGCCCATAGGAAGGCAGGGGCTTTTCTGTCCTTTTCAGACAAAGCTGGTGTCTCTATTGCAAATGTCTTGGATTCTATGTTTCTTATTGAATTTCATTCCATTAGACAAAACCATATCCACAAAGATCTTCAAGAAAAGCCTCTCTCTGGTTTGGGTTGAGTGTCAGAGTGCTCTGGGATAGTACCCTTAACATTCACAGAAACCATTTTGTATAGAGTCTCAGAGCCGTTCAGTTAAATCTTCCTGAAATCTTAAAAATACACACAAAAAGATAGTCTTACAGCTTCACCCTTGAGATGATCTTTACTTTAAAGACCATTTTGAGCAAAACCACTTTGGTCTGGAACACAGTTGAGGAGGTGTGGTTAACATTCTTTAAATGTGGTTAAATTTCATTAGCCCAGCAACTGGAGAACTACCAAAGGTGTTATGGACAAGGGGCCTTAGGCCAATTAACTCGATGGTTGGTACAGGCTCTAGGTCCTAGGATAGAATGCTGAGGAATATGATTAAAAGTCCTATACTCTGGTATTACAGGATAATTATCCCTATTATTGGAAGCTGAGAAAGACACATGATTAAAGTACTGGAGTGCCAATGAGGTAGTACAACTGAGGTGCCTGGGCACTATCCATGTTCTTGGTGGTCTGATATAGGTGTATCTAAGACCCAAAGCTCTGAGACTACAGAACTGCCCTGGGAATGCAGTGCTAAGGACAGTGTATTGGTAGGAAGGTCCCAGATGGGAGGACCAGGGACCAAACATGAGGAAAGCAACAAAGGGACTTAGTAGATGATTCAGCAAAGGCAAAACATAGATCTTCAAGAGATAAGGCAAAAAGCAAGAAAGGGACTGGGAATGGTGACACACACCTGTAATCCTAGCCACTCGGGAGGATGAGGCAGGAGGTCCACAAATTTGAGGCCAGCCTGTCTTTAAAAAAAAAAAGAACTGGGAGGCCAGGTAACTCATGGTGAAGCATCCCTGGGTCCAATCCCTAATATAAATAAAAAATAAAAAGAGCTATAAAAAGCCAAGGGAAGAGGGTAGCTGCAGATAAAACTGGGAGATTCCGCCTTCTCACCTAAATTCCCTACATACACTTCTTTTTATTTATTATTATTATTTTTTTTTAGTTATACATGGACACAATATCTTTATTTTTTAAATGTGGTGCTAAAGATCGAACCCAGTGCCTCACATGTGCGAGGCAAGCACTCTGCCACTGAGCCACAACCCCAGCCCCTACATACACTTCTTAAGATTCTCCTCACACAAAGTCACTGAGTGACTCAGTCCTTACGTCTGCTAAGGGGCTGAATTCTTACGTAATTGTATCTGTATCATTCCATATTTCTTTTTTTAATATTTTTTAGTTCTAAAAAAATTGTTTAGTTGTGAATGGATTTTTTATTTTACTTCTTTATTTATATGTGGTGCTGAGGATCAAACCCAGGGCCTCACATATGCCAGGCAAATGCTCTACCACTGAGCCACAACTCCAGCCCTTCATTCCTTATTTCTTATAAGATGTGAGAATGAGGCACACAGCTAAAGTTCCAGATTTATATAGAAGCAAAGTTTATTAGAACAAAAGGCCACAAAACATGGAGATTTACTGGGGAGAAAATACGCTAAATTAATGTCCTCTGGTCACTTATGGAATGCATTTTCCGACTCCATTACATGGAAGTATAAAGATTTTGACCATCAGTCCTCTCCACTTTCAAAGGGAATACAAGGGATCAGATTGCCCCAAGCAGGGCTCCGAGGTGGGCTGGAGTGTCGGTTTGTGGTGGATGCACTTCCTGTGTCTCTTGAGATGAGATTTCTGCCTGAAGCCTTGCCCGCAGGCCTTGCACATATAAGGTTTCTCCCCCTTGTGTGCCATCTGATGTGAGATGAGGTGTGACTTCAGGATAAAGCCTTGGCCGCACTCTCGGCACACAGAAGCCTTCTCTTCTGAGTGTACCTGCTTATGTGTGATTAAGGCCGACTTATTGCTGAAGCCTAGTCCACACTGCCTGCACATGTAAGGCTTCTCCCTTGAGTGCTTCCTCCTGTGCCTAATAAGCCCTGCCTGGTGACTGAAGCCTCGCCCACACTCCCGGCACACATACGGCCTTTCCCCTGAGTGTGTCCTTTGGTGTGCAACGAGATTTGACTTCTGGCTGAAGCCTCGCCCACACTCCTCACACACCATGGGCTTTTCCCCTGAGTGTGTCCTCTGGTGTCTGATGAGGTTTGATTGCTGGCTGAAACCTCGACCACAATCCTTGCACACGATTGGCTTCTCCCCTGAGTGAATGTTCTGGTGTCTGTTGAGGTGTGACTTCAGACTGAAGCCTCGCCCACACACCCCACACACATACGGCTTCTCCCCCGTGTGTGTCCTCCTGTGAGAGATGAGGGTTGAGTTCTGGCTAAAGCTGTGCCCACATACCCCACACACATAAGGCTTCTCCTTTGAGTGTGTCCTCTGGTGGTTGACAAGGGTGGTCCTCTGCCTGAAGCATCGCCCACACTCCTTACAGGCATAAGGCTTCTCCCCCGAGTGTGTCCGCTGGTGGGAGATGAGGTTTGACCTATCACTGAAGCCAAGGCCACAGTCGCTGCACACAATAGTCTTCTCCTCTAGGTGCGTCCTCTGATGTCTAACGACAGCTGACTTTTGGCTAAAGCCTTTGCCACACTCCCGGCACACATAAGGCTTCTCCCCCGAATGTGTCCTCTGGTGTATGATGAGGTTTGACTTCTGACTAAAGCCTCGCCCACACTCACTGCACATATAAGGCTTCTCACCCGAGTGTGTCCTCTCATGAATGATGAGGGTTGACTTCCGGTTGAAACCGCGACCACACTCCCTGCACACGATGGGTTTCTCTCCAGAGTGTGCCTTCTGGTGTCTGGAAAGGCTTTTCTTTAGACTGAAGCCTTTTTCACACACGCCACACACATAAGGCTTCTCCCCTGAGTGTATCCTCTGGTGACTAAGGAGGTTTGTCATCTTGCTGAAGCCCAGTCCACACTCTCCACAGTTGATGGTTCCAAATCTGAGGACTTCTATCCTCTTCAGCAATTTGTCTGTTTCCTCAGGGTTCCCTGTCTGAGCTGGGCTGGCCTCCATTTCTACCCCTCTGATGCCATTCTGAGAGCTGACTGGCTGCCTTTGGGGTGGCTTGGAAAAAGCTCCCAAAGATCTTTTTTTTATCCTACCAAACAAAGGCTTGGTCCCTTCTCTCTCTTGGCCTTCTGCCTGATCACTCCAGGAGCTTCCATCAGAGGCTTGCTGCTGCTGCGTCTGGTCCTCCAGGCATGGATCCCCAGGCTCGACATGACTTTCTGCACACAAGCATGTGAAGATCCAGGGGGGATGATTACACAGCACCTGCTGCACAGGGAATTTCTTACTGGAGAAATCCGGAGGGCACAAAGGACCAGGCTGGAGTTCTGGCTTTGCTTCTGCTGCAGAGAAAAAAACTGAGTCAGAACAGAGTCCTCAGAGGGACAGCCCAAACAATCTGCCTCATCTAATGGTGAGTCTTGATCCCATTCTTCAAAATGCTTAAACTGAAGTGCTACCCAACCAAGACTTCTTAATACGACCTACTTTCCAGACCATACGCCATACATCTTCTACTATAATCCAAAAACCACTACAGAAGTGAGGCTATAAAAGCATCACAGGCAGTTCGGGTATGTAAATAGGGCCACAAGCCACAGCCTCCACATAATTACCTTTGAGCTAATATCACACACTGATAGGAACCCTGTCTGTAAGTTTTTTTGTTTTTTATTGTTTTTGACTGACAGCTATAACTGTAAGGCCCAGGTGAAATGTCTTTCCCCATTTCCCTGGTATGACAAATGGACAAAAAGAGCAGTCATTCAGACTGGCCAGAGGACCCTAGACTAGAAAGTAACATACATGAGTGGTTAAAGAGACAGTGTGTGAAACACTCTGAGGCTCACATCCACTGACAAATATGTAGAGAAGAGTACTTTGTGTCAAAATTTCTACAAGGCAGTAGGCCCTCAGCATTGGTCAACACAAATGTAGTCAGACAACACAAACTAACTTAAAAGATGCTCCCTCCTGGTGTCCCTGACCAATCCCTAAGAACTGTTAATTTCCATAATTAATGTAAATTTCTCCCAGTAACCAGTGTAAAAAAAGATTTTCCAGGCTGGGGACATAGTTCATGGTAGAACACTCATCACCTAGTATGCATGAGGCCTTGGGTTCAACTCTCAGCACAAAGAAAAAAAAGAAAGAAAAAAATTCCTGCATAGTACTTCTTGTGTAGGAAATGTTAACATTAAATATATTGTTTCATTGCTATTGGTCCTAGTCAGCTAAAACAATCAATAACCAAGCAATCTGAGAGGTATAGATCTTAAGTCTACCTAAATATTCTTTTGTGAGCAATAATAAAACTTTTTTTTTTTGAATGAGAGAGTGAGGGAGAGAGAATTTTAATATTTATTTTTTTTTAGTTGTCAGTGGACACAACATCTTTGTTTGTATGTGGTGCTGAGGATAGAACCCGGGCCGCAGGCATGCCAGGCGAGCGTGCTACCGCTTGAGCCACATCCCCAGCCCTCAATAATAAAACTTATTAGAAATGTGTACCCATCTAGATTCCAGAATGATTCTCTTATACAGAATGTTATTTTGACTCTGATTATCATAATTAGCATAATAATTAATTAATTAATTATAATTAGTATAATTACCCTTTCCTAACACTTAAAAATTTTGTCTCTTTCCACTCAGAAAAGCATGAAATGAATACCTTCCTTTTGTGTTTCAGTGCCTGGCAAGTAAATAGCTCACCTTCTTTCCTTTCAGTAGCTCCAATGACCTTTACTTCAGACTTGGATGACAGGATGAGAAACCACTGATCTAGCCTGATGCCTGCCTCTCCCCAGTCCCACTGCTGTCATGCACAGTAACTAGAATTGGTTGTCCAGTGGTCCCTCAAGACTGTTCTCAGCAGTGACTGAACCTGACTGCTTTCATTGAGCTCTCACTGTTTATTTTACTTAATCTAGCTTGTCTGAAATTCCAGAGCTCATAACTGGTTTCATTATTTCTATTTCTGGCCAGTTACTCCTTAAGAGTAGGGTAACTCTGGAGTGGGTAGCGTTTTTAGATTTGATTTGTTGGCTCTTTTTCCTCTTGAATATGACAGAAGGAAAGCCTGTTGCTGATATCTCCTTGGTCAATATTCATACACATTAGATCACAGGGACATGGTAAGCAGATCTTTCGGCGTAGAAGGTACTCCTATGTCTATTCTGGATAAGTTGGGTGACTGTGATTTTGATACAGGAAATACCCCTACTCATCCTTATGGGGACCAAAGTCTCTGATATGTATACTAACTTCTGTGGCTATACATAAAATGGCAGGCTTTTTATTATTATTATTTTTGGGGGGGAATTGAACTCAGGGGTACTTGACCACTGAGCCACGTCCCTAGCCCTATTTTGTATTTTATTTACAGACAGGGTCTCACTGAGTTGCTTAGTGCTTCACAATTACTGAGGCTGGCTTTGAACTCGCGATTCTCCTGTCTCAGCCTCCCAAGCCGCTGGGATTATAGGTGTGTGCCATTATGCCCAGAAAATGGCAGGCTTTTATTTCCACAAAACACAATTTGGAATTATAGTGGGCTCTTAAGAAAAATTTTAACTTTTAACATGGCTTTAACATCTATATGGAATAACAGAAGAAGCAGGAAAAATGAAATTTCAATTCTCCATTGGTCAACCTTTTGTGTTGGTTGTAAAATTGGCCATTATGTGTACACTTTAGGAATATTTAGTCTGAGAAAGACTGAACAGAAATACTATCAAATCAACTAATCCATTTATAAAATATTGTAAATCTAGAGGTGTTCCTGTACTGATAGGTTTATAGAGACTAGTGAGTACTGATACAATTGTAAATTTTTAAAACCCAGGAATATCCATATTAAAATAAAAAAGGAGGGCTGGGAATGTAGCTCAGTGTTAGAGGACATGCTTAGAATGCACAAGGTCCTGGGTTCAATCCACATTGCCAAAATAAATAAATGAACTCCTAATGATTTTGATGGTCTGGTTTCTGAAGGGAATTTTCTTTATGCAGCTGGACAGGTAGATCTAAAGAAAAAAGTTGCTGGGCTCATTGGCACACAGCTGTAATCTCAGCTGAGGCTACAAGTTTGAGGCTGGCCTTGGCAATTTAGTAAGAATGCTGTCTCAAAATAAAAATAAATAAAATGTCTGCACATGTAGCTCAGTGGTAGAATGTCACTGGGTTTAATCCCCAGTACCTCAAAACAAAAAAATGAAAAAGAAAAATGTTTAATTTTAGTTAAGTTAGGAATCATGATTATCAGGTTACACTGAAAGAATAAGAGACACTCAGGGCTTAAAAAGAACTTTAATAGCTGGCATATAACTATAAAAGGGGAATTAATAATTCAAAAATTCAGTAAAGTCTTGAAATTAGGTGAAATGTCTCTTTCCTGACTTCATTACAGTGTAAATACAGCATTAATATAACATTTTAGTGATTAAAAAAACTTGCTTCAATTTCTTAAAGTTAGTTTAATTAAATTTCCAAGACTCTACTGATTGGAGAAATCATAAGCTAAAATTACACTCAGAAATGTTTAATGTTAGGAGAATGTAGACATACATGTCCAAACAATGTAATTTGCAAGCAGTGCCAGAATTATTGGAAATTTATGGTTCCTCTACTCAAAGTAGACTTCTGAAATAGAATATTTTTCCAGGCAATTTTAACATCAACACTGATCGTGTTCCTTTTCAATTTCTAAGATTTCTTGTTAGATAATGAAAATTAATATTTTTGTTTAAGAACTAATAAAAATGAATATATTTATTATGGACATGTTTTGAAATGTGAATACATTGTAAAATGGATAATTCAAACTAATTAATACGTATTACCTCCTGTAACTATCATTTTGTGATAAGGACATCTTATATCTACTCTCAGTGATTTTCAAGAATTCAATACATTGTTAATAACTATGGTCACCATGTATACAATATATCCCTTGAATTTATTCCTATCTGAAATATTTTAGCCTTTGACCAACATCTCCCCAACTACTTCTCACTCACCCCCAACCCCTAATAACCACCATTCTACTCTGCTACTGTAAATTTGACATTATTAGATCCACATATAAGTGTGATAGTGTGGCATCTGTCTTTCTGTGTGTGGCCTAGTTACTTAACATAATATCCTCCAGTACATCCATGTTTTTGCAAATAAACCTGTTATGCTTATTTAACATTCTGATCAATGACGTAGAGATGACTCTGCTTTTTGTGTACCTACCCACCTTGTTTTAAGAACTCTGATATTACCTTTCCTCAAACCAAGTACTAAATATGTAATAATAAAACTGTTACAATGTATTTTACACCTAAAATAAGACAGTCTTTTCATCTGTACACCTATATTTTGGGTTTCTAAGATAACTGCCTGGGCAATCACAAAGATTTGTTTCACCATGGATTTGTACACCATTCTTATGACTTTAATCTGTTCAACACTATTGCAAGAGCTGCTATTTTTCTTTAAAAGATCTTTTAAAAAGATATCAGAAAGATAAGTTAAACTTTAAGCCAATTATAGGTAAAGTGCTAATTATTAATATAGTTATATGCTTTCAGGTTGAGGAAAAAAAACGTATAAATGTACAAAGGCCAGGGTATATGGCATTCACTTATTCTAGAATGCACACTCAGAACAGATAAAGCCCCTACCTTCTATTGCTTTCTGTCCCACCTTCCTTCCATGTGCTTGGCTAGACCTACTACCTCTTCCCTCAAGCAGACTGACAATTTTTTCAAACATTAGAGTTGAGTCAATGTCCTTGTTTCAATGCGACTTCCACATCATTGCCTACCATGCATCTTTTAGGACCATCCACACGCCTCTTGATTTCACATCTTTCCCTGCAGACTTGGTAACCTTCTCACATCCTCTCCATCCTCACATTCTAACTCCCAAAGTGACTGTATTTGGAGACTAGGCTTTGAAAGAAGTAATTAATGTTAAATGGGTCATAAAGGTGGATCTTAAACCAAAGGATCGGTGTGCTTATAGAAAAACAAAGAGACAACAAGAGTGTATGAGCATAGAGAAAAGACCACGTGAAGACACAGCAAGAAAATGGCCATCTGTAAGGCCTCAAAGCAACCAAACCAACTGACACCTTGATCTTACACTTCCGGCCTCCCAAACTACGAGAAAATTAATTTCTGGACTGAACTAACACAGATGCCCTGATTTCCTCCTTTCCTACCCATGTAGTAAAACACCTATTCATCTGCCTCACAGCCCCTAAGTGTCATGAAACTTACCAGTTGTTATAATTTATGAAAGGATTAAAGTCCCTATTAAAAGACAACACCACTTGGTTTGACATAAAATGCAATACTAGTGACATGCAGACGCTTACAAGCAAAACACCCAGATCACATTATTGTCATGTAAAAATTAAATAAGGCTGAATAAAAAAATACCATACCAAAAATATACATAAGAAAGTAAGGTGCTAAGACAATAAGAAATAAAAAGGAAGTTATGAAATAAAGAGAACATTAATGTTACATACTTCATTAAAAAATGAGAGAAAATTGTCATGAGCCTTTACACATCTAATAAATACAAAGAAGTGAAATAAAGAGTTGAGTCAAAAACTGAGAAATAAGTGGAGAATTTGATATTAATTGCAATAACCATGATGAGCTTTATGACACCCACAAGCAGTTGAAAATCATAAACAAAACTTGAAAAATAGCAATAGTTTCTATTAAATATGTTATATTTCCTTGATTTTAAGACAGAATTAATTGTAAGGCTCTATATTAAATTTAATAAAACCGAGAGGAAAAAATTTCTTGCCCAAAAAAATATACCTTAAAAAAAAAAATACACCTTTTGTTCCTTCCTCATTTTCTCCCCTTGTTACGTGTACTTATTTTATGAACGGGAAGTACAATATTATCAAAGGAATTTAAAAAAAATTAAAACACTTATACACACAATAAAGTTACCTATACCTTTATAATTTAAAATAATGCAAATAAGAAAAAAATTCTCAGCAACTTCTTGCCGTACCCTCTAGGATTCTATCTCCATACAGGCAACTACTAGTAATGGTAAATAACAATAGATTTCTATGCTCACAAAAACATATACTTTTTCACAAACTTCATTTTTATTAACAAAAGACTGAAATGAATAAAATACCATTATGCAAATTTGTCATTTAATAATATATTCATTCAGTATCAACCATTTTTCAAAAGAGGTAAAGAAAAACTTGCTTATAATTAATGAACAGAAAATGAAAAATCTCATCACAAAAATAGAAAATTATAAAACTAAATGAAAATTACAGAACTGAAAAACATCTTAAAAATATTACTGGTGAGAGTCAGTAGAGATGGCAGATGAGACAGTAAACTTGGAGAAGAGCAACAGAAATTATCCAATCTGCAGAAAGAACAAGAATAAAAAACTTCTAAAAATGTGTAATTTTTGATCTAAAAGGGAAGAGTAAGAATATGGCAGAGAAAAACATGTGAAGAAATAATATCCTAAAGGTAATCACATCATAGTCAAACTGTTGAATGCCAGAAATATAAGGAGAAATATGAAGAACACATTGGAAGTAGTCAGAGGACACAAAGAAATTATATTCAGGGTAAATAATGATACAACTGACAGCAGATATTTTTTACTCATTATAATGGTGGGCAAAATAGTATCTTTTGTACTTTTTTATTTATTTATTTTTTTAGATGTTGGTGGACCTTCATTTTATTCATTTCTTTATATGTAGTGCTGAGAATTGAACCCAGTGCCTCACACATGCTGGGCAAGTGCTCTACCACTAAGCCACATGCCAGCCTTCAAATAGTATCTTTTAAGTGTTAAAAAATAACTAAATAACTGTTAGGGTTTGGAAGTGAGGTGTCTCCTAAAAGCTCATGTGTGAGATAATGCAAGAGAGTTTAGAGGAAAAATGATTGGGTTATGAGAGTCTTAACCCAATCAGTGAATTGATCCCCTAATGGCATTAACTGAGTGGAAACTGAAGGCAGGTACGATGTGGGTGGAGGAGATGGGTCATTGGGGGTGTGCCTTTGGAGGATATGTTTTGTATCTGGTGAATGGAGTCTCTTTCTTTCTCTCTGCTTTCTGAACATTAATATGAGCCACTTTCCTCAGCCACACTTTTCTGCCATGATATTCTGCCTCACCTTGAGCCCCAAGGAATGGAGCCAGTCTTCTATACATCAGACCTCTAAAACTGTGAGCCCCTAAATAAACTTTTCCTCTCCTAAAATTGTTGTCATGTCTTTTAGTCACAGCAGTGAAAAAGCTGACTAAAACAATAACCAATCTAGAATTCTATATCCAGTAAAAACGTCCTTCAATAGTGAAGATGAAATAAAGACACTTTTGGCAAAATCAAATATGAGAAAATATAATGCCACCTACATCACAAGAAATGCTAATGGACTGTTTAAGGCTGAAGAACAATATTAGGGGAAACTCAAATCTTAAAAAATAAAAATAAAAACAGAAGAAAACAGAAAATGTTAAGTTATACTACATTCTTGAGGTAGCCTGGGTGGAGAAGACAAACTCAGTGAAAGGACAAAAGGGTCCCAGGGGAGGAAGGAGAAAAGAGACGCCAGGAAAGCCCCAATTAGAATGAAAATGGAGGTCTGAAGGGAGGCTGTCTGGCAATCTGAAAGGCAGTTCAAGAAGTCAAGAGAACAAATTCCCTTCCCAACACCTTATCAATGTCTCCTCTCTCCCAACCCTGCCCTCTGACAGTTCTGTGTCCCATTTGCCCAGTGTTCTCCCACTTACCTGGACAGGTAGACAATAGACATTTTCTTTCTTCTCTCCATGTTTCTTTCCCTTGCTCAAGCTGGGTGATGAGTTTTGGTTTAGAAAATGGAATTCCTGCTCTCAGGAAAAGAAAAAACATGGCTGTTGGATGGAGTCAAGGGTCCACTCAAGAACTGAGTCAAATGGTAGTCATCAAGAATACAAACAATAATAAATGCTGGAAAGGATGCAGAGAAAAAGAAACACTTTTACACTATTTTTAGGACTGTAAATTAATACAACCACCATGGAAATTAGTATGAAGGTCCCTCAAAACACGAGGCATGGAATCACCATGACCCAGCTATACCACTCCTCAGTATTTATTCTAAAGAATTAAAGCATACTAAAATGATATATGCATGCTCGTGTTTACAGCAGTACAATTCACAAGAGCCAAACTATGGAACCAGTCTAGGTGTCCACCAATGGATGAATTGGATAAAGAAAATGTGGTATATGTGTGATGGATGACAAAAAGAGGCCTGGATGTAAAATAAATTATAAGAACACTAGCAATGGCTGTGCAGTGCATATCTATAATCCCAGGATCATGAGTTCAAAGCCAGCCTCAGCAACTTAAAGAGGCCCTAAGCAACTCACTCCCTGTCTCTAAATAAAATATTAAAATGGGCTGGGGATTTGGCTCAGTGGTAAAGCGACCTTGGGTTCAATCTATGGTACAAAGAACAAAACACACACACACACTCTCTCTCTCTCTTACAATAAACTGTTCCTAGGAAAGGAAGAACTACCCTCCCCTTTTAGTCAGCTCTTCAGGAAACCTGAACCTAATTAACACCGTAGACCCCTATCTTTTAGATTGTAAATAACCACCTCTAGGAATCCAACTGCACCTCAGGAGATGTAAGAAAGGAAGACTCTGCTTCTGTAAACAAGTTCCCCTGCTAGAAATCCAGCCCACTCTGTCTTCTATTGTATAGACTAGAAATTATTTTATGGCAACAGATAACCTATAAATGTTGTGAGAAACTGGAGATGGGGGCTCAGAATTTGGAGTCTGATCTCCTCTGGGCCCACTGGTGTAAAATAAATTTTGAGTTCTCCCACCTTCCAAGTGCCATTGCAGCTTCTTGACTGGTCTGATTCCCACAACATATATACATAATGGGGTTTTATTCAGCCATAAAGAAAAATAAAATTATGTCATTTGCCTGAAAATAGAGACCATTATTTTAAGCGAAATAAGTCAAGTTCAGAAGGTCAAGGGTCAAATGTTTTCTCTCATATGTGGAAGCTAGAGAGGAAAAAGGAAAAAAAAAAGTGGGGCGGGGTGGGAGGATTTCATGAAAATCAAAGGGAGATCAGTAGAATCAGTAAAAGGGACCAGGGGGTAGGAGAAGAGAAGTTCTGGGGAGTGATATTGGCCAAATTATATTGTTATATTGCTTGTATAACAAAAAATTCTACCATTATATACAACTATGCACCAAATAAAACGTGGGGGCGGGGGGGAGAATTCATAGTCAAACTGGGTGAGGACCTTCTATAGTACAAAAACCTGAAAATAATGGGGAAGATTAACTCAGATGAGAGCACACTGATTCTATTCAATGCCAGATGGATAAATGCCTATAAAAAAAATTTAGTTAACTTAAAAAGAGAGCCCAGCCTAGAGGAAAAGGTCTAGAAATGCGGAGTATTACAACACACACACCCCCAAACACACACACACACACACACACAAACTATTCATTTCCAATTCTACAAAATGAGACCTTTCCCCAAGGAAACAGGGAACAAAAGGCCTTTGCTTTCTAAGTCCTACCCCAAAGGCCAAGTCAGAAAGCAAGATGGCTACTTCAAGCTTAGCCCAAACTTCCCAGCAGTAAGAATGTAATTTCTAAGAGATACCACACTTACCCAGAGAGACCAAGTTGCTATAGTTCTCCAGCATCACCTCCTTGTACAGAGTCCTCTGAGCAGGGCTCAGCAGGCTCCACTCCTCCTGGGAGAAATCCACAGCCACATCCCTGAATGCCATGTGTGCCTGTAACACAAAATAGAGCCTGCTCTCCTGCTTGCTCATGGCTCAGGGTGAGAGCCATGGAGAAGGCTACTCTGGGGAGGCAATGAAATACACAGATCCTGCTTTTGACTGTTGCCATGTGTTCCAAGACATTTAAATCCCATGTCTATTCAGCCAGCAGCATTTGGGAGCCTACATACTCAAGGTCCTCAGTGGACTATCTGGGATATACATGTGAAATTAAGAGTCCCTAAGTTTGCGAAACTTTAGATCTAGTCAAAAGAACAAATGACATTAAATAACAATAAAGCACAACAGACTGTTTGAGTTTTAAGAATTTAAAAGAGGGGCTGGGGATGTGGCTCAAGCAGCCTGGCACGTGCGGGGTGCTGGGTTCGATCCTCAGTTCCACATAAAATAAAAATAAAAGATGTTGTGTCCACTGAAAACTGAAAAATAAAATTAAAAAAAAAAAGAATTTAAAAGATCAGGGCCTAGCTCAGTGGTAGAGTGCCCACCTAACGTGAGCAAAGCCCTGGGTTTGATCTCCAGTACCACAAAAGAAAAGGAAAAAAAAAAAAAAGAATTTAGAAGATCAAATAGGTATCATATTAGCATTAAAATAGCTGTGTGATTAAAGTTCATACAGTTCCACACTGGCAAAGACTAATCTAAAATTCAGTTTTTCCCCAAATCCCACAGATCTCAGCTTTTCTAGCCTGAAGCACAAGTGGGGAGTGGTGAAGTATTTGAACCATAGTGTTTGGGTTTGAGGCCCACCTCTGCCACTAATGTCTCAGATTTCTCAACTGGGAAACAAGAATAACAATACATTAAACTTCTCAGGCTGAGGATGTAGCTCAGTGACATAGTACTTACCCAGCATGCGTGAGGTCCTGGATTCAATCCCCCGTCACCAAAAAAAAAAAAAAAGAAAGAAAAGAAAAGAAAAAAAAATTTCCTCCTCACACTAGATACTAACAGTGGAACTTCTTGACCATTCAATTAAAAAACTAATCTCCCCATCCTGTTCTAATCCCCTTGCTTAGTTTTATTCTTTTTATCTCCTTAGCACTATTTCAAAGTGGAAGACACATTGGGATGAAGTTTCCTAATACTGGGCCTGGAACTGGTCTTTAAATGGATTCACAATATTGCACGACCATCATTGCTATCCATCTAGAGAATATTTTCAGCACTTCCATAACTCAAACTCTTTAACCAATGAACAATAACTTCCCATTCTCTCCTTCCTCCAGATCCTGGTAGTGACCATTTTATTTTCTGTCTCTACATATTTGGTTATTCTCTATACCTAAGATAAGGGGATCACACAAAGTTATGTCTTTTGGTGGAAGGCAGCCCAATGCCTTCTGCTTTCTGAGATTTCTAAAAAAATTTCTGATAATCTCATCGAGGATCTCTTGTATATAAGGCAGCTTTTTTCCCACTGTTTTCAAAATTCTTTTGATGATTTTGGCTTTTGATGTTTTGATTATAACATGTCTTGATGTAGGTCTCTTTGAATCTATCCGGGTACTGGGATTGAACCCTGGGGCATTTTACCATTGAGCCATATCCTCAGCCGTTTTAAATTTTTTATTTTGAGACAGGATCTCACTAAATTGCTTAGGGCCTCACTAAGTTGCTGAGGCTGGTCTCAAACTTGGTCCTCCTGCCTTAGCTTCCCAAGTTGCTGGTACTACAGGCCTGTATCACAGTACCCAACAATGTTATATCTTCTTGTGTTTGGCGTATTTCATGTAGCATTCATCTTCAAGATTCATTTACACAGAAGCATGCACTCAGAATTTCATTCCTTCTTCACTGCATATACATACTATATTCTGTTTATTTTACCAATGGGCATAGTTTCCAGCTACTGTGAATAATTCAGTCATACACACTGGTATATAAATATTTGTTTGAGTTCTTACTCTCAATTCTTTTGTGTATACATCCAGAAGTAGAATTACTGGATCAAATGGTAAGTTTACAGTGAACATCTAAACCATGGCAGCCAGTACGCATATGTAAGGATACCATCACTAATCATTACAGAAATGTAAATGAAGACCACAAGGACATACTACTTTACACCTATAATAATGGCTAGAACCAAGAAAATAAAGTACAGAGAAATAAAAATTAGCAGATGTACCATTTTCCACAGCAGGTGCACCATTTTATATTTTCACTAGCAATGTAGGAGGACTGTATTTTATTCCATTGGTCTCTAAATCTATATTTATGCTAGTATCCTCTCTGCATACAGAGGTTTTTAATTCTTTTTTTTTAACCTTTATTTTATTTATTTATTTTTATGTGGTGCTGAGAATCGAACCTAGTGCCTCTCACGTGCTAGGCGAGCGCTCTACCACTGAGCTACAACCCCAGCCCAGGTTTTTAATTCTCAAAGAACCAATTTCAAGTGTCATTAATTTTCTCTATTATTTTTCTTTCCTTTCCTTAGATGTTACTTTACAAATTTTTATTTTTTATCTGTTCTAATTAGTTATACATGACAGAATGCATTTTGACACATCATACATAAATGGAGGTCCTTCTCATTGTTCTGATTGTTTTCCTCTATTATTTTTCTATTGTTTATATTAATTGACTCTGTTCCAATATTTATTATTTTTCTTTGTACTAGTTTTAGATTTAATTTGCTCTTCCTTTTCTAGTCCTCTGTTTTAAAAAAGATTGCTGCCTGAAAATTTTACTTTTTAAGGCTAAGCAAAACTTCACTATAATACACACATGTACATATATACATTTTTTCTATTCTTCTTTGAGCACTTTAAAAATATCAGCCCAATGCCTTCTGCTTTTTGAGATTTCTAAAAAATGTTCTGATAACCTAATCAAGGATCTCTTGTATGTAAGGCAGCTTTTTTTCTGCTGTTTTCAAAATTCTCTTGATGTTTTTGGGTTTTGATGTTTTGATTATAACATGTCTTGATGTAGGTCTCTTTGAATTTATCCTACTTATACTTTGTTGAGTTTCTTGAATGTTCATATTCATGTTGTTCATCAAATTTGGAAAGTTTCTTGTCATTATTTCTTCATATAATTTCTCTCCTTTTTTCTTTCTCCTTTCCTCTTGGTAATCTCACAATGTAAATGTCGGTCCACTTCCACTTGATCATTTTCCACTTGCTCCATAGACTTTGTTGACTCTTCTTCTGAGTTCCTGACTTAATTTTTTTTTTTTTTTTTTTTTGGTATCAGGAATTGAACCCAGGGGCACTTAACCATTGAGCCATACTCCTCAGCCATTTTTATTTTTTTATTTTGAGATAGGGTCTGCTAGGTTACTTACAGTCTTGCTAAGTTGCTGAGGCTGGCTTTGAATTCATGATCCTCCTGCCTCAGTCTCCCAAGTTCCTGGGATTACAAGTGGGTGCCACTATGTGGACATGATTTAATTTTAATTGTCCTATCTTCAGGTTTGCTTTATTTTGTCTGCTCAAATCTGCTTCAAAATCCCTCTAATGAATTTTTCATTTAATTTATTACACTTTTCAGCTCCAAAATTTCTTTTTGGCTTAAAGTTTTACTTTACATCTCTTTATTTACATTTATATCTTGTTCTTACATTATTTTCTTAACTTTGTCCACATCCTTTAGGTCTTTATGAATCTTTTCAAGTTATTTTAAAGTCATCTTCTGGAAGTCTATATTTCCTATGACCTATTTTTTTCCCCTTTGAATGGGCTATATATTTTTTAACATCTTGTGGTTTTTCTTGAAAATGGAACATTTGAATCTTAAAATATGGCAACTATGAAAGACAGATTCTTCCCCTTATTCAAAGTTTGCTAGGTTTTTGTTGTTTTTAAATTGATATAGGGTATCTCCATGCTAGGATTAGAAGGAGGTATAATGTTATACCTTCCCATAGGTGTACATAGTGACTTTCTAAATTACCCTATAGATGCAGTTGCTTTTTGTCTTAGTCCCGAAATACCTGACATTTGAAAAAGGAAAAGTAAAGGGAGGGGACAGGTGGTGACTCCTTAAATCTCCAGGAAGTCACTTTAGTTGGTGAGGGTTGGAACAACAGCAGACCATCTCTGTGATCAGGAAAGGCAATCAGAACACAGATCCTTGATACCTGGGATATAAAATCCTTATATTCCACCCTGATGCAAGCTGCTCTGGTTAACATGTGCATGGCTGCTGCCACAGGACCAAGAGGATGGGGACAGACGGTACTACTACACTAAGAGCTGATATTAACTGTGATATACCATTCATGCCTTTCCCTGGAAGCTGAAAATTTCAGCTACATTCTTCCAAAACAGGTACATCTGAAAGATTCCACCAGCACAACTGTGATGTAGGTGGGGAGACAGATTACGAGTTCTTCCTATTCTGTTATTGTGATGTCACTCTAAACCAATAGAAGTTGTGAAGCTGAATAAAGGAATGTATATACTGTACTCTGTTTTATACTACAGATTGTGTGTTGCTCAGTGCTAATACTAGGTTAATCACCAAGTCATGGACTGAGCAGAGAGGAATGCTGAATAAGGGTTTCAGTTAAGATGATTCATAGCCTTAAGTGGAGCTGAGTATCAATAAGGCAGTCAGGACAGGAGAAGCGAATGTATCCATCCTTTGATAGCCAGTATGGAGACAGGAAACACTCACCATTCCCCTGGCTCTCCGGGACCCTGTGGCCACTTTTCCTGGACTCCCTAAAGAAGGATGATATTCAGAAGGTAGATCTGGGTAAGGAAAACAGAAATGAGAGGGTGTCAGGTAGAAACACTCTTTCCATGAGTGTGGCAGAGCCTGCTCTTTAACCTTATAAGTGGTAGAGCAGTGGCCAAAGGGAAGTGTGAAAAAGCAAGGAAAAAGTAGTCCTTGGATACAGCAAGTTAAAGGAAAAAACAAGCAAGGACAAAAATGTGAAGTCTTGCAAAACAAAATATTAAAAAAAAAAAAAAAAATCAAAGGACACACAAGCTTTCCTTCCCTTGTAACCAAGCAGAAAGTACTACTTTGTTATACTAATAAGAATTTTCCTGAACTAGAAAAATATCTCAAAAATACTAGACTTTCAATCTGTTTACAGAAATGAATACATGAAATCATCATCTATAAAGAGAGAGAAAATGAGAATCCAAACACTTCAGTTAAAGAAAATTTCACACATACAAAAAAATTATACTGACACAGAAAAATCCATAATAAAACCATAACTTCAAGCTGAATAAAATAGTCTCAAACATTTCAGGATATAAAATAGCATTTTGAATCAAAATCCAAAAACCAAGAAACTAAGATGCAGGCAAAAAGTGAAATCAAAATAAGATATGACTGAACTTTAAAATAAACCCTACTTGTAGGATTACTGCATGCAAAATGAAGTCCAAATTACAAGATGTCCAAGGAAGAATAGATTTAAATAAAAACATGATGGGCACTTAAGAATAACCAGAAAAGAAGAATTAAAAAATGAAATAAAGAAGTAAAAAGGATCAGAGAGAAAGAAGGTAGAATGAAAAACAGACAAAGGAATAACAGTGATATATTCCTAAAAACAAAATAAACAAAAAACAATAGAACAAAACAAGTATTTAAAAGTATAATTAAAGAAACATTTCAAGAATAGATAACCTGATACACTGGAAAAGCTGACTTGTAACTCTAAGACATAGACTAGAAAAACTATCAGATTTTAAACAATAACAACAAAAACCCAAAAAGATTCTAAGCAAAAAATACCAACTACCATCACATTTTTCAAACTCATAATTCAACTATTGTACATTATAGGTGGAAATGTACACCTGCCTACAGGTTACAATGGGTACAGCCACAAAACAGTATGATCGTTCCTCAAAAAATTTAAAATAGAATTATTAAGTAACCTCCATGCCACTTCTAGTTATACACTAGAAATGAAAAGAGTAACTCGAATGAATTATTTGTGTACTCATGTTTATAGCAGCATTATTCACACTGCCAAAAGACAGAAACAACCCAAGTAACAGTAAACAGATGAATAAACAAAAAGTGGTATCTGCAGACAATGGAATTCATCATTCAGCCTGAAAAGAAAGGAAATTCTGAAACATGCTACATGGATGAACCATTAAGATATGCTAGGTGAAATAAACCAAAAATGTAAATATTCAAAGTAAGAAATGACAAGGGAAATAAATATTGAGCCACTAAAAAACTTTAGTTTTTAATGGTGCTGGGGATCAAACCAGAGGCTAACACATGCTGAGCAAGTGTTCTACATTGAGGTACCTCCTCAGTCCACAAAAAAAAAAAAAAAAAAAGAATTTTAAAGTCATATTAGATCATTTTACAGAGCTCTATACAAATAAGTCTGTATACACAGATGTAGTGTACAACTTATCAAAATTGACCCTAGATAGTCAAACTAAACCTTCAAACCAGATGGTCTCTATGCTCTAAAAACTGTCCCAGATAATTGAAAAATAAGAAAAATTTTCTCATTATTTTTATAAAGTAAGGAAAACACTGGGGCTGAAACTTGACAATAGTTCAAAAAAAGAAAATTATGGACTAATTATCACTTACAAATATTGAAAAAAAAATCTAAGTAAAATATTAGGGCTGGGTGCAGTGGCATACACCTGTAATCCCAGGAGGCTAAGGCAGGAGGATCATGCATTCAAAGCCAGCCTCAGCAAAAAATTAAACTTTGCTACTTTTTCCAATAATGTTTACCAACTCAATGAAACCTCTTCTCTAAATAAAATACAAAATCTGGCTGGGGATGTTGCTCAGTGGTCGAGTGGCTCTGCCTTCAAACCCCAGTACCACCCCCACAAAAAAAATATTAGAAAGGAGACTCCAACATCACAATAAGAAAATATTTCACCATGACAAAGTGAAATTTACTCAGATTGGTTCAATATTAGGAAATTTATTATTATAATACACCATATTTGCAGACCTATGGAGAAGTCATGATTATCTCCTTCTTGCCCAGATAGTCCAACAAAACTCAATACCCTAGGGAATGCGAAAGGGTAAGAGAAGGGAGTGGACATGATCAAAGCTTGATATAGGTATGTATGGAATGCCACAGTGAAGTCCATTAATTTGTTCAATTAATGTGTTAATAATTATATTAAAAAACTAAATAACTACTAGTCACTTAAAAAAATCCCTCAAAAATATAAGATTGATGAACTTTTAAAACTCTTTATTTAGAACTAATTTTAGACTTACAGAGAAATTGTAAAAATATCAATTTCCATACACTCTTTACCCAGCTTTCTCTAATGTTAACATCTTAGAAAACCATAATACAATGATCAAAATGAGGCATTAACATTGACACAATACTATTGACTTAATTAAACTTTGCCACTTTTTCTAATAATGTTCTTTTTCTGGTCCAGAATCCAACAGAGTTTCTCACATTTCATTTAGTTTCCATGTATTTAATTTCCTTTCATCCGCAACAGATCTGTGATGTTTTTGAAGAATACTCTCCATTTTGGTTTGTCTGATGTTTTTCATGATTAGAATGAGATTATTTCCCTTTAGGTTACAATACCTCAGAGGCTGTGATGCTGTGTCCTTTTCACTGCATCACATCAATGAGTTCATACTGGTATGTTTCACAACTGGTGATGTTGAACTTGATCTTGGCCACTTGGTTAGGGTGGTGTCTACACTCCATTTATAATGAATAAAGATACTTTGAGATTATGCAAATATCCCATTTCTCTTCAAACTTCCACACACTGATTTTGGCATACTTCTATGAAACCTGTCTGTAACAGTTATTACTATATTTACCAAATGACAATGTTTTATTTTCCTCTTTCATTCTAAACTCATTAATTAGAATTCCGTAAGCAAGAATCTCCCCCATTTATTTGTATTCAATTATTTATTTATATCAGTATGGGTTCATATTTTATCCTAGGGTTTACAATATTGTTATTATTTTGCTGTTCAAATTATTCCAGCTTTAAACACTGGGTGGGTCCCTTCAGGTTGGCCTCATATCTGCCCTAGCCAGTAAATGTGACACGGGTGACAGTATGCCACTTGAGGTTTCAGTCCTAGGGATTAAACCCAGAAACTCTTTGCCCCTAAGCTATATCCCCAGTCCTTTTTATTTCTTACTTTAAAACAAGGTCCTGCTAAGTTGCTAAGGTTGGCCTCAAACTTATAATCCTCCTTCCTTAGGCTGTATAAGTAGATGGTATTACAGATGTGTGCCACCATGCCTGGCTTTACAGGTTTAAGTCATAAGAATGCTAGAAAGCTTTCACTCATGGGAGCCCTAAGAAGTTCAACTACCCTGCAGAAACATGCAGAGAGGCAGAGACTCAAGGACTACATGGAGGATAAGGCCCAGTACCCAGCTGATCCCAGCCTTCCAGCCAACCCACTAAGACACCAAATGTGTGAGGAAATAAATATTGAGTCCCCAAATGACTGCAGTCTAAGTGAGATCTGTAACTCAGAGCACAGGAACCACTTAGCTAATGCAGGTAACACAAAGAATTGGGTGAGATTAACATGGTTGCTCTTCTAAACCACCAGGTTTTAGGTTAGTTGTGCAGTAATCAGTAATGAATAATCAGAACCCTTTCAACATATGGTACCTTCTCTCTTCAGAGTTCTTAATGACAAAAGCACACTCCCCATCATCCATGTGCTTACCTGCCACATCAAACCAGTTACCAAGGTTGACTGATTCCTCCTCTGCCAACTCTCCCCTCACTCTTACCAGCTGAGACACTAGGACAATGGCAAAAGCCTCCTGACACAGTCTATAAAGACCACTGCCCAATGTCCTACTCTGCTTCATCTACTACTCCCAAAATGAGCTCTATATACACAAGGTTGAGTCATTTTTTTGTTCAGTTATTATTTATTGAGCCTCTAAGATGTGATAGGCACTGTTGCAAATACTGGGCATATGGAAGTGAACACAGACAAAAATTCCTTCTTCAATGAAATTAAAATCTAAAGGGGAAAGATGGGCACATGAAATAAATCAATAAAACACAGTTTATCAGTAAGTGATGAGTGACTTGAAGAGAAGTAGAGCATAGAAGAAAAGCAGTAACAGATGTAGGACCAAACGAATTAAAACAAAATAAAAAAAAATTTGTAAAAATGTGGCCACTTTCAAATTTTGGAATTTTAAATAGGGTGATTACGGAAGGAGTTTCTGAAATGATTGAGTAAAATATCTGAAGAATGTAAGGGAGTAAACATATTAGACAAGTGCAAAGACCCTGATGAAAGAGCCAGGCTGGCAAGCGAAGGAACAGATAGATGGTTCACTATATTTGATGTGGTATGACTGAGATGGAGTGGTGGAGATGAAGTCCAAAGTCCAAACTTGTAGGATACTTGTTTTTAACCTTGGTTGGAATAAAAAGCTACTGCAGAGTTTTGAGCAAATGCATGTCATGATTTGATTTGTATTTGAAAGCTCCTTGTGGCTGCTGTACTAAAATCTTTGGGGGGTTGGTGGGGGGTAGTCAAGAGACCACTTGAAGGCAACGATCCAAGTGCACCCTTACAATGACTATGGTGGAAGCAGCAGGGGCTGGAGATTGTTAGAGCTCAGACTTGCTTATTATAGAGTTTGTAAGAGCAAGAAATACATTGAGGATGACTGCAAGGTTTTGAGCCTGAGCAATCTGCCAGATCTCAGACAATCTGTCAAGTTACCATGCAATCTACAAGGAGTTTCCAGGTCTCTGCTTCCTTTTAAAGAACTATCTGTACCTCACTAGGGTGCAGCATGTTTGGGGTGGTGATTGGAATTTATTATTGGATACATTAAATTTGGGTTGTCCATGAGACATCCAAGTGGAAATGTGAGGTAGACAGTAGAAGACTAAGATGTGGAGTTGAAGGTAGAGATGTAGGCTGAACCTCAGAGAGATGACATCTAAAGCCTTGAGATTTGACAGTATCAGCAATAAGAGAACACACTTAGAGAAGACAAGAACTGAACACAATAGAGGCTTAAAAGTAGAGAAGGAACCAGCAAAAGGGACAGAAGAAGAGTACTCTCTGGAAACCAAGAGCAACTGTGTGAAAGGATATTTTAAAGAGGAAGTAAGGAACTATGTAAAGTGTTGCTCAGAACTGACCATGGTATTAAGTCACAGAGAGAATAATGGAAACATTAACAAGGTTATTTTTGATAAGTAGGACCAAAAAAGCTTTATTGTAGTGTGTTTGAGAGATGACAGAAGGATAGAAATGGAGACAGAAAAATAGAGATAATTTTTTTCAAGGAGTTCAACTTTAATGGAAGCAAATGCACAGGGCAAGGAAGTGGAGAATAGACAGAAGGATAAGGTGGTATAGTATGATGACATAGAAAAGGAAAAGGAATCGAGGAGTATGCATGGGTGGAACCAAAGGATGCAATTGCCATCAAATCAAAAGTAAGTTTGGAAAGAACAGGAAAACTGAGAGGCCCAGGTTGTGTCACGAAGTAGAAGTTACTGTAAGAGTAGAGACAGGCAGAGACAGGGTAAACCATCAAGAATTCCAGATACTTTTCTCTCTCCTGCTTCTCACCAGGGCTGTTTTAACTGGGGGAAAAAGACAACTGGGGAAAATTAAATATGGACTGGGTATTAAATATTAATAATCATTAATTTTATAAGGTGTAACAATGAAATTATACATGTTAAAATTATAAACATCAAAATAAAATTATACATATGTATATACAACCTTATGTGTTAGAGATGTCTTCTCAAGTTATTTGCAGGTGAATTGATAAAACTGGAATTTGCTGTAAACTACTCTAGCATGGAAAAAAATAAATAAGGGCACTGGAAGACACAAGAACTAAACACTGACAATTCCTTTTTTTTTTTTTTTTTGGTGGTGGTGCTGAGGATTGAACGAACCCACGGCCTTGTGCATGCAAGGCAAACACTCTACCAACTGAGCTATATCCCCAGCCCCAGAAACGCTGACAATGTCACAGCACCAGAGAACCCGTGGAAATGAGAAGCCTGAAAAATGCTGAGAGGAGAAACGTAAGGAGTTATGAATGAGGACAGTAGATTGGACTATCTGTGAAAACTGTCTCCCTTACAACAGGCCTGTTTTCCTATAGGAACCAGCTGGGTCTCTGATCGTAGATGACAATAGATGGCAAAGTTGAACAAAAGAAACCTACTCACAAACTGAGATGCAAAAGGTTAAGTGGCACTGACCTGAAGCTGAGCAGTCAGGAGCCCAGGAGTCCTTCCTTTCCCCACCAGGCAGTCTTCTCTAGGCAGCCAGGGGTCATATGAGGCAGAACAAGAATAAAAAGCATTCAGGAAAGTTGGTGGAAATCCTTAAGCTGCAACAGGGTAGCACCACCTCTTCCTTAAAAGTATCAAGAATGGACCTGCTACAGAAGGAAAGAAGAATTATGAGCAGCTTCCCAAGAACAGAGCTGAGATATTAGTCTAACAACCTGCCCTGACAAAATGTTGACACCAAGCATGAAGTGTTCCTTTCTACTACTATTAATGAAAGGTAAAACTTACAGAGCACTTAGTGTATACCAGAGTCTATTCCAGTTATTATATGAGTTTTATCTCATTCTATCCTCACAACATCCCAATGAAGTAGATGGTATTACCATTTTGCAGATGAAAAAAGCTGAAGCCCAGTGAGATCAGTCTCTTGCCCAAGGTGACAAAACTATAAAGTGACAGCCTGTAGAAATCAGACTGCGGAGACCAGGTTGTAAGAACTCTCAGTGTGTTCAACTTTGAGATGAATTACCTTTGGTCATGTAGAAGTTAAGTGCTAAATCTGGATGACAAGTCTGTGGAGTTCTGTTTCTGGCTATTCGAAATTTCTCCATAATAAATCTTTAAAATGTTGTGATTTTTATTGTCAGTGAAAAACTTGCCAAATGGGCCCCAGCTCAACCTCCTCCTCCAAGGCGAATTGGAAGCCTATGATCACGCCACTGTGGCCACTCCACAATCGGTCAAACCTGGACGTGTTTGGCAAAGCCGAGGGGTGATTGGATCCGAAGGCCACCACCAGCCCCCAAACAACCCAAAGCCTGGGAACGCTGGGCCCTAGAGACAATTCCTACCCACCACTTAGGAAGTATCAGACCCTGAAAAGCCTACTTACTCAACCCCACCGAAACGATTATGGCATGAGCAATCTCTTCTTCCAATACCGGGATCCCAACCAAGGCCACCACCCACAAGAACCCCAGGACAGAAGGTCAGAGCCCTGCACCCAGCTACTACCCGGTTCGCGATTGAGGTTCACCTCACTCATTCGGAGATGCGCACCCACACTCCCAAAATAAGACATCCGGGAGAGGATGGCCTGAGCCACGCCAGGGCGTCCCCTTCTCTCCCCGCTTCCCTGCGCCATCCGCACGGTCCCCAGGCTCATCCCATAGACTAGCCTTTCAGGACCTTCTTTTCCGGGCAGAAAAGAGCACCGCCACTGCAAGAGTCCCTCGGAAATCTCACTCACCAGCGCCACCAAAGAACAAGGGGTCTCTCCAGCCACCGGCTGGGGCTCTTCTTCATCAGGGCGTCGGGACTACACCACCCAGAATCCTCGGCTTGCCGGGGGCGGGGGGGGGGGGGAAACCACACCTCCCAGGATGCTCAGCGCAACCAGAAGCGCGCTGACCGCCGGCAACTCTCATCCCAGTGGCCTCCAACTGGTCCGTCTCCAAGCAACGTGCGGCGGTCTTCTGGAGGAAGACCACTGTCGCACCCCACGTTTTTCTTAAAGGCATGATCACAGGTCGTGCAAAAGCTCCTAAACGAGGCTTCTCCCCTTGCCGTAACTCTCCCTGAACGCCTCTGCCTCAAAGACTACACTTTCCACTGACCCTTGCAGTGACTTCCGCGTCCGGCGTCAGCGGCCATGCGACGAGCGGTAGTGACGTATCAGAGGAGCTCGATTTTTGCTTGTGGTCCTGGCTGGCGGTTTCTGTACCAAACTTCTTCTTGGTTTATCCTTGCTGCAGCTGTGGGGTTGGAAACCTGCGCCCGTATTCCGTGAGTGCCAGGCAGGCGTAGTTTTGTCTAGCACATATATCTTTAGACGTCATTTAAGGCCGGGAAGAGGGGGAGCGGTCTCCCCAAGGTCTCAAACCCAGTACGGGATGGATCTGAATTTGGAGCCCAGGCCCTCAAACCAAAAATAGTCTCCGCAGGTGCCCTAATACTTTTTTCATCTTAATGGGGTCTGCGAAATTACAAACTCTTCTGGAGGACAGGAGCCCCACTCTTAGGCCATACCTTAGGGCAGAGCGCGCTGCTGGCCTTATTCTCTGGATCTTTTCAGAATCTTGGTTGAGAACAGGCCTATGCCCCAATTTGGGAGCAAAAGAGGAATCCTCATCATTCATGAGATTGCTTTAACGTCTGGGCACCCACTCACTTCTTGTCTTCTTAAAATATGCTTTTTGACACTTCGTCCTTCTCTAGGAAATGACCATGTGGTCCTAGAGCCAAGGAAAGGTGAGAATTTCTTCAAATTCCTTCTTACCTCTTGGAGAATGAATCCATTCCCATTTTTTTTCTGAGGCTGCATTGTTTGTTGTGAATTCCGTTCCATCTTAGCTCACAAGTGCCCGGTCTTACTGGGCCCATTCTTGGACATCCTCTGTCCCACCCATGACTCTTCATTCCCAACAAGTTAGCTGGGGGTTCAAAGTAACATGCAAGAACACACCTTTCTTGAAGTATCTAGTGATGTTGCTGTACCGGAAAAGTATGAACGACCAAGATCTTATGGGCCTGGAGATGAGAGACTGGGTGAGACTTCCAGATGAGCCACTGTCTGAGCTGCCTGGAAGAAGAGGTAGGCAAGAAGAGTTGGAGCATAACACGTTAGTGAGAAGAGTAGGCTATGATCTAATCTCATGGTCTGAACTACCAACAAGACTGTAACCACAGTGAAAAAGGTTTTCATTTACAAATGATCTTGCATCAGGCTGATTTTCCATGCTTATGGGCAAGGATATTGTCTAGATATCGATTTGTAGCATACAGGTGTTTTGCCATAATAATCAGGGCTTTCCATCCTGAAATCTAGAGTCCCTCCTGTATAAAACACTTCTTTTTCTCATAATACATCCACTCCACCTACCCCCAATCTCATTTACCTTACATGCTTTTTCTCTTCTAAATTCTGTCCATCCTTCAAGATGAAATCCTTTTCTTTTCATGAAGCTTTTCCAGATCACTCTATCTTGAAGGGACTTACTGAGATTATTCTGACCCTGGCTATACCTGGAAGCTTTCATTTATTTATTTTTGCAGTACTGGGGATTGAATCCAGGACCTTATGCATTATGGGCAAGCACTTTACCCCTGGCTGTACCCCCATCCCTTTTTATTTTTTTAGAGAGAGAGGGAGAGAATTTTTTAATATTTATTTTTTAGTTTTCAGTGGACATAACATTTTTATTTGTATGTGGTGCTAAGGATCGAACCCAGCGCCGCGTGCATGCCAGGCAAGCACGCTACCGCTTGAGCCACATCCCCAGCCCCCTTTTTATTTTATTTTGAGACAGAGTCTTGCTAAATTGCCCAGGGTAGCCTCAAACTTGCGATCCTTCTCCCTCATCCTCCCTAGTAACTGGGATGAGGTGTGTGCTGTTATACCCAGCTATGCTTGGGGCCTTTTATAAAAGCAGTGCCTTGCCAAGTGTGGTAGCACACACCTGTAATCCCAGCGACTTGGGAGGCTGAGATCGGAGGATCACGAGTTCAAACCCAGCCTCAGAAACTTAGTGAGGCCCTAAGCAACTCAGGGAGACTCTGTCTCTAATAAAATACAAAAAAGGGCTGGCGATGTGGCTCAGTGGTTAAGTGCCCCTGGGTTCAATCACTGGAGAGATATATATATATTTATTCTCACACACACACACACACACACATATATATATGAATATATGAATGCATGCATTGCCTGAACATCACCCTAAGCAATTATGAATTTGGAGCAGAGCCCTGACATCCATTATTCATAACAAATTTGTTTTTATTCTTATGATGCAGTAATGAGGAAAGATCCCGTTTTAGAAATCTGAAGTTTAACTATTGGTTAGTTGTTGCTATAGCTGAACAGTTTATCTGAGTAGGTAATTTAATCTGGAGCTTCTCAAACATGCATATATATCAACTGGAATCTTGTAAAACATAAACTTATAAATCAGCATGTCTGGCCAGGCACAGTGGCACATATCTGTAATACCAGCAGCCTCGGAGGCTAAGGCAGGAGGAACTCGAGTTCAAGGCCAGCCTCTGCAATGGAGAGATGCTAAGCAATTCAGTGAAACCCTGTAAATAAAATACAAAATGGGACTGGGAGTGTGACTCAGTGGCCAAGTACTCCTGAGTTCAAACTCCTGTACCCTCCCCTTACAAAAAACAAATCAGCGTGTCTGAGTAGAGCCTAGGCATCATCAGTTATGGAATGCTTCCTTGCTTGTCCTCAGACCAAAATAGGTAGCAAAAATTTAATTCAACCAGGGCCTCAGATCCTTTAATATACATAGCTGGATTAATGAATCTTCAAATTCCTAAAATTCAGACTAGGATTTCGTATGTTTTATATTCATGTGTCTTTTTCTTAAAATGCCTCAAGTTTAAGAATTCTGTATTTACTTGTAATCTAGATACTGGCCAGACTTGGATCTAGATGGTAGAAAAATGACAGGAGTTGGATAGAGACCAGAGCTAACGGTCTTGAAATACAAACACGAGGGTTAGAATCAAAAGAAAGATCCAAACTTTTTGCTTAACATTCCCCAAGGCACCACTCTTAAACTGCCTCATTTTGAACCATGGGCGAGAGTGCAGCAGAGTGAATAGAGCTGTGTTCAGCATAACAGGTTTTCGTTGTGTTGAGGGATGTGGCTGTGGATCTCATGTGGGAAAAGTGGAGCCTGTAGAATCCTTAAAAGGATCTGAACATGCCAGGCACTGTGGTGTACATCTGTAATCCCAGCAGCTTGGGAAGCTAAGGCAGCAGGATCTCGAGTTCAAAGCCAGCCTCAGTAAAAGCAAGGTTCTAAGCAACTCAGTGAGACCTGTCTCTAAATAAAATACAAAATAGGGCTGGGGATGTGGCTCAGTGGTCAAGTGCCCCTGAGTTCAATCCCCAGTACCAAAAAAACAAAAACAAAAAAACCAAACCTGTACAGGGAAGTGATGGAGAACCATAGCCACTGATCTTACTGGGTGATGATGATGGCTTCTGTTAAAACTTAAAATCTGATCCACTGAACAACTTAAGCCCCTTGTGCTGAAAAGGTAGTGCATAAAGCAGCTGCCAAACATAACTGAATTAGGATTCAACTTGAAAGCAAAGACATGCTTTTCCACATTCTCCCAGGGAAGGTCTGGAATTTGTGTGTGTGTGTGTGTGTGTGTGTGTGTGTGTACAGTTGACAATAGGTACATAGATGCGTGTGTGTGCATGCATGCCTGCATATACTATTTTTCAGGCCTTTTCCCCCAGCTGGGTTTTCTTAGGTAATCTTGATTCAAGTGGAAGATTTTTGTTCACCCAGTAAGGAGTAGATTCGGTGTGCTCTCTTGCTAATCTGAGGCTCCCTTCCCTTTCCACTGCTAGAGCTCACCCTTCTGAGGTCTTTCTTGCTGCACTCTGGACACCTCTACCCTGAAATGGTACCATAAGTACATAACCTACAATTGCCTCATTGTATTTCTCTATGAACAGAAATTTCACTTGTCTGAACCCAAACTTCTCACTCAGCTGGAGCTGTCCAGAAGTTACCTTAGGCCCCTATCTAGGTGAAGGGGAGCTCAATCCAGTGACACAGCAGTCAGCAGGTAACACATTGAGGTATGGAGGAGAAAGCTGTTCTCTTGGCATCCTCTTGGCTATTCTCTTGGCTGCTATTTACACTGCTCAGCCCTATAACTTAGTCTGCCATAACAAAATACCATAGGTTGGGTGGCTTAAGTGATAGAAATTTATCTTCTCACAGCTCTGGAGGCTGGAAGTCTGAAATAAGAGTTTAAGTATGGTTGGGTTCTGGTGAGGGCCCTCTTCCTGGCATGCAGTTGGCCATCTTCTTGCTATATCCTCTTATGGTACAGAGAAAGGTTCTTCACTCTCTGGTGTCTTTTATAAGGGCACTAATCCATCCCATCGTGAAGGCCCATTCTCATGACCTAATCAAAATCTAATTGTCTTCATAGGCTCCATTTTCAAATTTTGTAGCATAGGAAGTTAAGCTTCTAAGTAGGACTTTTGGGTGATCATAATTCAATCCATAGCATCTTGCTTCCTTTCTAAGCTTTCATCTTTAACCAAGAGAAGATTTTGTGGTCTACTGTGTCCCCTTCCTCCATTGGGAAACTGCCCTTTCTGTTACTACTTGACCTCTCTAGCTTATACTCTATTTATATACTTCAGTCTCCCTGATCTTAAAGGTTCACAAACTTTGGGTGCCAAAGATTGCCCAAGAAATTGTATTGAGTATCTATCCCACCTGTGTTCTGATCCAAAAGTTTGGACTTGGGATATCTGGTCCCAATTATTTGTGATTATAGGTAAGTTACTTGCCTGCTCAAAGTTGGTCAAGATCATGGTTTTCAGTTATAAAAATAAAAGTGAAACTTTACTACTGTGACTTATGAAGAATTAATAATTTCTGGTTTCTTGAAATTCTTGGATCATTAAATAATTTTATATTAAAAAAATTATTTTTTAGTATCAGGAATTGAATCCAGGGCACTTAACCACTGAGCCACATCCCCAGCCCTTTTATTTTTTATTTTGAGGCAGGGTCTCACTAAGTTGCTGAGGCTGGCTTTGAACTTGTGAAACTCTTGCCTATGCTTTCTGAGCAGATGGGATTACAGGGGTGTGCCATCACACCTAGCAACAGCATTAGCTTTTAAGAGTCAGCTATACTACAAGGAAATTAAGAGAAGAAAAATAAATATTTTGCCTTTACCATTTCTAGGGTTTTTTGTTCCTTTCTGTAGATCTGCATTTCCATCTGGCATTAATTTCCTGTTGCTATAAGAACATATTTTTGCCTTTTTTTTTTTTTTTGGCAGTTTGTAATGTGCGTTTGATGGCAATAAATTCTACATTGATTTGTCTGGGAATCTTTATTTTGCCTTCATTTATGAAGATTATTTTTGTTGGATATTGAGTTTAAATGACAGATGTTCCTTTAGCGCTTTAGAAGATGTGTTCCCTTTTAATTTTAGCCTCCATTTTCTCACTGGAAGTTAGCTGTATACTGCTGTTCCCTGTACTTTGTCTCTGGCTGCTCTTCAAGTTTTTCTTTGTCTTCCAGCAATTTGATGTTGATATGTCTAAATTATTTGTTGTTGTTAATATTTATCCAGTTTGAGGTTATTGAAATTCTCCAATCTGTAAACCAATGTTTTTCATTATATTTGGGAACTTTGGCTCTCATACCTATAAATAATTTTTCAGTCTCTTTCTCAATTTCTTCTTCTTTTGGATCTCCAATTATTGCATATGTTGGACCATCTGGTATTATCCCATAGTTCATGGGTCTCTGTCTAACTGTCTTCAGGTTTGTAAATTTCTTCAGGAAGTTTAATTTCTGGATGATTATTTTGCATTTGTGTAGGCTTTATGTTTATTAGGGTAGATTTTGAAAGCTGCAGGTGTTTACCAACTCCTCTACTTTGGCAGGACTCAAACTCCAGTTCTTGGACCCATGCAGATATTTTTGACTCTTTTTATTAGAGTGTATCTACAAGACCTACTATAAGATATAGTCCATATTCCTATGGCCTCTCTGGTTTCTCAGCTGAATGATCAAGGTGTTAATGATGTCTGTGAGTTTGAGGTGAGCTAAAATCTCTACAGTTGCCATCGCTGCCCAACCTCCAGTATTTCCATTCTTCATTTAACTCCATAACAGCTGTTTTCTGATAATCATTGCATAGTACAAGTAAAGCCCCATTAGCCAAGAAGGAGCTCTGGCCCCTCTGTACAATTGCTTCCTTTCTGAGATTTATCTTATAAATTCCATCTGTTTTACTGTTCCCAAAGTTGTCTGTCTCCTCATCAGCAGGACCAATATATTCTGGCCTCACCATTCTATATCATAACCAGTAAATTGTTCCAGTTAGCCAGCGAAAATATAAGACACACCTTGTGAGTTTCCTATCTCCTGAGGATCAGTTTTGTGCCACCTGTGGTCCAAAGTACAAAAATAGTTGCTTTATGGTTTCTCTTGGATTATGGTTATTTACAATGGAAATAATAGTCTGGTACCAGTTACTCTATCTCAGCCAGTAGAACCTATTCATTTCATAACTACTTTAAATCACAAAAATATATTTTTCTGACCATTCTAATTCTAGAGCTAATCCTTATTTAGGTAACTGCCATCATTTGTATTTGAAATGTCCCTCAAAGACTTACGTGTTGAAAGCTTAGTCCTGGATGTAGCAATGTTTAGATTTGGGGCTTTGGGGAGTGATTGGATCATAAGGACTCTTACCTCATCAGTGAACTAATCCACTGATGGGTTTATAATTGAAGGAACTATTGGGAGTTGCTGGAAACTGTAGGAGGCAGGGCCTACTTTAAGGAAATAGGTCCTTGGAGGCATGCCCTGGAAGGGTATATCTTGTTCCTGATCCCTTGCTTTCTCTCCTTGCTTTCTAGCTGTTATGAAGTGAGTAACTCTGCTCCACCATGGGCTCCCCATCATGATGTTCTGCCTCACAAAAGGCCCAAAAAGATGGGGTCAAGTGACCTTGTACTGAAAATTCTGAAACCATGAACCAAATAAATCTTTTCTTCTTTAAATGATTTTCTCAGGTATTTTGTCACAGTGACAAAAATATGATTAACAACTAATTTGTTAGCATCAACAAGGCCCCAGGTGCACAAATAACTTTGAGTTGTTGAATTTGTATTCTTTGTCTAGAATACCAGCAAGATACCTTTTATTAAAACATCCTACAAAAAAAAAAAAAAAAATTAGGTACCATTATGACAAGGTTCATCCATAAAAAAAGAAGATATATTTCTGTTTGATTTACAAAATATACCTCACTCACAATTGAATAGTCAGTATTCAATTTTGAGGTAAAGTAAAATTAGTTTAATAGGTTTAAAATTTTAAAAGTATATGATTGATATTAATGTTCTTGGAAATTCTGATGCTACAGGGCTTGGCACACATAATTGTGCTGATGTTAATTTGTAGATGTAACTACACACTTTACATTCAACTAGTTATTCAGTGCCCTCATGCTGGTTAAATTAATTACACCTTTACACCACAATTATAGGCATATTTTCTTATTTTTGGCTCCCTGACATCTGTTTGTATCCCTCCCAGCTTAATGATTATTCATGCCAAGATATGAGTACTACACAGAGTCAGTCTTGGAGAAAGGAGGGAATCTGCCCCTGAGGAATGGATTTATGTCATTATTTCGTTTAATATGTGTACACCATTTAGTGAGTTCGCAGATGACTTAACCCTCTCTCAGCAGTGTGCCTGTTGAAGTGCAGAGTTGGAGACATTGGTTTCCATTGTTTTATGCCCGTAGTTTTGAGTGCAGGAATTTAACGGGATACATTTCTTTTTCTAGTTTGTCTTTTGGTGCTGTAGGGATTGAACTCAGGTCCTTGTGCATGCTAACACATATTCTATCAGTGAACTACCCACCATTCCAGGCCCAGTAGGCTGTTTGAAAGCTATCCCCTACCATGTCAAGCATGGCTCATATATTTTGTGTCTACTATACAAACCCAACAAAACTTTAAATCATGTGCTGCAAAAGATGCTAGACAAAAGAATTGTTTTGGAATATTTATTGACCCATCACTTATGTGCTGGCTATCACTTCTGGTTGTATTTGGGTAAATGCTTCCGATTTTCTTTTACATGACTTAGTTCAGCCAAATGAGAAGCTGATCGAAGAATTCTATACAAATATTAGTTATGTTATTTTTGTCCTTGCCCCTAATTGTTACTGCTGACAAATATGTCATTATAACAGGGTATTAATACTTTGGCAAAGATGCCAACCCATTAGTAGAAACCGCAGAGGATTCTGTAGCAAAAGGAAATTGAGGTGACTCTAATAAAATCCAATAAATTCTAGAGACAGATATTGAAAACAGTCTGGTGGTGGAGAACTAAGAACTGAGAATTTGGTTGTTACTTGTAGAAATATTTGCTTTCATTTTAGGAAAAGACCAAAAGAAGAGACAATAAAAGGAAAATACTTCCTCTACAGCATCACTTGCTTAGAGGTTAATAAAACAATGCTATCTCCCTTCATCTGTACCTGTTAAGAACTGTGAGCTTTGGGCTGGGGATGTGGCTCAAGCGGTAGCGTGCTCGCCTGGCATGCGTGTGGCCCGGGTTCGATCCTCAGCACCACATACAAACAAAGATGTTGTGTCCGCCGAAAAAATAAATATTAAAAAATTCTCTCTCTCTCTCTCTCCCTCCCTCCTTCCCTCCCTCCCTCTCTCTTAAAAAAAAAAAAAAAAAAAAAAACTGTGAGCTTTGGATGACCCTAATAAGCAAAACTTTGGGGGTTCTAGCTGAAGAATTTTCCTGGCCTCTGATAAATGGAACATCTTACTCTTGTAGAAACAATTCTATGGATTCGTTTGATCTACCCAGTGGGCTAGCTTTCAATCCTTAATGAACACACAGCCATAATGAAATGTTCCACTTCTAGCATTTTAAAATACCCCAATGAACAATTCAAGAAACCTTTTCAGTGATGTGTGTAATAAATTTAACCTATTCTATATAAACTGGAATTTGAATCAACAAATCCATTGTATTAAATGATTTTTATTATTGATAGAAAGAATTTTAAATGTAAAAATATGCAAAGTCATCAACCCAGGTTACAAAAATAAAAAAATACAAAAGCATAAATGAACATACTAGAAAACGGTAAAATTATGATAATACTTGGGAAGCAGTTAGAGTACCTGGCACAAGTGAGAACTCAGTACCTGTTAGGTAGGCTTCATTACTGTCACGTCTACCTTTTCCAACCACATTCCAGTCTCATCTTTCCAGTTAGTTTCTCACAAAGTATTGTACTTTTGTTACTGATAGTATGGTTTACTTCTGCTTAAAGAAACAGGCCATGGAATAGGTTATTTCTACATTGATTTTTTTTTCATTTTTATTTCTATGCATGGTTTTTAAATTTGGAAACAAATATATTTTCATAAACTTTAGGCCTTTTATTTGGAAATAATTTCAAACTCAATGGAAAGTTGCAAAAGTAGAACACAGAACACCAGAACTCACCTTCCTCATTTCACCCGTTAAACTTTTTGCCCCAAGATTTTTTATTTGCCCAAGTAGGGAAACTTTCTCGCTCCTTCACTTTTGCTCTGTTACACACACATATATATATTGTCATTTGAAAGTAAGTTGCATGCATCATGGGCCCTTTTTTATATGCCAAATATGTGTTTCTTCAGAATAAATATACTGGATAGAGTACTTGCTTGGCAAGCATGAAGCCCTGGGTCCAATGCCAGCACCACAAACAAATGAAAAAAAAAAAAGGACTTTCTCTTACTGAGCACAGTAGGGTAATCAGGTTCAATTAGTTGAATGTTGGTACACTGACATAATATTTTTACATACCTTATCATCCACATTCCAGTTTGACAATTGATCTGATCATGTGTTTTATAACATTTCCTCCTTTCTTACAGGTTCCAGCCTAGGATTAGGTCTAGTTGTCATGTCTCTGGTCTTGTAGAATTTTTCCATTTTGTTTTGATTTTATCTTTTATGTCATGTTTGAGAAAAGGGTCCTTTTTGGTAGTTGAACATTTCTTTTGGGGGATTTATGTAAAGTTTCCACATGATTAGGTTCAGATTTTGCCTTGCTAGTCCTATTTACATAAATGAAGTTTTATTCTTCTTAAGATGTCATATTTGGTGGTGCCCAATTTCTGCCTCATATAGTTACTGGTTTTCCTATGGTACCTTTCTGGAGCGATGCTTTAAGTCATGCCTCAATTAGTGATTCCTGCCTAAACCAGTTTACTCCACCGGTCACAAAGCTGAGTTCCCATATCAGTATTCCCTTCATATTTTCCAGTTGACAATAGGCATTTTTTTTTTTTAGAATTTTTTAATATTTATTTTTTAGTTTTCGGCAGACACAACATCTTTGTTTATATGTGGTGCTGAGGATCGAACCCGGGCTGCACGCATGCCAGGCGAGCACGCTACCGCTTGAGCCACATCCCCAGCCCCAACAATAGGCATTTAAATAGGATTGTTTTTCTTTTTCTCTTTTTGAAATAGGATCTTGCTATAATGTCCAGACTGGTCTTGAGCTGGTAGGCTCAAGTGATCCTCCTCCCTCATTTTCCTATATAGCTGGGACTACATGCATGTACCACCATGCCCCAGCTCAGGAAGTTTTTTGGTTTTTGTTTTTAGTACCAGGGATTGAACCCAGGGAAGTTTAACCACTGAGCCACATCCCCAGCCCTTTTTACACATCTTAGAGACAGGGTATTGCTAAGTTGTTTAGAGCCTTGCTAAATTGTTGAAGCTGGCTTTGAATTTGTGATCTTCCTGCCTCAGCCGCCTGATCCACTGGGATTACAGGCATGCACTACTGTGCCTGGCTATTATTTAGTGAATCTTGACAAATGTGGACACCCATGAACCCAAACCCTTCTCTAGATATAGAACATCCCTCTAGATGGTTTCCTCATATCCCTTCCCAGTCAGTCCTCATCTTCACTGATTTAAAGGTGGATCATTAGTGATTATTGTTATAGAACGTCACATAAATGGAATTTGATCTTTTTTTTTTTTTTTGCGAGAGTGGGTGGGCTATGAATTTAGCAAAGAATTGCACATATTCAGCACATCTTCTAAATACCAGATTTATATCCATGAGCTAGTCAGCTTTTCCTGTGACCAAAGCACCTAACATGAACAATCTAAAGGAAGAAAGATTTATTTGGGCTCACAGTTGGCTAGAAACAGAGCAAGAGGAAGGGACTGGGGAGAACAAACCCTTCCAGGACATGTCCCCAGTGGCCTGCTTCTTCCACTAGACCCCACCTACCAGTAGTCCATTCATCTGTCAATGGATTAATCCCCCAAATGGATTTTTCCACTAATGAAGTCAGACCTCCATTATCCAATCATTGTCTAAAAGCCCCATCTCTGAACCTAGCTGCAACTATATATAGTTGCACAAACAAACTGTAAGAATTATAGCAAATGTTTGTTTTGGTTGAGTAACAAGAAGATTGGAGGGAATGCCCTTCATACCAAGGTCACATTCAGCACACTAGACCCAGGAGCATCTGGACTCCTTGCAAGAGCAGAGTGATCCCTCCCAGCTTGGCAGATTAATTGCTTATTGCCATCAGCCCAGCCTAGGGCTCTTATTCCCCCTGGTGTCCCCAGAGTTATCTGGGAAATCTTATTAATTTTAGTTTTTCTCCAATTGGAAAGATATATTCATCTTATACAAGGATGTGCAGACTGACAAAAATACTCCCCCCTACCCAGCCCCAGTTTGGGCTATAATTATATATTTATAATAGCTAACATTTTCAGCATCTTTATAATGTATCAATAAAATGTTTTAGATCCTCCACCCCAGTTCTGGGGATTGAACCCAGGGGCTTTCTATAACTGAGCAACATCCCCAGCCATTTTTAGTGTTTGAGACAGGTTCTCTTTAAGTTGCCCAGGCTGGCCTTAAATTTGAGATCCTCCTTCCTCAGCCTCCCAAATTGCTGGGATTACAGGAGTGCACCACCCTGATCAATTTAAGAGTTTTAGATTTTTAATTTTAATTCAATGATTATCAGTAGCATGACATCTCATAATGGTAGATGTGTCTGTACTTTTTAAAATAAGGAGATGCATTTTTTACTCTGAAGTGTGTGAGCTTTGTTTGGTAGGTTCAGAATCTTCAAAGGGCTGGGAGGTGTAGCTTAGTGCATTAGACCCTGGATTTGATTCACAGCATTCAAAACAAAACAAAAAACACTCACACTTAAATATGAGGAAAATAATGAAGGAATGGCTAGGCCAAACAGAAGTAGTGTCTTTAGTTCTTAAGGAAATCCATGCCTGGGAAGACTTTGAGATCCAAAAATGATTTTAAAAAATATATTGGATATATGACTGATTCACATTATAAGAAGCTGAAGATATAAATAATAAGAAATGAGCACAATCAATTTATGGTTGATCAATGTTAATTTTCACAAAGGCAGAAGAGACTGGAGCTGTGAATTGCTTCCCCTTGTTAATGGGAGGCACAGGTCAGGCAATCCAGCTTCTTTCAGGATTAAACTGGCTTTGTGACCATGAACAAGGCATTTGACCTGGTTGGGTCTCAGTTTCCCTATAAGTTTGAACTTGTCTTCTCTAGGGTCTTTTCCAGGAACAAAAGTCTGTGATTCTCCAATCTTCCTTTTCAAGGGAAAGCCCTAACTGGGCTCTCCACGCGGCTTTTCTACCCTTTGAACAGAAGGGGGCGCCCTGAACACAGTGATCCCTTCTTTTCCCTGCCTGCCCTTCTGCAATCCAGGTGAAGAACCTCAGGAGGCCAACTGCTCAGCCATAAAGAATCAGCTTTCCAGAGGCCATCCTTTTCCCTGGACAGTATGGGTAGATAAGGACTCAGAGGAATCTGTTGGCTTTGTATTTTTCCAAATATTTGTGAGATTGAAACTTTTAATGTTTTAACTATGGATATCATCGAAGAAGACAAAAGAAAACACAGTTATTCTATCATTTCATTGTAATTCACTGCACTGAGATAAAAAGCAGATATATATATATACACACACATACACACACTTTTTTTTTCTTTTTTCTTTGCAGAAATAAGGTCACAAATTATCCTAGGATTCCCATGATGTGGATTAATTAATTCAGTATTTTTTGAGGGTGCACTGTATGCCAACTACTCTTTGTTTATTGTATTAACAAAATAAAGCCTTTGCCTTCACTGAACCTTATATCATTAGAACACTTTCAGAATGGTGCCCTGAAATAGTCTTAGGCTTTAGAATGCAAAAATAGAACCATATTTAGACTGACCAAGAATGTGGACCTTATAAACACCACATAGTATCGAAAGAAAACTGCTCAGGGGCAGGACATCTGCTTATCTGTCAGGAATTTTTCTGCAAGCAAAATGGAGTAATTTTGAAAATGATTGGTGGATGAGTTATATGTATGGACACATCATTTTTGAAAGAAGGACAAGAAAGCTACCTTAGTCTGTTTCAGGTAGTGTAAGGATAGTAATGATCAACCTAATGATGGCAATTGAAGAGACTATATGGTGGGGAACAACACAGATTCTACAAATAGGCTCCCCACATTTGAATGAGCTTCATCTGGGGAAATATCTTAACCTATGTGAGGTTCCATGGGTCCATAAGTTTAAACCATCAGAATACCTAATAATCACTCAATAAATAGTACCTAAGCTCATCAAAATATAATAGTCTTCAATTGGCCCCATTCCTTCCTGATTTTTTTTTTTTAAGAGAGAGAGAGAGAGAGAATTTTAATATTTATTTTTTAGTTTTCGGCGGACACAACATCTTTGTATGTGGTGCTGAGGATCGAACCCGGGCCGCAAGCATGCCAGGCGAGCGCACTACCGCTTGAGCCACATCCCCAGCCCCCCTTCCTGATTTTTTAATTATTTATTTATTATTTTCATTTATTTAGCAGTACTGGGGATTGAAGCCAGGGCACACTATGACTGGGCCAAATGCCAGGTCCTTTTCTTTTTTTTTTTTTTTTTTTAAGATAGGATCTCACAGGCTGGGGTTGTGGATCAGTGGTAGAATGCACGTGGGAGGCACTGGGTTCCATCCTCAGCACCACATAAAAAATAAATAAGGTATTGTATCCAACTACAGTTAAAAAATAATAATTATTACAAAATTTAAAAAAAAAATAGGATCTCACAAAGTTGCCCAAGCTGGTCTTGAATTTGCAATCCTCCTCTTCAGTCTCCCAAGTTGCTGAGATTCCAGGCATATACCTCTACATGGACTTCATTTTCTTTTAAATCTAGAGTATTTTTTTTTTTTTTTTTTTTTTTTTTTTTNTCTTGAGCTGGTAGGCTCAAGTGATCCTCCTCCCTCATTTTCCTATATAGCTGGGACTACATGCATGTACCACCATGCCCCAGCTCAGGAAGTTTTTTGGTACTGGGGATTGAATCCAGGGGCACTTTACCACTAAGCTACATCTCCAGTCCTTTTGATTTTTTGTTTTAATACAGGGTCTTGCTAAGTTGTTGAAGGCCTTTCTAAGTAAATCTTAGTTTAAAAGGTTGGGGCTGGGGTTGTGGCTCAGTGGTAGAGCACTCACCTAGCATGCAGAAGGCTTTGGGTTCGATCCTCAGCACCACATAAATGTAAAATGGAGATATTGTGACCACCTAAAACCAAAATATAAATATTAAAAAAAAATAAAAGGTTGAAATTTTTGCTTAGTCAATCAAAAAAGTATTTATTGAGCACCTACTATATGCCTTGCATTGTTCCAGGCAAGAATTTGCCAATAAATAAGACAGAGCTCCTACTTTCTCAGGAGCTTACAATTTCCAAGGAGATGCCAGGTAATAAATACACAAAAAAAGTAAGCAAGTTTAGGTGTGATGAATGTAAGTAGCATTTTTTTCTTTGGAATTAATATTAGCGATGTTATAATATGATTTGTTCATGATGATACACATTCATGTAAGAGAACATCTTCCGCTTAAGGAACTGACATATGAATTCTAGCAAAGAACTGGATAAGTGAAGGTATTGTCTGGCTTCCTTCTGCACTTCCACAAGATATAAGCAGAAACTAACGATGCTACACATTCTCTTTTGGTAAAGGAACATTGCATTTGACTGCAATGAGATTTTGAGCCTCGTTATTTTTTGCATTGCATTTGTGCTGGCTAAAGACTGAATTCTAGGTTGCTGTTTAGAGTCTGGTTTCAGCAACTGGAGAATGGATTGTGTTTCCTTTCAGCCTTCTAATTTCTGGGTGGGATGAATATATGTTACTGGTCTTAGGTTTCACACCAGCCTACCATCTTTAGCCAGGAGGGAGAGCTTCTAGAAGCCCAGACAGCATCTTGGCCCAAATTAGAAAAAGATGTCCCCTCCTTAAGGCATATTGCTGCTATCTGATAAGGTTTTTTATACTATTCTTTATTTCTATGAGGTCTAAAATGGGAATTGCTGCCCTTAATTTTGTTCAGTGCAGACCCCACCCAACCATATCACATTGCCCTCCTAATAGGTCTAACCAGGTACTTTGAGGACAGAAGCAGAAGTACAACTTACTGCCCCGCACAGTGGCACACACCTGTGATCCCAGCAACTTGGAAGGCTGAGGCAGGAGGATCACAAGTCTGAGGACAGCCTCAGAACTTAGAACCTAAGCAACTTAATGAGATCCTGTCTCAAAACAAAAAATTAAAAGGGCTGGGGATGTAGCTCAGTGGTAAAGTGCCTCTGGGTTCAATCCCCCAGGATCAAAAAAAAGTAAAAGAAGAAGTAGTACAACTTATTTCACAACTGCCTTCTTTTTGCTTTCCCCCCTTGTGATCCATGTGACAAAACACATTCTTCTCACCTACTGGCAGACATAAAGATTTATGCCAATGGGGAATAAGTTTATACCAGCTACCAGGGATTAAATACATACTTGGGAGGAGACGGCTAAGATTTAGATGACCTCAACAAATAAAATTTCAACACCCTTCCCCAACACCAAAAAAAAAAAAAAAATCAGAAAACTCCTGGTCTAATCTGGCATCCGAACATTTTTTCAGCTACCACATTAGCTTTCCTGCTGTAATTGCCTCTGTTGAATGAGTATGTCCTCCCAGTGTTGGAATTACCTTGGCTCTGTAATCTCTTGAATGAAACCAAATCTGTGTTTCTGTCTGTGAGTGGGGATGCAAGGTCCATCCTATATCGATTTCCATTCTCCAACACCAGGCAGACATCTGCTTGAATGACTATCACACACCTAAGTGTGTTTCAGATACCCTTTCTGATCCTCTTTCTCTTGTGGTCCTCTGGTCTCCATGGATTCCATGATCCTCAATCAGTTTCACAAATAATTGTCCTTTTTTCCTGCAGCTCTCCATCAGTTCCCAAGCACATATTGCTTGTTCTGCATTCTTAAATATGCTGGGTTCTCTGTACTCATTGCCTCAGCCTTGGATGTGACCAGGCACCCTTGTCCTTCCTCCCTGGGACTACAGCACCAGCGTCTTGGCTAGGGATTTAGACTTTCGTAAGTCTCCCCGCCTCTTGAATTTTCTGCTCTTCTGTTATTTGAAGGAAACTGTGACCAATGAGTGAACTGCTTATAAATCTCTAGCAGTTCCTTACCTGGAGTCTGATCCTATGTACCCCATATTGCCCCTACTCCTAACCACTATTCACTCTTCTCCTCTCTGCTCCCCCTCCCCCGCTCCCCCTCCCTTCCCTAAGGTTTTCTCTGTCTTCAAGCTTCTTGGAATTGTCCCAAAATGCTTTGCTCCCAGCCCCTCCTCTTCCTGCACTCCAGGGATTGAATACCACCAGCTCCTTCTGGTGGACTCATTCATCCTTCAAAGTCTAGCTCATTGCCTCTTCTCTGAAGTCTCTCCATCCCCACTCTCCTTCCTTTGACTTTCCCACTACTTTTTATAATTTTCTGCCTTAAAATTTTTTATCATAAGTTGCAATGTGTTTCCCCTTGATTTTCCCTCCAAGGAAGGTGCCAGCTCTCACCTTTTCTCCTAAAACACTCTGCGATGACACTCAGGATGTACTCTGGTTGAACCTTGAAATGGAAAGATAATGACACAGACTTGTGGTGCCATGGTCTGCTGAGCAATCTTGATGAGTTTCAAGGATGGATGGGAAGAGACTGCTGTTGCCCTGAGGGTCCACTCGTGGTTGAGATAGCTGGAAAACTCAGATTGTTAAACATCAGAATTTTTACCAGAATATTCTTCTCTTTTGTACATTTGATGCTCTGGGGTTCCATTGAATTGGGGCTTTATAAAATGAAACAAAAGGACCTATGCTATTAACTATAAGGAAAACATCTTTAAAAAGACAAATGTTAAGGAAAAAAACACCAATTCAATGATTCTATAGTTTGGAACTAGAATGTCCCCTGAATGCCCATGTGTTAAAGGCCTGGTCCTCAGGCTTTTGGGAGGTGGTGGGACCTAGTGAAAGGAAATTGGGTCACTGGAGGCATGCCCTGGAAGTGGGTACTAGGAACTCAGCCCCCTTCTGTCTCTCTTTGCTTCCTGGATGCCATGAGCTGAACAGCTTCCTCCACAGCACACTCCCATATTGATGCTGTACTATAGGTTCAAAGGCAACAGGGCCAGGTAGCCATTGACTGAAAGCTCTGAAGCCATGAGGCAAAATAAACCTCTCTTCTATGTAGCTTGATTTATCTCAGGTGTTTTGTCACAGTGACAGAAAGTTGACTAATACAAGTGAGTTGAAATTTCAGAGTTTTAGAATTGATTTATGGGATTCAGCAAGGAGTCAGATATTAAATCATTATTTTAAAAAACCCTCCAATTTATTACTCAAAATTGTCTAAAAGTGAATTGGATTGCTGAAGTATTTTGAGTTCCTTGGAGTTCACCACTACTGAAAATAAAGACAGAATGGGTCTCATCTTTTTTTTTTTTCAAAGAGAGAGTGAGAGAGAGAATTTTTAATATTTATTTTTTTTTTTTTTTAGTTTTCGGCTGACACAACATCTTTGTTTGTATGTGGTGCTGAGGATCGAACCAGGGCCACACGCATGCTAGGCGAGCGCGCTACCGCTTAAGCCACATCCCCAGCCCACTTATTATCTTTCCTGCTTACATTTACTGATGGGTTCAATTCCCAGTAACAGAAAATAATAACAATAATAAAGTTACTGCCTTAGAAATGCTTTCAGTATTTAATTTAATCTTAGTGTTAAGGATGAACCCAGCATCTCACACATGCTAAGTGAGTACTCTCACCATTCAGCTATACCTCAGATCCCCTCAGTTTTATTTTAAAATTGTGTTTCTGTTATAGTTGTAGTTAATTAACTTTTCTGACTTCAAAAATAAGTTTAGTGTTAACGTCAGACTAAGATGTGCTCAGTTCAAGGCATTTGCAGGTAAATGGATGGAGTTGGAGAATAACATCTTCATCAACATTTATTGTTGTCTGTGTTCTTGGTAGCTGCCATTCTGACTGGGGTGAGATGAAATCTTAGTTTTTTTTTAATATTTATATTTTTAGTTGTAGTTGGACATAATACCTTTATACCATTCATTTATTTTTATGTGGTGCTGAGGATCAGACCCAGGGCCCAGCACATGCTAGGCGAGCGCTCTACTGCTGAGCCACAACCCCAGCCCTGAAATCTTAGAGTAGTTTTGATTTGCATTTCTCTAATTACTAGAGATGTTGAATATTTTTCCCTATATTTGTTACTGGAATGTATATCTTCTGAGAAATGTCTGTTCAGCTCCTTAGCCTATTTATTGATTGGGTTGTTTGTTTTTTTGGTGTTAAGTATTTTGAGTTCTTTATATATCCTGGAGATTATTGCTCTATCTGATGTGTGTGTGGCAAAAATTTGCTCCCAAAATGTAGGCTCTCTGTTCCTCATTGATAGTTTCTTTTGCTGGAGAGGAAGCAAAATAAGTTTGAATCCATTGCATTTATTCTTGATTTTATTTCTTGTGTTTTAGGAGTCTTGTTAAGGAAGTCAGGGCCTAATCCGACGTGATGAAGATTTTGGCCTACTTTTTTCCTCTGTTAGGTTCAGGGACTCTGGTCTAATTCCTAGGTCCTTCATCCACTTTGAGTTGAGTTTTGTGCATGGTGAGAGATAAGGGTTTATTTTCATTTTGCTGCATATGGATTTCCAGTTCTCCCAGCACAATTTGTTGAAGAGGCTATCTTTTCTCCAATGTATGTTCTTTGTGCCTTTGTCTAGTATGAGATAACTGTATTTATGTGGTCGGTCTCTGTGTCTTCTATTCTGTACCATTGGTCTACATGTCTATTTTGGTGCATTCATATGCATTTTTCCAAATGTCTCAGTAACCTTGCAGTCAGTGATAACAGCTCTAATAGGTCCAGAACAAAAGTGACACTTGCAAGGCTAAGTTCCCTATCTCATCTTTATGATCAGTTGTCCAGGTCCTCTTGAGACAGTCCTAACAGTCCTAATTGCAAGGCCACAATGGGAATGCTAATACCTCACCTGTGTGTAGGCTCCTTGTATAGATAAATGAGATTATGTCTGCAAGTGGGTCTCAACCTCTTGGAAGAGAATGTTATTATGGAGCCATAACAATTATAGCCATCAGTCTAATTGTTTTTTAGTGACATCTACTCTAGTGCCCTTTGTTTTGTGATAACTGTCAGCTTTCTAAAGGAAATCACTGTGTGGGGTGTTTTATAAGGACAGAGAATGATAATAGAATGAAGAATATCAGACAATAAATAGGATGGTGTGTAATGATGGGACGCTCCTTACAACTATCCTTTAACCCTGTGCTCTCCAGCAGGCACTGGTGTGTTCCAGTATGATCATTCTTTTCCTCCCTCCCAGCTTTTTTTTTTTTTTTTAGCAGTCCTAAGGATTGAACCTGAGGCCTCGAGCATGCTAGGCAAGCACTCTACTACTGAGCTGCATTCACAGTCCCAGTAAAATCATCCTTGTATTCAGCAATCAAACCCTTTCTTTTTTTTTTTTTTTTTTTGTACTGGGGATTGAATCCAGGGGTGCTTATTCACTGAGCCCTTTTATTTTTATTAATTAATATATTTATTTAGGTGCCTTTGAGGCCAGCACCCTACCAACTGAGCTATATCCCCAGCCCTACCCTTTTATTTTTTGTTTTGAAATGGACTCACTAAGTTGCTTAAATTGCTGAGGCTGGCCTCAAGTTTTCAGTCCTTCTGTCTCAACCTCCCAGAGTTTCTGGGATTACAAATGTGGGCCAAACCCTCACTTTCTGAGGATACTTCATGACATTGCCCAGCACATGTGCTCTAGGTTGGTAATACATCCATGTCTTAGACATGGAGGATAAGTGAATGTGGGCCAAAGAAGTCATCTATTTGTCCACGTCCACCCTAGGAGACATTGATTTTAACAACATAAACAATCCTGAGGCTCGGAGATGGTTGGGGGTGTGGGGTGGGTGTCAGAATGCCCTCCAAGCACTTACCCCTCTCACTACCTTTGGGGATTTTATGGAAGCTTTGTTATATAGGCACAATTGATTAAATCACTGGTGGTAAACTGGATCATCCTTCTTGGGAGAGTGGCGAGGTTCAAAGTCCCAACCCTCCAATCATGTAGTTGATTCCCCTGCAACCAGCCCCCATCCTGGGGCTATCCAGGAGCCCACCAAGAGCGATCTCACTAGAACAAAAGCTGCTCCTATAACCCAGGAAATTCCAAGGGATTAAGGAGATCTGTGTCAGATGTTATCACTGGATAAATTACAAAGGTGTTAGGAGCTCTGTGATAGGAACCCAGGGGCAAAGACCACATATTAGAACAAAAGATTTTCCTAATTCTCCCGTGTGGGAGAGTAAGGGACTCTGTACCAGGAAGCAGGGGATGGAGAGGGAGGGGTAAGGGAGAGAGGGGGAGAGGACTGACAGAGATTAATTATATATATTTTTTATATCACAATATCACACTCTTCCTTAACAAAAATTGATACTTTTTCCTGTATTGGTACCCAGGAAGAGCTCTCCTCAGCAGAGCACATGGAGCATCTGCAATGAAGATGCTCATCAGAAAGCCCAGGACATAAGCTTCTTCCACCTCTCCCCAGGAAACAGACCTTCCAGCTCATTAGCTTGGGAAATGTACTCTGGCCGAGGAATTCTTCTCATGAATCTCTTAAGGAATGCACTGGGGCTATAGTGTAAAAGTCACTCTTTAAATTTAATCTTATTTATTGGTACTGGGGATTGAAGCACTGAGCTACATCCCCAGTTCTTTTCATTTTTAATTTTGAGACAGTCACACCCTGAGAAGTGAGTTGCTGAGGCTGGCCTAGAACTTGAAATTCTCCCACCTCGACCTCCAGTGTCACTGGGATTTAAAAGAGTAAATCACTGAGCCCAGTTTAAAAGTTGCTCTTCTAACTGTGTCTTGTTGCTTCCCCAGTAAAATGCTATGAATAGGATGAAATCTTAAATTTGAAGTTTGAAACTTAATAACCTGGTTATTTTATTTTAACCCCTCCCCCATTTTATCAAGATATAATCAACAAATAATAATTATTATCTGTATAACATATTTTGCTATACATATATACCATGAAATGATTAAATCAAACTACTTATCATATCCACCACCTCACATACTTATTTTGTGTGTATGTGTGGTAGGAACATTTATGATCTCCTCTCTTAGCAATTTTCAAATATAAAATACATTATTGTTAACTATGGCCACCATTCTGTACAATAGGTCCCCAGAACTTATTCATCTTATCTAATTTAAACTGTGTGCCTGATTTCCCCTGGCAACCACCATTCTACTTTTTGCTTCTATAAATTTGACTTTTTAAACATTCCACGTATAAGTGAGATCAGACAGTATTTGTCTTTCTGTGCTGCTTTTTTCTTTTAGCATCATGTGTTTTATTGGGTATTTCATATCTTGCATTGTTATCTATCTTTTATCTTTTAGCATGCCCTTAGGAAGGTGTTCTGCCCTAATAGTCATTATATAGAAAGAGAAACTAAGGGATAAGTAATATAATTACCTTAATGTTTTTAATTAAGCCTTTTTATAGGCATTCAAAAATACTAACATAGCACAATGAGATCACTTAACTCTAATTACACAGCAGGCTAAGGGCCAAACTTACATGGGGATTTAGGCTTTCGGTACCTACATACTAGTCATCTGTTTTGTCTACTTTTACATACTAGAAATAAGAAGTATGTAAATATCTGTGAAAATTAATAAGCATTTTGAAATTGCCTTGTATTTGCAATATGTTAAGTGGAAAAAGTCAATAGGCATATATTTTTATTTAAAAGTATAGTATAGGCAGCCAGGTGCAGTGGTGCACACCTGTAAATCCCAGCAACTTGGGCAGCTGAGTCAGAGCATGGCAAGTTCAAGGCCAGCCTGGGCAGCTTAGCAAGGGTGTCTTAAAATAAAAAAGGACTTGGATGTAGATCAGTGGTAGAGCGCCCCTGGGTCATTCCCTCATACCACCACCACAACAAAGTACAGTATATGAATAAAGAAGAAGTATATATAGAGAAGACACCAGAAAATAACATTGAAGAATAAGGATTAACACATTACAAGAAATGTTACGGAGTACCTATGCTAGAAATAAAGTAGTGTTTTTCTATTAGAAAGTGGGCTTTGATTAGTTTAAATGTAAACTTAAAGGTGGCCACTAAAAAAATTTACAAAGTTAGTATAACTGATATGGCAAGAGAGGAAAACGGAATCCTAAAAAATGTTAATTAAAACTACAGAAGTCAGAATCTGGGCAAGGTGTTGCATACCTATAATCCCAACTACTGGGGAGGCTGAGACTGGTGGATCTCAAGTTCAAGGCCAGCCTGGGCAACTTACACCCTGTCCCAAAAATAAATATTAAAAAAGGACTGGGGATGGGGCTGGGGTTGCGGCTCTGCACTACAGCACTCGCCTAGCACAAATGGGTCACTGGGTTTGATCCACAGCACCACATAAAAGTAAAATAAAGGTATTGTGTCCAACTACAACTAAAAACAAAAAGGGCTGAGGATATAGTCCAGTGATACAGCATCCCTGGGCCCAATCTCCAGTAACACACACACACACAAAGAAGACGAAAGAGAAACAAAGAATAAGGGCAATGAATAGAAAACATCTGCAAATAGATAATAATCCAACTATATCAAAAATCATTCTAAGTATGACTGGTCTAAATACAAGAATTAAAGAAGAATGACAGAGTGGATAAAAATAAATGACCCAACTATGCATTGTCTACAAGAAACATACTCAAAAAACAAAGACATAGATTAAAAGTAATACCAATCAAAAGAAAATGAAGCCAGATGTGGTGGTACACACCTGTAATCCCAGCAGCTCGAGAGGCCGAGTCAGGAGGATGGCCAGTTCAAAGCTAGTCTCAGCAAAAGCGAGATGCTAAACAAACTCAGTGAGACACTGTCTCTAAATAAAATACAAAATAGGGCTGGGGATGTGGCTCAGTGGTCAAGTGTCCCTGAGTTCAGTCCCCGACCAAAAAAAAAAAAAAAGAAAGAAAGAAAATGAAGTAGCTATATTAATTTCAGAAAATACAGATTTTAGCCAGACACAATGGTGCACACCTGTAATCTCAGCTGTCAGGAGATTGAAGCAGGAGGATCAAGATTCAAAGCCAGCCTCAGCAATTTAGCAAGGCCCTAAGCAACTCAGCAAGACCCTATCTCTAAATAAATAAAATATAAAAAGGTCTGGGGATGTGCCTCAGTGGTTAAGCCCCCTAGGTTCAATCCCAACCCCTAGTACCAGAAAAATAAAATACAGATTTTAGAGCAGGGAAAGTTATCAAGGCTAAAGAAGGAGGTTAATCCTCCAAGAAGTCCACAACAATCCTAACTGTTGCCTAGCAACAGAGTATTGAAATATATGAGGCAAGAACTGATAGAAAAATAGATCAGTCCACAATTACAGTTGGAGATTTTCATATCTTTCTAAGTAATTTTCAGATTCAGTAGGTAGAAAATCAGTAAAAATAGAGTTGAAGAAACAGCACCATCAATCAGTTTGATGTAACTGACATTCATAGTCTACTTCATTCAGCAAGAAAAGAACATACATTCTTCTCAAGCTCACATTAACTATGTCAGGTCACATCCTACATCATAAAACACACCTTAACAAACTTAAAAGGATAAAAATCATACTGTGAGGGCTGGGGATGTGGCTCAAGTGGTAGCGCACTCGCCTGGCATGCGTGCGGCCCGGGTTCAATCCTCAGCACCACATATAAACAAAGATGTTGTGTCCGCCGAGAACTAAAAAATAAATATTAATATTCTCTCTCTCTCTCTCTCTCTCTCTCTCTCTCTCTCTCTCTCTCTCTCTCTCTTTCTCTCTTTCTCTTTAAAAAAAAAATCATACTGTGAGCCATAGTAACACAAACATTGGCACCAAAACAGACAAGTAGACAAATGGTACAGAATAGAAGACACAGTGACAAACCCACATAAATACAGTTATCTTATACTAGAGAAAGGCACCAAAAACATACATTGGAGAAAAGATAGCCTCTTCAACAAATGGTACTGGGAAAACTGGAAATCCATTTGTAGCAAAATGAAATTAAACACCTATTTCTCACCTTGCACAAAACTCAGCTCAAAGTGGACCAAGGACTTAGGCACTAGAATAGAGACCCTGCGCCTAGTATAAGAAAAAGTAGGCCCACATCTGCATCATATCAGCTTAGAAACTGACTTCCTAACAAGACCCCTAAAGCACAAGAAGTAAAACCAAGAATCAATAAATGAGATGGAATCAAACTAAAAGCTTCCTCACAGCAAAAGCAGCAATGAATAACATGAAGAGAGAGCCTACATTATGGGAGAAAATCTTTACCATATAACCTCAGAGAGACATTAATCTCCGGGATATATAAAGAACTAAAAAACTTAACACTAAAAAAAATAAAAAATAATCCAGTCAATAAATGGCATAAGGTTCTGAACAGACACTGCACAGAAGAAGAAATACAATTGATCAACAAATATATGAAAAAATGTTCAACATCTCTAAAAATTAGAGAAATGCAAATCAAAACTACACTGAGATTTCATCTCTCTCTAGTCAGAATGGCAATTATCAAGAATACAGACAACAATAAATGACAGCAAGGATGTGGGGGGAAAAGATACACTCATACATTGCTGGTAGAGCTACAAATTGGAGCAAATACTATACAAAGCAGTATGGAGATTCCTCAGAAAACCTGGAATGGAACCATCATTTGACCCAGCTATCCCACTCTTCTTCGGTTTATATCCAAAGGACTTAAAATCAGCATACTATAGTGATGCAGCCACATCAATGTTTATAGCAGCTCAATTCACAATAGCTAAACTGTGGAACTAACCTAGATGCCCTTCAACAGATGACTGGATAAAGAAAATGTGGTACATATACACAATGAATATTCCTCAGTTTTAAAGAATAAAATTATGGCTTTTGCAAGTAAATGGATGGAGCTGAAGACTATCGTGCTAAGTGAAATAAGCCAATCCCAAAAAAACAAAGGCTGAATATTTTCTCTGCTATGCAGATGCTCATTCACAATGGGGCGGGTGGCTAGGGAAGAATAGCTGTACTTTGGATTATATAGCAGGAAGGGAAGGGAAGGGAGGGGTATGGGGTGGGAAGGTCAGCGGAATGAATCAGACATTATTATCCTATGTGCATATATGGTTATATGACTGGTTTAATTCTACATTGTGTACAACCAGAAAAATGAGAAATTACACTCCATTTGTGTATGATATATCAAAAAGCATTCTACAGTCATGTGTAACTAACTAGAACAAATTTAAAAAAAAATCATACTGTGTGTACTCTCAGACCATGATGGAGTTAAACTAGGAAACAAGAACAGGAAGAGCTGGGAAATCCAAAATATTTTCGTATTAAAAAACAATTCTGGGCTGGGGATGTGGCTCAAGCGGTAGCGCGCTCGCCTGGCATGCGTGCGGCCTGGGTTCGATCCTCAGCACCACTTGATCCTCAGACACCAGAAGTTGTATCTGCCGAAAACTAAAAAAATAAATAAATATTAAAAAATTCTCTCCCTCTCTCTCTCTCTCTCTCTCTCTCTCTCTTTCAAAAAAAAAAAAAACAATTCTAAACTGGGTGTGGTGGCACATGCCTGTAATCCCAGCAGCTCAGGAGGCTGAGACAGGAGGATTGTGCGGTCAAAGCCAGCCTCAGCAATGGCACGTGCTAAGCAACTCAGTGAGACCCTAACTCTATTAAAATACAAAATTGGGCTGGGGATGTGGCTTAGTGGTTGAGTGCCCCTGAGTTAAATCCCTGGTTCCCCCTCCCCAAAAAAAACACTTCTAGCAGGTACAGTACCACATACTTGTAATGCCAAAGAGACGCCGGCGGCAGCTGAGGCAGGAGGATTGCAAGTTCAAAGCCAGCCTCAAAAATAAAAAATACAAAAGGACTAAGGATGTAGCCCAATGGTTAAGTGGCCCTGGATTCAATTCCCAGTACCAAAAACAAAAAAACATACAACACACTTGTAAAATACACACACACACATACACACACACACTTCTAAGTATTACATGGGTTAAAAAAAAAAAACGAGAAATTTTAAAATATTTTTAACCAAGTAGAAATAAAAGTACAACTTTTCAAAATTGATGGAATACAGCAAAACCAGTGTTTGACAAGAAATGTATATCATTGAATGTGTCTATTAGAAAAGAAATTTAAAAATCAACGCAGACCTTAGGGAAAAAGAGGAAAGCAAATTAAATCCAAATTAAACTGAAAAAAAGAACTTGAATAAATTGATACAGAAATCAATGAAATTGAAAATAGGAAACCAACAGAGAAACTAAACAAACCCCAAAACTGATTCTATGAAAAGTCTATAAAATTAATAAAACTGATGAAGAAAAAAAAGAGAGAAGACAAAATTACTAATATTGGGAATGAAAGCGATGCTATCACTACTGATCCCATGAACATTAAAAGGATGAACAGCTCTGTGCCCACAAATCTGACAAATTAGATAAAATGTACCAATTTCATGAAAAAGACAGTCTATCAAAATCCACTCAAGGTGAAGCAATTATTTTAATAGGCCTGGATCTATTAAGGAAACAGAACCAACAATTTGTTAATTTCCAAAACAGCACCAGGCCCAGATGTCTTCATGGTGAATTATAACAAATGTTTAAAGAAAAACTGCACTATTTTTTTTTTTACAATGTCTTCCAGAAGATAGAAGCAGAGGGAAAACTTCCTAACTCATACTTTGAGACCAACATTCCCTTAAAGCCAAAATCAGACAAAAATATTCCAAGAACAGAAAACTGAGGAATCTAATTAAAAGCCTATAAATGGAAAATTCCTAACAATTGGATCACCATCCTACTCCCCTGCAAAGGAACAATGCAGCAGCTGGCTTTCCCCAGGCAGAGGGGAAAAAGTTAAAAAAAAAAAAAAAAAAGCAGGAAACTCTTCTCTAACCAAAGTTAGAGCCAAAAAGAACCAAGCTTTCTCCTGTATTGTGCCCTGAGGCAGAGATCTCTCAGTGGAGCACATGGCTACGCCCTTGAAGGGAAATCTGCTCAACAGGGAGAAACCCTGGATGTCTATTGCAAGCTCCCAGTTCACCTTTCTCCAGGAAACAGACCTTCATGCACTGTAGTGTAGGAAATATACACCCAGGGCCCGGGATGCAGCTTGCTAGTAGAGCCCTTGCCTATTATGTACAAAGCCCTGGGCTCAGTCCCCAGTGCTACACCAAAGACAAGGGAAGGAAAGACTCCTCAGACATGTGAGGAAACCAGCAACATAAAGGGGTCAAAGAGAACAAACAGGAAAACAGACACTGGAAAAAATAGGAATAATTGAGGAATAAAGAGAATCGATTTTAAAGGAACAATTGAATTATGTACTTAGAGAAATTTGATAAAATGTTCTGTGTAGAAAGCAGTATTGAAATGTAACCAAAAAGGAGTGACCTGAGAATAGGAAAAAGCTCTTGGATGTTGAAAATGCAAATATGGAAATTAAGTCATTCTATAGAAGTACTAGACAACACAGTAAAGGTAAAAACACATAAGAGTTTCCATTTAAGAAGTTCAAATCTGACCAGGAGGAGTTCTCAGAAGGTAGGAATGGAGAAATGACTGAGGCAGGAGAATTGCAAATTCAAGGCCAGTCTGGGCAAATTATCAAGACCCTATCTCAAAATAAAAAATAAAAAGGGCTGTAGGTGTACCTAGGTAGAGTACCCCTGGGTCAGAGCCATAATAGAAAAAATACAGTAGTTGGTTTTTTGTTTTTGTTTTTTTTTGGGGTCTTGCTGATACATCCTCTTCCTTCTTCTTTTCTTGGTGATGTTTAGCCTGGCACACATGAATATTTGCCCTCAGCATGCCTTGGCAATTTTGCCATCCTCCTCTAAAAATATCAAGAATAGGTTTAAATAGAGTGTGTCACTCTAAAGTACCATTTCCAATCAGTTTGTTGGTAGCTAGTTTTCTGTGGCCAGGAGCTAAACTTACCCTGGGTATCACGCATACTCAAATTGATAGACGATGTTATGTCCAGGTCAGCGAATCTGGGCACCTGGGCTGAGGCTTTTGGGGACAGTACCTCTGTTAGGTGCAGGACAGGCTGAACTATGTTGTCTGCAGGGCAGGCTGAACGAATGTTAGCTGCAGGATAACTCACACACTCAAACCCCCCTCTGTCTGGTCCTTTATCACCTGTTTGCATCAAGTCTGAATCCTCAACCCCACTCAAGGCTGAACACTCGACCCCCACCCATCTGGTGTAACAGAAACCCATATCTGACCCCTGCCCCATCTGCTTGAAGGCAGAAGATGACACCTTAGCAACTACTGTATGATCCAATCACTGTACACCAACAAGGCAGCTTGCAGACCCAAAGACCCCATTAGATTTGGGCTATAAAAACTCCCTCCTGCCGGGCCCCTCTCCCTTGCTCTTGCTCTCTCTCTCTCTCTCTCTCTCTCTCTCTTTCTCCTCTTTTACACTGCAGCAATAAAGATCTCTTGGTCACTCCAAGTGTTGTGATCACTTTCCTTCAACCTCCAGAAACCTTCAAATAGGAAACAAATAGAGTCAGTGATACAGCTTTTATAATCCCTGAACTATTGCTAGGAAAAGAAGCCATCAGCCTATGACTGTTGAGAAGCAGAGCCAGGATTTAAACTCAGGTGTGCCCGGATCCTGACATCCAGCAGAGCAGGCTGGACAGGAAAGTGGATGCAGGACAGGGGCCAACATGGAAGATCATGTACAGCAGAGGGGACAGGCTGGCAGCCTGGGGACCCGCTGAGCCCAAAGACAGGACTTGGCTTGCATTGTACTTGCAATGCCTGTTTTTCCTCCTCCTCCTCTTTTTTTTTTTTTTTTTTTTTTGTAAAATTCACATTACATAGAATTTACCATCTTCATCATCTTTAAGTGTATAGTGGTATTAAATACATTTATAATTTATATTGTTGTGCCACTACCACCATCTCTCTCCAGAACTTTTTCATTTCTTTCTTTTTTTTGTACCAGGGATTGAACTTAGAGACGCTTAACCACTAAACCACATCTCCAGACCGTTTTTTATATTTTATTATTATTTTTTAAAACTCTTTTTCTAAAACTATTTATTTTTTAGGGGTAGATGGACACAACACAATGCCTTTATTTTTATGTGGTGCTGAGGATCGAACCCAGGTCCTGCCCGTGCTAGGCGAGCGAGCACTCTACTGCTGAGCCACAATCCCAGCCCTTATATTTTATTTTGAGACAGGGTCTCGCTGAGTTGCTTAGGGCCTCACCAAATTACTGAGGCTGGCTTTGAATTCATGATCCTCCTGCCTCAGCCTCCTGAACCACTGGGATTAAAAGCCAGCGTCAACCCACGCAGCACCAGACTGAAACTCCTGACAATAATTTCCTATTCGCCTTGTCCCTGCCAGCTCCCACCAGTGGCCCTAACAACCACATTCTACTTTCCGTCTCTATGAATTTGACTACTCTAGGTAACTCATATAAACAGAATCAGACAGTATTTATCCTCCTGTGACAAGCTTTTTCACTTAGGATAATGTCCTCACATTTCATGTGTCAGAATTTCCTTTCTCTTTCTTCTTCCTCCTCCTCCTCCTCCTCCTCCTCCTTCTTCTTGTGTGTGTGACAGTGGGCTGAACAATATTCCATTGTGAACACACACACACACACACACACCATATTTTGCTTATCCATTTGTCCCTTGATGGACATTTGGGTTAATTTCACATCTTAGCTATTGTGAATGAATAGTGTTATTATAAACATGGATGAACAAAAATCTCCTCAAGACCCTGCCTTCAGGAGGGCACGGTGGTACACGCCTATAATCCTAGCAGCTTGGGAGGCTGAGGCAAGAGGATCACAAGCTCAAGGCCAGCCTGGACAATTTTGCAAGACCCTCAGCAATTTGGCTAAACCCTGTCTCAAGTTTTGAACAAAAAATACAAAAGACTAGGGATGTAGCTCAGTGGGAAAGTACCCCAGTACTAAAAAAACAAAATACAAAAACACCAACCTCAACTTTTTTTGTGTAACCCAGAAGTGGAATTCCTGGACCATATGATAATGCTAGTCTCAGTTTTTTTAGGAATTGGGGTACCGTTTTCCATAGCAGCTGTACCATTCTATGTTCCCACCAACAGGGCACAAGGACTCCAATTTCTCTCCATCTTCACCAGCTCTTGTTATTTTCTAGTTTTGTTTTGTGTTGTGTTTGATAGTTGCCGTTCTACTGGGTTTGAGATGGTATCGAATGTGGTTTTGATTTGCATTTCCCCAGTGATTACTGGTGCGGAGCATCTTTTCATGAGCTTATACAATGTTTTGGGTGTTTTTAAATTAATTGCTGTCATTGAAAATCTGAAAATTTTACAACTCCAAATTCCCAGCTTCTCTTGAAAATTAGGCAAAGCTGGGCCCCCAACCCCACCAGGCGGGGACAAGTTCTCTCCAGCTCATCACCAGTCTTCACTGGCCTAGGGGGACCTGGATTTGTGACTCCCTAGGGAGTGTTCAGCATTACCCTCGCTTTGTCTGTGTCCAGATCTTCAGGTCAATGACTCACCCCAGCCCAGCCCTACACACCTCCCGCCCAGGCCCTCGGGCCTTGTGAAATCTGCTTGGCGCAACTCTGGGGACCACATCTGACTTCTCCGCCACATACTTCTAGTAAGCGTCTCTGAACACGGGCCAGAAAGTATTTGCGTAGCAAATAATAAAAAAAGAAACCTTTCCCTGCAAACCTTAATAAATCAGTCAAGAATCTAGGCGTTACCAGGGAGTGACATCTTGAGCTTAGTTGATTCCAGGACGGGCTGCCAGAGGCCTTTTGGAATCAAGAGCAGCCTGAGCGGGCGGAGCACAAACGCAGCCCTTCTTTCTGGCTCTATGCTTTTACCGGCAACTGTACTTGTGAGTAAGCCGCAGCGTGATTGAGTACATGATGAAGCTTTCTTGAGATGACCAGAGTCAGGATAACGAAGAAGATGCCAGCGTATAACCACTTCATTGCTGCATTATATGAACAAATACACAGAGGACTTTTCTGGTGACTAATGAATGCCCTAGCCATGCCCTTGGGGAAGGAACCAGTGGGTGCTGCACTCTCCCACGGTTTGTAGCCAATACCCAGGAACCAGCACCTCGAGTGCCTGGGAAGATGGGCAGGACCTTCTCTGCCTCCTCCCAGCCTGAACTCAGAGAATCCCCCAGCATATCACTGTGGGGAAGGCAGATGCACAAGTGTCCCAGGCAATCCAGGAAAGGGGAAGAATTCCCCGGGTCCTGGAATCTCTCAATCTCACCCTAAGCAAGGACTTATCAGTATCAACAAAACAGCAGAAAGCACCTTTCTACCACCTTGAGGGTTTGTATCTATTTCACAGGGCAGGACAATGGAAGTGTCACAGTGCCACATGACCCTGGGCGTGAACTGTAAAAACACTGAACTGTTAAAAGTCTCTTTGGCCATTTTAAAATTTTAAGTTCCCAGCTAAGTGGATTAGGTACTCTTTGAATTGATTATAATTTTAGCAAAGAGGTATTACAGCTCCAGGAGGCAGGAAATCTCTTCATTTTGTAAATGTAGTCCTTGCCCCAGAAATACTTAAAGGGGTCGGGGTAAATTGCCAACTGTGTTATGATTGTCATAACAATAACTAAGTTGATCCAACACCTACAGTAAGCTCTTCTGACAGGTCAAGCGCTCTTCTAAAACTTTCCCACATATTAACATTTTTAGTCATCCTGACAAAGGCTTTGAGGTTGTATTAAATTCAGGGATGAAAAGGCCTCTGAGAAGACAGCTCTCACAGCACAGGTCTCCCTGTTTATATATATATATATATATATCTGCCCTAGTGTAGATCCCTGATGGTCTCCACACAGTGGATGAATAAGCGCATCCATGACTTCTTCTAGTTTGCCAACCTCAAATTATTGACAACTTTACCTTTTGCCCCATTCAGCAAAATCTTCTTAAATAATATTTTGGGTTTATATTTTTGTAAAACACATTGCTATTTTATAATAGTACTATCTGCACTATTTTTCTGATTTTTTTTCATGTGTGTGTGTGTGTGTGTTTGTACTGGGAATTAAACCCAGGGGTGCTCTACCACTAAGCCACATTCCCCAATTCATTTTTTTTTTTTTATTTTGAGACATGGTCTCATTAAGTTGCTGAGAGTGGCCTTGAACTTGAGATCCTCCTGTCTCAGCCTCCAGAGCCACTAGGATTATCAGCGTGTGCCATTGTGTCCAGCTCTTTCTTTATTTTTTCTTTTATTTTTTTATACATTTCCTTAAGACACTTTTTAATAGTGGCTTTAAAAATGTTTTTGTAATGATAAAAATATAAAACATGAAAAATGTAATGAATATGAAAGACTGACACATAGTGGGAGAAGAAGCTAAACACAGTAGGAGAATTATCATACAGCCACCTCACCACACACATTGGACTATCAGGGGGAAGAAAGCTTTGGGGCTAAGGAGGTGAGGGCAGGTAGAGACCCCCAAAGCCAGTTTTTACCCAGAGAACTGCAGTACACTTTTGTAATCCCACCAATTTGGAGGATGAGACAGAAGGATCACAAGTTCAAGGCCAGCTTCAGCAACTTAGAGAGACCCTAAGCAACTAAGCAAGATCCTGTCTCAAAATAAAAACATAAAAAGGACTAATGATGTGGCTCAGGGGTAAAGCACTCCTGAGTTCAGTCCCCACTACCAAGAAAAAAAAAATCATTTCTTTCTTGGACCGCACCAACCTCTAAATAATCTTACAACACATAATACAACTCATACAAAAATCTTTAGTTTCATTGGCTGGAGGTGGTGGCTCATTCCAGAAGGATCATAAGTTTGAGGTTAGCCTTAGTAATTTAGCAAGACCCTCAACAACTTAGTGAGACCCTATCTCAAAATAAAAAAAATAATAAAAAGACTGGAGATGTAGCACAGTGGTAAGTCACCCTTGGGTTCAATCCCATACTAGTCACATTCATTTGCTTAACTCCACAAACAGAGCATTTGTGTGCGTATTAATATTAATTCATCGAATCCTAACAACCCTTCAAGGTTGGTACTACCAGCAATTCCAATTTAGCATTAGGTGAGGTGTCTGAAACTCAAACAGTTTAGAGGTCTCCTTGCTGGTAAGTGGCAGAGAAGTCAGGGCAGCAATGAGGGAGGAAGGTGAGTCTGACTGATGGACCAGCGTCAGGGGCTCCTTGAGGGGGAGGATAGTCTGCAGCCGGGCAATGTAGTTTGCACTAGAGAGATGCAAGATGACAGCCATTCCTTGAGTTAGCCATCATTGGGGTTCCACAAGAAACAGGAGTCAGCCTTTAGGATGTCTCATTCCCAGGTGGAGATCCTACTGCAGGGCAAAGACTTGGAGGCAGGTCTTAGATCTCAACTTGCTGGGAATGGAGGAAGCCTTGTCCCACATCTCTGCCTTCAGCCTACTCCTGCCCTTGGGCTGTGGATTCATCAGACTGTCAAATTTTAGACCCATCATCCTCTTCCCCTGCTCCTGCCAACTGTCCTACTAAATGGCAGTCCCCCAAGGCAGAAGACCGCCAAGACTCCTCCTCTTCCAAGGCAAAATACTGGCTCCACCCCCTGGCATGTGACTTCCAAACAGTGGAACATCATCTCAGGCTGGCTGGGCTTGAAGTGCTGAATCCCAGACACAGAGATTCATTATGTCTTAGTTGGCTCAACCACCTTATCTCATTCAGATTCAGTTACTGCCCTGTGCCCCACAGCTTGGTGTGTTGGCGTGATGGATGTGCCCATCTGAAAACCAGGTTCCTTCCACCTACCCTTCTCTTATGTGGCCTGTTCTCCACTCAGCAACCAGGATGATCCCGTGCTGTGCCCCCTGTACCCACCATACCTATACTGGGGATGGGACCAGGGCCTCACACATGCCAGGCAAGCACACTGCCACCGAGCAACATTCTCAGTTATTTTCATTTTTTAAGGCAGGATCTCACTAAGTTGCCGTGGCTGGACTTGAATTTGTGATCCTCCTGCCTCATCCTCTGAAGTATCTGGGATTGTGGGCATTCACCACCATGCACCTGAATGGGATGGTGTCTTAATTCTACATCCTGTCCCATCCTATAGCTCCATACAAGTACTTTTCTGTTAAGTTTTAAGCTTATGGGAAATAAGCCCTTAGGATCCAAAATGCAGAGATGGCATAACCCAGCTATAGACACAGACTCCTAGAAGAACAAAATGTTTCATGACCCTGCAATGAAATCTTGTAGTAAAGAACCATGCAATTAACTTTCAAGACAAAGTAAAATTATCTTCACTTGTGGGTAATGTGAGTGTATATTTAGGAAACTCAGAACAACTGAAAACTAAATGGCAATAGAAAATTCATCAATAAGACCAGTAAAAATTTAATATACAAAAAGCAATTTATTATTATTATTTTTTTTTCTGGGGATTGAACCCAGGGGGGCTTAATCACTGAACAACATCCCCATTCGGTTTTTTTTTTTTTTTTAGAGAGAGAGAGAATTTTTTGATATTTGTTTTTCAGTGGACACAACATCTTTATTTTATGTGGTGCTGAGGATAGAACCCAGTGCCCCGCCCATGCCAGGTGAGCGTGTTACTGCTTGAGCCACATCCCCAGCACCCCCATTCGTTTTTATTTTTTATTTTGAGACAGGGTCTTGCTAAGTTGCTTAGGGCCTTGCTAAGCTGCTGAGGTTGGCCTTAAACTTGCAATCCTCCTGCCTCAGTCTCCCCAGTCTCCGGGATTATAGGTGTGCATCACCGAGCCTGGCATCAATTGATTTTTTTTTTCTTTAAAGCCTTTACTTTGAGACATAATGGAAAGATCTTACAGGTACACATGGAAAAAGACAGACATGATCATGATTGTGTGAAGATAATCTAATCAGTAAATTTCAGTGCCTGTTAGCTACTGCTGAAGCTGGAGTTCTGGGAGTATGACATGCTGCAGGGCTGAAAGGAGCAGCTAATTCGTATTCCTCTCCTTCTTCCTCCCCCTCTCCTTCAACAGAATCCACACCATCCTCCTCATAATCTTTCTCTAGGGCAGCCATGTCCTTATAGGCCTCAGAAAACTCTCCTTCCTCCATCCCCTCACCCATGTACCAGTGAACAAAGCCTCAGCCGTGGCTGTGAGGTTACTCAACATGCACACAATGCACACAGCACAACGTACCTTGGCCAGGTCTCCACCAAGCACCACAGTGGAAAGCTGGTAATTACCGCCAACTTTGAAGCCAGTGGGACACCAATCCACAAATTGGAGGCTGCGTTTGGTCTTGACGGTGGCAATGGCAGCATTGATGTCTTTGGGGACCATGTCACCATGGTACAACAGGCAACAAGCCATGTATTTACCATGGCGGGGGGCACATTTTGCCATCTGATTGTCTGGTGATCTCTGCTGTAGAAAGCTGTTCATGGTAGGCTTTCCCAGCTGAGATGACAGGGGAACATATGGCCAGAGGGAAGTGGATGCAGGGATAGGGAACCAGGTTGGTCTGAAATTCTGTCAGGTCAACATTCAGGGTTCCATTGTATCTGAAGGAAGCAGTGATGGAAGACAAGATCTGCCTATAAGGCAGTTAAGGTTAGTGTAGGTCTGGTGCTCAAGGTCGGGTGCTCAACGTCAAGGTTTCTGAGACAGACGTCATAGATGGCCTCTTTGTCATCATTAAGGCACAATCAGAGTGCTCCAGGGTAGTGTGGGTGATGAGGATGGAGTTGTAGGGCTCAACTTCAGCTGGATAAATGGAGAACTCCAGCTTGGACTTCTTGCTGTAATCAACAGAGAGACGTTCCATCAGCCGGGAGGTGAACCCAGAAGCAGTTTCCCCACCAAAGCTGAGGAAAACCAAGAAGCCCTGAAGACCTGTGCACTGGTTGGCCAGTTTATGAATTCCGCCCAAGACAAGGTCAGTGATCTTCTTGCCAATGGTGTAGTGGCCTCTGATGGTTACTGGCAGCAGCTTCCTTGCCTATGATGAGCTGCTCAGGGTGGAGGAGCTGATGGTAGGTCCCAGTGAGAACTTCACCAATGACTGTGGGTTCTAGGTCTACAAACACTGCCCTGGGCACAGGCTTGCCAGAGCCTGTCTCACTGAAGAAGGTGTAGAAGGAGTCATCTCCTCCCACAGTGGTCTTATCACTTGGCATCTGGTCATCAGGCTGGATGCCATGTTCCAGGCAACAGAGCTCCCAGCAGGTGTTTCCAATCTGAACACCAGCCTGGCCTACGTGTATGGAGATGCACTCCTGCATGGTGGCTATGGGTTAGGAAGCAAAGGCAAAGGAGCAGACACTGGGTCCTGGTTATTCAGAGTTGATTTTTTTTTGTTCCAATTAGTTACCATGTACATCAGACTGCACTTTGACTCATTGTGCACAAATGGAGCACAACTTTTCATTTCTCTGGTTGTACATGATACAGAGTCACACCATTCTTGCAATCATACATGTACATAGGGTAATAATGTCCATCTCATTCCACCATCTTTCCCACCCCCACCCCCTCACCCCTCTCTTCACTCTCCTCTGCCCAATCCAAAGTTCCTCTATTCTTCCCTTGCCCCCCCCCCATTATGGATCAGCATCCACATATCAGAGAAAACATTGGCCTTTGGTTCTTTGGGATTGGCTTATTTCACTTAGCATGATATTCTCCAACTCCTTCCATTTACCTGCAAATGCCATAATTTCATTCTTCTTTAAGGCGGAGTAATATTCCACTTTGTATATATACCACAGTTTCTTTATCTATTCATATGTGGAAGGTATCTAGGTTGGTTCCATAGTTTAGCAATTGTGAATTGAACTGCTATAAACATTGATGTGGCTGCATCACTGTAGTATGCTGATTTTAAGTCCTTTGGGTATAAACCAAGGAGTAGGATAACTGGGTCAAGTTTTCTAAGGAATCTCCATACTGCTTTCCACAGTGATTGCAGTCCCACCAGCAATGTATGAGCATAGCAATTGATTTTTCATGTGCAAAGAACCTGTTAAAAAATAAAGTAGAAGGAACTTTTCAGTTATAACACCCACAAAATACCTAAGAATAACCTCAATTAAAATTATTTTATATGGACCCAAACTATAGAGTTAGATAGCAAATAAACCTTTTTTTAAAACATGAATAACAAAATACACCCTGTTTCTGAATAGAAAGAACTAATATATTTTTTCTCTTTGAATTTATCTAAAAATTTAATGTAATCTCAATGAAATTCCAACTTCTTATTAGACAAGCTGATTCTAAAGTTCGTATGAAAAATAAAACATGCAAAAATAGCCAAGATCGCCAAGTATGGTGGCTAACATCTATAATCCCAGCAGCTCAGAAGTCTGAGGCAGGAGGATCACAAGTTCAAAGCCAGCCTCAGCAACTTAGTGAGGCCCTAAGCAACTGAATGAGACCCTGGGGATGTGGCTCAGTAGGTTCAATCCATAGTATAAAAAAAAAAAAAAAAAATCCAAGAAGCCAAGATAATTCTATAAGAAACCTGTTAAAGTGAGACCATTTCTTCCAAATAATAAAGGCTTTTCAAAACTATATAGAATTAAGAAATCTTGAAATAGCATTTGAATATATAGTTAGATCAATGGAACAAATTATATCCAAATATACATATGGAAAGGTGGCATTTCAGAGTAGTGAAAAAAAAGATGGATTATTCAGAATGTGGCTTTGGGACAGCTGACTACCAGCTGGAACCATCCCTTACTCCTTACACCAAAGTCAATTCCAGATGGTAAAGTACTTTTAAAAACATAAAAGAACCAGAAGAAAACATGAGAGTTTTAAAAAATTGTCTCCAAATAGGGAAGATCTTCCTATGTAAGACATAAGATCCAGAAGCCAAAAAAGAAAAGATTGCCATGTTCTAGTACATATATAGTTAATGTGAGAAAAATACTTATTTTAAAAGTTTTTTTTTTTTAATGAAAAACTTAGGACATTCACCTCTCACATGACAAAGGCCCAATTTGCCTTAATCTATAAAGAATTGTTAATAAAAACAAGAGCTAATAAATAGCAATGATGATCCATCCAAGAGCAAAAGAAAGAAATTTTGTAGATGAAAAGACATTCAATCTAACTTTTAATTAAAGAAATGAAAATTCTAACAATGAGACAATAAAAAATTTAAAAGATCAATAATTCACATTTTAAACATGGAGAGAAAGAAGAACCACTGATTACAGATAAATGACTGTACTTTCTTTCCAGGGCCTTAACTGTCTCAAATAAAAGTGCATCTGCCTCTTACTATTGTAATTCATTCCCTCTTAGGGATTCACCCTACAGATACATCTGAAGCCGAATTCAATGAATGTATATTCATCTATATTGATCGTAAGGAAAAATCTCAATTCATACATTTTAAAAAGCAAGGGATAGGACCGGATACAAAACCAACATGCAAAATTAGTTGTTTCCAAAAGGCCAATAAATATATGAAAAAATGTTCAACATCTCCAGCAATCAGGGAAATGCAAATAAAAACACACTAAGATTCCATCTCACACCAGTCAGAATAGCAATGATCGAGAATACAAACAAATGCTGGTGAGGTTTTGGGGAGAAAGGTACACTTGTGCATTGTTGGTGGGACTAGAACAACCACTCTGGAAAGCAGTTTGGAGATTCCTCAAAAACTAGGGATGGAACCACCATATGACCCTGCTATCCCACTCCTGGCTATTTTCCCCGAAGTTCTAAAATCTGCATACTACAGTGAACACAGCCATCTTAGTGTTTATAGCAACACAGTTCACAATAGCTATATTATGGAATCAACATAGATAGCTGTCAACAGATGAATAGATTAAGAAATTGTAAGACACACACACACACACACACACACATACACAATGGAATTCTACTCAACCATAAAAAAGAATGAAATTATGGCATTTATGGTAAATGGATGGAAATGGAGAATATCATGCTCAGTGAAATTAGCCAAACCGAAATTTATTTCCATGGATGTCTGAGCTTGTCAGGATGAACCCAACTGCTACGAGTAACCACAAGGCTCTAATAATAATAATAATAATAATAATAATAATAATAATAAATTAATGGTGTTTCTATACACTAACAATGAATTATCTGGAAAGGAATTTTAGAAAGAAATTCCATTTATAGTAGCATCAAAGAGAATAAATGCTTCAGAATTAACTACAACACATTGCTGAGGAAATTGAAGACGACATAAATAAATGGGAACACAACCTGGGGTCATGGACTGGAAGGCTTAATATTGACAAGGTATCACTATGTCCCCCAAAAGTCCATGTGATAAAGGCTTGGTACCCAGTCCCTGGTGCTACTGGGATGAGTCTTTTAAGAGGTGGGGTCTGGTGGGAGGCCTTAGGTCACTGGGGAGATGTTCCTAAGGGGATGGTGGGATCCTGGTCTCTACCTCTTGTTGAGAGCCACAGCCGAAGGGGCCCCAGCAAACTTCCAGCTGCCAGCTGATGCTTGGCTCACAGCAGCCCCAGCAAACTTCTAGCTGCCAACTGATTGGCTCCTCTGCGATGATGCTCATTGGGCTGTTTCCCTGCCCTTTCAGACCACGGAGCTACTCATTGGGGGACTTTTTTGGCTCCGCCCATGTGACCCAGCCAATCGGCCTCAAGAGCAGGAGGAGTGGGGGAGGTTGAGAGGCTTGTGGGAAGCCTGTGGTGGCAGTTGGGCTCTGAGGGTTTTCCTGAAGAGCTGTGTGGTGCCGTGTGTGTGTGTGTGTGTGTGTGTGTGTGTGTGTGTGTGTGTGTGTGTGTGTTTTCTAAAAATAAAGTTTGCTTCTTTTGACAAGTGGGTCCTGAATTGTGCCCAGCCAGACTGTGGCAACCTCTCTTTTTTATTCATGTTCTGGCCATGAGATGAATGGTTTGTTCCACTATGTGCTTCCAGTCACAATGTGCTGCCTCACCACAGGTCCAAGGCAATGGGTCCAATTAATCATGGACCCAAACCTCCCAAAATGTGAGATGCGATGCGCATGCTTGTAATCCCAGCGGCTTGCTCAGGAGGCTGAGACAGGAGAATCGCAAATTCAAAGTCAGCCTGAGAAAGAGTGAGGCGCTGAACAACCCAGTAAGACCCTGTCTCTAAATAAAATACAAAATAGGGCTGGGCATGTGGCTCAGTGGTTGGGTGCCCCTGAGTTTAATCCCCAGTACCCAAAAACACCCCAAACAAACCTTTTCCATTTATAAGGTGATTATCTCAGGTAATTTCTTACAGTAACAAGATGTGGATACTCTCAAAGAGATTTATAGATTTAATACACCTTGTCTCAAAATCCCAATGATTTTTTTTTTTTTTAGAGATAGAAAAATCCATCCTTACCTTCATATGGAATCCCAAGAGACATCAAATAGTAAAACAATCTTGAAAAAGACTGAAGGATTCACTAGGCGTGGTGGACTATGCCTACAATCCCAGGGACTCAGTAGACCAAGTCAGGAGGATCCCAAGTTCAAAGCCATCCTCAGCAATTAGCAATAGCCTGTCTCAATTTTTTAAAAAGCCAGGCATGGTGGTGCACGTCTGTAATCCCAGCTATTCCAGAGGCTGAGGCAGGAGGATGGTGAGTTCAAAGCCAGTCTCTGCAGATTAGTGAAGCACTTACCAACTCAGTGAGACCCTATCTCTAAAATAAAATATAAAAAAGGGCTGGGGATGTGGCTCAATGGTAACATGCCCCTGGGTTCAATCCCAGTACCAAAAACAAAGCCAGCCCCAGCAATTTAGCAAGGACCTAAGTAACTCAGTGAGACCCTCTCTAAATAAAATACAAAAAAGGTCTGGAGATGTGGTTCAGTGGCTAAGTGCCCTGAGTTCAATCCCCAGGACCAATAAATAAATAAATGGACTGGGGAGGTAGCTCAGTGGTAAAGCACACCTGGGTTCCAATCTCCCACCTCATTTCCCTCAAAAAAAGATCAGAAGAGTTATACTTCACTATTTCAAAACTCACTACAGAGCAACAATAATACAAATTGTATAGTACTGACATAAACACAGGCACAAAGACCAATGGAATGGAGAGACCAGAAATAAACCCTCACACACAAGGTCAAGTGATTTTTGACAAGTGATCCAAGATAATTCAATGGAGAAAATACAATCCTTTCTATAAATGCTAGGGAAAAAAATGGATATCCATATGCATAAGAATCAAGTTGGATCTTTTCATTGAGGATGGAGGACCTGTATGTAAGTGTGAAAACTTAACTCTTAGAAGAAAACACAGGGGGAAAGCTTCTTGATATTGAATTTGTTGAACATTTCTTGGATGTGACATCAGAAGCACAGATGAACAAGAAAAATGGACAAACTGGACTTCACTGAAATTAAAAACATTTGTGCATCCAAGTATGCTATCAACAGAGTTAAAAGGCAACTTACAGAATGATAGAAAATATACCTGTGCAGATATACCTACTCTTGGCTTTATTGTGTTTCAAGGATATTCTGTTTGCAAGTCATATAACTGGTAAAGGATTAAGATCCAGAATATGTAAAGAACCTAAATTTCAAAACCAAAAACTGAACAACCCGATTTAATGGGCAAAAATTGAATAAACCGTACTTCAAGGGAAAAAAAATTACAAATAGCCACAATAAGCACATGAAACAATGCTCAACAGTACTCATCACTAGGGGAATGCAAATCAAAACCACCATGATGGGGTTGGAGTTGTGGCTTAGTGGTAGTGCACTTATCTGGCATGTGTGAGGTACTGGATTCAATCCTCAGCACCACATATAAATAAATTTTAAAAAAGAGAAAAAGATCCATAAAAAAACACTATAAAATATCATTTCACACCCTATGGTGGATATTACAATAAGAAAAAGCTAAAAAGAAACATAGGTGAGGATATGGGGAAATTGGAATCCTTGTGCATTGCTGGTGGGGATATAAAATGAGTTATATGCTGTAGAAAACACAAATATAGCTCATGAATACATTAAAAATAAAATTAACACAAGCCAGCATGGTGGCACACACCTGTAATCCCAGCAAATTGGGAGACTGAGGCAGGAGGATCACAAGGCCAGCCTCAGCAATTTAGCAAGACCCTGTCTCAAAATGAAAAGGGCTGGGGATGCAGCTCAGTAGCAGAGCACCCTGGGTTCAATCTCCAGTACCAAACACACAAAAAAATAATTACTACATGATGTTGTGATTCCACTTCTGAATCCAGACTCAAAAGAATTTAAAGTAGTGTGTTAAAGGGGTCTTTAACATCTATATTCAAGGTAGCATTCTTCACAATAGCTAATCTGAAATCAAGGGCTGGGCATGGTGGCACATGCCTGGGCTCCCAGCAACTCAGGAAGCTGAGGCAGGAGGATCACAAGCTGGAGGCCAGCCTCAGCACTTTAGCAAGACCCTAAGCAACTTAGCATGACCCTGTCTCAATTTTTTTAAAAAAATAATAAAAAGGGCTAGGGATGTGGCCAGTGGTAGAGTGCTCCTAAGTTCAATGCTCAGCATCAAAAAAAAAAAGCAAGTGCCCTCCCCCCAAAGTATTGTAACATGGACAAACCTTGAAGAGATTATGCTATATGAAATAAGACAGACACCAAAGGGCAAATGCTTTGTGATTCCACTTAAATGAGGGACCTGGAGTCTTCGAATTCATACAGACAATAGAATAGTGATGGTGAAGGGATGGGGTGGAGGAGAAGGGAATGGAATGGAGAGCCATTGTTTAATGAATACAGAATTAATTTCAATTTAGGATGATGAAAATGTTCTGGAGATAGGTAGTGGTGATAGTTGTACAATCAATACTGATGAATTGTACACTTAAAAATTGTTAAAATAGGGGGCTGGGAATAAAGCTCAGTATGCACAAGATCCTGCCTGGGTTCAATCCCCAGCACCACACACACACACACACAAAAAAAAAGTTAAGACAGGAAATTTTGTGTACATTTTACCATAATAATAATAAAAAGAATATTATTTAAAGAAATGGGGAATTGAAGAGTAAGATGCCTTTGAATAGATCAATATGTATATATGCATATATGTGCACAAATATATACTGTATATGTACAGGAATTGTGTGTGTGTGTGAGAGAGGTGCTGGGGATTGAACCCAGGGCCTTGTGTATGCAAGGCAAGCACTCTATCAACTGAGCTATGTCCCCAGCCCAGGAAGTTTCTCAATGATGCATGAGTAGCATAATGGGTTTCTGGGACATTAGAGTCTTAATTTTTCTTTTCTTTTCCGTTTATTTATTTATTTATTTTTTAATTGGGGTTGAACCCAGAGATGCTTCACCACGGAGCTACTTCCCCAGTCCTTTTTATTTTTTGTTTTGAGACAGGATCTCACTAAGTTGCTAAGGGTCTTGCTAAATTGCCGAGGGTATTACCAAATTGCTGAGGCTGCCCTCAAACTTTGGATCTTCCTGCTTCAGCCTCCCGGTTGCTGGGATCATAGGTATGTGCCACCATGCCCCCTAAGTCTTAATTTTTCAATAAAACACTAGACTTAGAATGGGATATTTGCTGTAAAATGATAAAAAAAAAAAAAACTTTTTAATAGCCATAGACCATCAAAATGCCTTTGACATATCAAACTAAATATCTTTGATCTGCTTCTATCACCCATGTGCTATGCTTACTGGCAGAGCCAACAGTAAGTAGCCCAATCAGCACCTTGTGCAATTAGAAGTATCCATTCCTCTGGTGGATAAACCCCAGAGGCATGCCCCTTGGGGAGCAGGAAGAAGATGGACTTCAACCTCTGCTTGTCCCTCACCTGAGAGCCTTTTGGCAGTAGACAACATGCACAGCTGTTGATGTACCAGTGTTATTATTTCATAGATCAAGAAAGAACATATAGCACATGGCATTGGAAAAGTTTCCTTAGCCAGGAGTGGTGGCCCACGCCTGTAATTCCAGTGGCTCCAGTGACTCACGAAGGAGGATCCCGAGTTCAAAGTCAGCCTCAGCAATTTAGCAAGGCCCTAAGTAACTTAGTGTGACCCTGTCTCAAAATAAAATATAAAAAAGGATGGGAGTGGCTCAGTGGTTAATTGCCCCTGGTTTCAATTCCTGGTACCAAAAAAAAAAAAAAAAAGTTTCCTTAGTCGGGTACAGTGATCCACCTATAGTCCCAGCTACTTGGGAAGGAGAATCCCAAGTTCAGGCTTGGCAGTTAGCAAGACCCTTACTCACAATAAAAAATAAGAGCTGAGGATGTAGTTCAGTGACAGAGCACTTGTCTAGCATGTGTGGGGAGCCCTGGGTACAATTCCCAGCACCGAAAAATAAAAATCAGTTTCCTTAAAAATAAAGTTTTCTGGGCTAGGAATGTAGCTCAGAGGTAGAGTGCTTGCCTACCATCTGTGAGGCTCTGGATTTGATCCCCCACTGCAAAGACAATTAAATAAATAAATGTTTTCTTTGAAAAACACCCAAAAGATAGAAGTAGGGAATCTTCAGCTTCTCTGTTCCCTAGATGCAGTACAAAAGGCAACATACAAATTTCTTCTTAACTGTTGGTTTCTATGATTTGCATAAGCACAATGATATACAAAACTCCCTTGGTAGCTGAAATTTGACCCTTTGTATCAGAAGGTCCTAAAAGCTTAATTAGTATGGAGAAATGTCTTATCTCTATTTCCTCCCTAACAGCTGGATCCCAGTAACAAAAGCCATGGATTAAGAGGTGTGATCTTTCTGGCCCCGGTCTGAGAACATGGATATGCCAATGTCAGTCCAGAAGAAGTTACAAGATCAAGAAGACAGGGAAAGAAAACTCACACCAACTGTTTTTCTTTGTTGTTGTTGTTGCCTTTTTTTTTTTTTCTTCTTCTTCTTCTACTGAGAATTTAACTCGGGTGCTAAACCACTGCGCCACATCACCAACCCTTTTTACTTTTTATTTTTGTTTTTTAATATTTTTTTGGTTGTCAATGGACCTTTATTTTATTTATTTATATGTGGTGCTGAGATTTGAACCCAAATGCTTCACACATGCTAGGCAAGCGCTCTACCACTAAGCCACAACCCCAATCCCTTATTTTTTTTTACTTTGAGACAAGGTCTTGCTAAGTTGCTGAGGCTGACTTTGAACCTGCCATACTCCTGCCTCAGCCTCCCAAATCACTGGGATTACAGGCATGCACCACCACACCCAGCACCAGTTGGTTTTTATATTGCTTATAATGGCAAACAAACAACCATACCCCACCCGTATCCTCAGTGCATCATACCGTGGTGTACCTTGCCAATGGGTCTCCCAGTGGGGGATATTATCTCTGAGCACTTTGGTTAAGGTAGTTTCTGCTGGATTTTTTCTATTGTAAAGTTACTGTTTTTCTCTTTGCAATTAATAAACATCTCAAAGGAAATACTTGAGACTGAAAATATATTATTTTGCCTCAAACTTTTGATGACTCCTTTCAACAATCTATCAGTGAACCCAACAATTACTACTTTCCTTTTACGAGGTGATTTTCTTTTTCCTCATTCTTCCCCTACATGTATTATTTATAATTCTTCCATAAGGAGGAGCTGTCCTTTCCCATTTATTTATTTATTTACTTGCTTATTTATTTACTTATTTTAAAAAGCTTACCATATTAGTATGGACTCATGTTTATTTTATCTTATGAGTTATAACCCAGTATTGCTGTTATTTATTTATTTATTTATGCCTGATTTTTTTTCCAGCTTTGGCCGTTAGGAACCCTTTCAGGTTGATTGTGGTAACTTTTGATGTATTTCCATCCTTTTTTCAATATGCTTCAGGCTCATCTTGCGACTTTCCTGCCCCAGCACTGGAATAGATGCATAAGTAATATCACTGCCTAATTAATCATAACAAAATAAAATATGATTATTGATATCTACATGATAGAACTAAAAGAACATCCCAGATCTCTGTATGAACATTTAGAAACTCTGTAATTAGCTTAGATACTAGGGTTTTATTCTATTTTTTCTTTCATTTAATTAACACCTAGAGCAGTGGGTGGCGCATAAAAGCTACCCAATAAATATCTGTGGAATAAATGGCTACTTGTGGCCAACACTGCCTGAGCCCTGCACATAGTAAGGTCCAGCAAGGAAAAACCATCCCAGAGCTTGGCAAAGAAAATAACCCCTCTAAGGATGCATGGACTATGCTAGCATTTTCCTTTCTTAGTCTGAGAAGCATTATCCATATGTAAATTGGGTTCTCCCTCTCCCTCTCCCTCTCCCTCTCCCT
>NW_026000026.1:42581861-42596500 GCF_001458135.2 Marmota marmota marmota | reverse complement strand
CTCTCCCTCTCCCTCTCCCTCTCTCTCTTCTTTTTTTAGAGGAAAGAGCTGCAGCCATCTCTTGATCACCTCAGGTCTTATGCCCAGAACAGCTCTCAGTTCTGAACCTTCATTGCAGAACCCAGAATGGGAGAGATGAGGAAAAAGATAGCAGGATGCAGAGAAGATTAGAGCAAGAGTCAAAGTGTCCCCACCTCTAGAGGGCCACCAAGCCTGCTGGCCCAGCCACCCCACCTTGCCAGCTCACCTTGATGAGAAAGAACAAGGCAACAGATTACACAAATGTAGGGATTTTTTTTTTCCCTCTGCCAGTGTTTTCCATAGATAGCTTTTACCTGGGCCTCCAGCCAAGAAGCACATACATGATTCAGTTATCATCACACATCCAGGACCTGTCACCCCTTGACTCAGAGGCTTATTATTTATTTATTTATTTGTTTTGCAGATGGGGTGAAGAATTTAGAGGTGAGTCTCATCTCTGTCCTCAGGTCCTCAACCCGCTGCTCTGCTCCAGGCACTGCAAGCTCAGTGGAAGCGTGGGACAGGGCTTGGCCAGACATACTCCCTATGGGAGTCACCTGCAAAGCCAGGGAGTGTACAGCATCAGTAAACAAAGAAAGAAACATGAAGATCCGAGGTGAGACAACCCTCCCCTAGTCAGCCTAGGGCTCAAAGGGCACAAAGTCAGGCTAATTCAAAGATACCACCTGTGGGCTGGGCACAATGGTACCTGCCTGAAATCACAATTCAGGAGGCTGAGGCTGGAAGATCGCAAGTTCAAAGTCCATGCCAGCAACTTAGCAAGACCACATCTAACAATAAAAACTAAAAAGGGGCTGGGGATGTAGTTCAGTGTGGTAGAGCACTTACCTAGCCTGTGTAAGGCCCTGCGTTGAATCTCCAGCACCACAAGAGAAGAGAGTGAGAGGCAAGGGGGGTGGGGGGCGAGAGAGACAGGGAGGGAGGGAGAGAGAGAAAGAAGGGGCCCAGGTCCTTATGTCCACTTCAAGGGCCATGCCCTCAGTGACCTAATTTCCTTCCTTCCACTAGCCCCCCCCCCTTCTGAATAATGCCATGAACAGGGGACCAAGCCTTCCACACAAGGCCTTTGGAGGTCATCTAGGATCCAAACTATAGCAATTCTTGTGCCTTTTTTTTTTTCCAGACACAAGTTCTTGGACTGTCCTCTCAATTAAGATGCCCCTTTTCTTGAATTCAACTACTTGTAGAGAAACGTGTTCTGATAATTTGTCTTTCTAGTGCTAAGGCCTGACCACCCTAGGATACCCTTTCCCAGGTAAGACTATCAAACCATGGGGTTGGTTAAACTTAAATTACATCTCTAGTAAACAGGATATAGTTGAGTCTTGCTTTTATATTTAGTTTGATGAACTCTTCCATATATATATATATACACACACACACACACACACACACACACAATTTCTTTATTTTATTTATTTATGTTTACGCGGTGCTGAGGATCAAACCCAGGGCCTCACACATGGGAGGCAAGCACTCTACCACTGCAGCCTCGTGACTTTTTAATTGAGGTATTGAGTGCATTTATATTCAATGTACATAGTATAATTGGATTTGAGTCTACCATTTTGATATTTGTTTTTAATTTGTTTCATCTGGTTTCTCTTTTCTTGCATATATATATATATATATATATATATACATATATCTCGAATTAAAATTTAAACAAAAATTAATGCAATTTGTTGGTTGTGTAAGCATGGAACAGAAGACAAGGGAAAATAGAGGGCAATTAGCATTTTTGGTTCCTGGCTATATTCTCAGCAAGGGTTCGAGTGTTTATGAAAATATGTATGTGACCCTCACAGAGAAGTTGATGATATCAAATGGAAACTGCATAGGAAGGCTCTTGGGAAACTACTAATAGAGCCATTATAGACAAGAGTATAGATACATAATAAAAAGTAAAAATAAATCTAGCAATGATCCAGGTATCCAATTTCTGGGTATATATCCAAAGGATATGAAATCAGCATATCAAAGAGATGTAGGTATTTTCATGTATATTGCAGCAATCCCCACAATAGACAAGATATGGAATCAACTAAAAAGTCCATTGATAGATGAATGGATACAGAAAATATGATACACACACACACACACACACAAACACACACAAAGGAACATTATTCAGCCATAGAAAATTATGATGTTCTGTGATTTGCAGCAAAATGGATGGAATTGAAGGACATTTTGTCAAGTGAAATAAACCACACACAGAAAAAAATATCACATTCTCTCTCGAACATGGAAACTAAAAATGGTTACATGAAACTCAGTCATTATTATGGTCAAACTGATTCCATTTCTGTGTCCTGGTGGCTTGATAACTAAGTTCCTAGACAAATGATCACTTGTCATTTGTGAAAAAGATAATGGTGCTTGGTGTCAGGAGCAGTGGTGAATGCCTGTAATTGAAACAACTCAGGAGGCTGAGACAGGAGGATTGCAACTTGGAGGCCAGCCTCAGCACCTTAGTGAGACCCAGTCTCAAAATAAAAAAATAAAAAAGGAAAGCTCCCTTGGGTTCAATCCCGGTACAAAAAAAAAAAAAAGGTGGTGGTTGCTTCTTCACGTACAGGAAGAACTTGGGTAGACTGTTCTTCCACCCAAAAATAGAAATGGCAGTGGAAATGACCATGTTCTGTAATCCAGCAGTCAGAAAAAACAAACTCCTGCTGGAGGAAGTCAGCCCAACAGGCGACAGAGAGTCTCTGTACTTGAACAGTTGCTGGAGGAAGTCAGTGTAAGCAGAACAGGTCTCTGTGGAGTTCAGCCTGCCCTTTCACCTCCGTCTCACTGTTGTGAAAATTCTGCTGCCTGTTAATAATAAACTCTTTGGGCATGGAGTAAAGGGCTAGTCAAAAGCTCTTATTATCTGAGGGGGTCAGGTGGGCTTGGGTAATGACTGTTGACCTATTCATGTCTCAAGATTCCTTTGGGGCATGATGAAACTGTCCTGAAATTGGATGATGGTGGTGGTTGCACAATTCTGGTAAATGTACTTGAAACCATTGAATTGTGCACTTAAAAATGGGTAACCTAATGGCATGTAAGATGTATCTCTGAATGATTGTTGGGGGGGGGAGGCAAAAAAAAAAAAAAGACATACTAATTGCTATAAGTTGTTGGGTTTAATAGCAAAAATAATAGGCAGAGGCATGCCATGAGTCAAGTACATGACTTTAGAGTCATTTTGGTCCATTTCAATCTTAGTAAGAGGTTTAATAAAAGGCAGCTAATTTCCAAATCCAAGTAAAATAAAATAACTGTTGCTTTACCTCAGCTTCCAGCTTGTATATAGTATTTTGTTAATTCAGGGATTTACAATGTTGTGGGACTTCCAAATCCACCACTCCTGGGATCTTAAGAGATGTTTTCATTGTGATCTGAACGGTTAAGATGGATACTAAGAGAAGAGAGGCCCCATGGAAATACACCCATGAAGTTAATGCCGAAAGAAAACATACACAGTTGTCCCTGGATGCTAACACTACTGGGCAGGGTCTGGCACATCTGAATTCACCACATGATCTCCTGGTGCCTTGGTTTCCCCACCTGGAAGACAGGGCAGGGAAGTCCCATGTCATGATACTTCCAGTCTTGGTACCATCTTGCCTCGTGATGACCTTCTTTCCCAGCCTTAGAATTTTAATGTTCTCTTCGAAACTTGCTTTTGGAACCATGGTTGGAAAGTTCCTGGTAACTGATCATCTCCTCCTGGACAAGTTGTCGAAATCAAAGTCTTCCAGGGAGATCACAGGTCATAATGCTACTGTCTCCTGGATTCTTACTAAGACAACACACTTGAGGTTTCCTCTTGAAGTAGGAAACAGAGAATCATTGTTTGCTTTTGGACAATAGCTGTCCCTTTTTACTTCACTGGCAAGTTTAAACATTAGTCCTAGGGTTCTGCCCCCATAGCCAGGTGAGGAAAATACAAACCTCAAGTTTGCATATCGCCTTAGAGGCTAACTTGTGGAGACTTATTAGGTAATTCCAGGTGTACTGGGGGGGCCATATCTTAGTCTACCATGATATGTAGTTCTATGCAGACAATTTGGGTTCTTTCTTTCTTTCTCTTTCACTTTCTTTCCTTCTTTGTTTCTTTTTGTGCACTGAGGATTGAATCCTCAGTACCCTGCGGTACTCTACCACTGAGCTACACCCCAGCACTTTTTACTTTTTATTTTGAGACAGGGTCTCACTATGTTGAAAAGGCTGGACTCAAACTTTTCATCCCCCTGTCTCAGCTTCCTGAGTCACTGGGATTACAGATGTTCACCACCATGCCCAATTCTCTACATTTACTGAAAATCTTTAAAATATGAGAATCACAAACTAAAAACTTCTCAGTAAAAGAAACAATCATTGAGGTGAAGAGAGAGCCTACAGTATGGGAGCAAATTTTTACCATACACATACATCAGATGTGACCACCACACAGGATATATAAAAAACTCAAAAAAACTTAATACCAAAAAAACCCAAACAACCCAATCAATAAATAGGCTAAGGAACTGAATTGACACTTCTCAGAAGAAGATATACAAGCAATCAACAAATATATGAAAAAGTGTTCAACGTTTTTAGTAATTAGAGAAATGCAAATCAAAACTACTCTAAGATTTCATCTCATCCCAGTCGGAATGGCAGTTATCAAGAATATAAGCAATAATAACTGTTAGAGAGAATGTGGGGGAAAAGGCACACTCATACATTGCTGGTGGGACTGCAAATTGGTGCAACCACTTTGGAAAGCAGTGTAGAGATTCTTCAGAAAACTTGGAATGGAACCACCATTTGAACCAGCTATCCCACTCCTCGGTCTACATCCAGCAGATTTAAATCAGAATATTATGATGACATAGCAGCTGAATTCAATAGCTAAAATACAATAAATTACAATAACTAAACTGTGGAACCAACCCAGATGCCCTTCAATAGATGGATGGATAAAGAAACTGTGGTATATATACACAATGGAATATTACTCAGCATTAAATATTCTGAGTATATAGTATAATAATTATGGCATTTGCAGGTAAATGGATGGAGTTGGAGAATATAATGCTAAGCGAAGTAAGCCAAACCCAAAAACTAAAGGCCAAATGTTTTTTTCTGAATAGTGGATATTGAAACTCCGGATTGGAACTTGAGATCCTCCTACTTTGCCTCCTGAGTAGCTAGGATTGACGTCATGTGCCTCAGCACCAGCTACTATTCTGAATATGGTTCTTTTGACTCATGGGAGGATTGGGCAAAGGGGAGGGTGGGGAGAGGTTATGAGGCTAGAAAAGATGGTGGGACGCGAGATGGACATCATTTCCCTACATGTATGATTGCACAAATGGTGTGTTTCTACTCAGTGTACAACCAGAGAATTGAAATGTTGTGCTCCATTTGTGTACCATGAATTGAAAAGCATTTTGCTGTCATGTACACCTAAGTAGAATAAATAAAAAATAAATTTAAAAAAATGAGAATCATCTAGGCACATTGGCACACACCTGTAATACCAGCAAATCAGGAGTCTAAGGCAGGAGGATCCTAAGTTCAAGACCATTCTGGACAATTTATTGAGGCCTTAAGCAACTTAGTGAGACCCTGTCTCAAAATAAAAAGTAAATAGAAAGGCCTGAGGATGTGACTCAGTAGTAGAGTGCTCCTGGGTTCAACACCCCAGTACTGAGGTGGGGTAGAGGGAGAGAGAATCATGGAAAACTACACAAAAACTACATGTGACCACTACACAAAGCCTGTTCTGGAAAATTCAATGGCAAAGCCTCTCAGATGCACAACTTCAGAGGCTGCATCTCTAGTTCTGAGGCACAGGAGTTCTGTTGAGAAACTGCGTTCCCAATTCATGCCAGGTCACAGTTGAGTGAAGTCAATTAAGGAGCACAACATACTCTCGGGTGTTCAGGGAGAACTTGAGGTAAAATAGTAATGTGTCCTTACAGAAAAACTGAGTCACTGAGGAAATCAGTTGGGACCATAAAGTGTGAAGAGGCTCTGCTTGAGGGCGGTGGGGAGAAGAGGGAGAAGGGACAGTTTACACTGATGTCATCTACTCAGCAGCCCCCTGGACAAGTGGGGCAGCTATCTTGATTGCAACCAATGACGAATGACAGAAACCCTTTGTTGAAGACCAAGAAGCTCCACTCTGGTGTGGTGGGTAGCCCAGCCCTCATCAGGGAGGAAACATCTGTGAAGGATAGAGGGGGAGGAGGTAGTGCAGTCCTGCAGCCCTGCTCTCTTGGAAGGAGAATGGGCACAAGTCACAGGGGACCTGGTGGTAACGGGTGCGTGATGCCAGGCAGGCTCCCAGGGAATATATGCAGAATAGACAATGAGTCCTCAGGGTGGCCAAGTGCCAAACAGAAGTGATCTACAGATCTCATGGGGAAGGCAAGTTATGAAGGTGATCACTTGGGACTTTGTCCAAGCAGAGGGGAAGAGACTCTTCTGTGGGAATGGAGGATAGTTTGGAGGTAGGAAAAGAAAAACATGGGGAAATAAACTTGCCTTACTTCTCATGCTGATTAAAGAGTATGATGTGTTCTTTTAAGGCACCTGGCCCAGGAAAGATGAGCTGGATCAGTGTTTCCTGTGCTTTAATGGGCATATGAGTCACTTGGCATCTTTTAAAATGCAGAGGGAGGCCGACATTCAGCATGTCTAATGTGCTGTCAGGGGAGGCCAGTGCTATTGGTCCGCGACCACGCTTTGAGTAGTAAGGATTTATAGACATTCTGAATAAATTTTGAGCTTTTAAAAGAAAATCCAGCTGGGCAGGGTGGTGCACACTTGTAATCCCAGCTCATTAGGAAGCCGAGGTAGGAGGATCCCAAGTTCAAGGTCGGTCTGTGAAATTTAGGGAGACCCTGTCTCAAAATAAAATTTAAAAAGGTTGAAGAGGGCTTGGGATGTCACTTATTAGTAGAAGGCCCTGGGTTCAATCACAAGAAAAGAAAGAAAAGGAAAAAGAAAAAAAAAAATGGAAAAAGAAAACCCAATATGGCCCTTGGTGAGGAAGAGCCTCCTAATGCTGTTGGACTAAGAGAATTTTTTCTAGTACTTGACTGGTCAATTATTTTGATCCAATAATAATAGTAATAGTACTACTACTATTACTACTACCACTACGACTAATAATAACAATAATAATATTAATAATAATAATAAATGCTGATTCCCTAGGGATTGATTAGTTGCTTGAGGAGAAACATTTGTTTCATATTTTTATATAATTTTTAAAATATGTGTATATATTTAGTTTTTGATGGACCTTTATTTTATTTATATGTGCTGCTGGGAATTGAACCCAGTGCTTCACACATGCTAGGCAAACACTCTACCACTGAGCTACAGCCCAGGCACAAATTTCTAATATAATTATACAAGCTTCCTGTTGCTGCTGTGATAAATTACCACAAATTTAATGACCTAACAAGTTCGTTATCCTATGGTTCTGAAGCCCACAAGTCCAGGTGTGACCAGACATGGCTTCCTAGCTTCTAGCGCTGCCTGCATTCCCTGTCAGGTCTCCTGATCTCCATCTTCATAGCCTGGGAAGGTGGGTGGAATCTTTCTCATGCTCTATCATTCAGATCACTGGACTCTGAGGCTCCTTCTGTCATTCATGAGAAGGCCAAAGATTATAATGGGCCTTCTGATGACACATGATAATCCCCCCATCTCAAGGTCAGCTGACTAGAGACCCAAACTACCTCTTGCCATTCATGTACAATGCATATTCACAGGTTCTGGGGATTAGTATGTAAATATCTTGGCGGGAGGCATTATTCTACATATACATAATAATAAATATATATGCAATTTCCCCCCTTTCAACATAAAAAATACTAAACTCATGCACTATTCTGATTTTTTTTTTCCCCCTGTGGTTCTGGGGTAGAACCCAGGGGCATTCTACCAATGAGCTACATCTCCTTATTTTGAGACAGGGTCTCCCCGCTAAGTTGCTGAAGCCAGACTGGAACTTGAGATCCTCCTACATTTACCTCCTGAGAAGCTAGGATTGAAGTCATGTGCCACAGCACCAGCTACTATTATTGTACTTTTGGCTCAATATATCTGGTAGGTGGTTCCAAAGAACTACACTAAGATTGAATTTATTTATTTATTTATTTTTTTTCTTAACTTCTATTTCTTATGGTCCATTCTCAAGAACAACAGTAAGGCCCTAAGCAATGCCCCAGGAAACCTATGGCCTGCTAAAACCAGCCCTAGATTTACATAATAATTGGGTCTCATTATCATGTGTCTGGGGCCCTCCTGAGTAATCTCTCCCATAGCCAGTTTAGTGGAAAGTGCTAGATAGGTGGCAGGCTTGCCAGAGCTAGGCCCCTGAGGCCAACACTTAACAGTGAACTTCAAACAGGGCATTTTATGAGAGTGCCCTGCCTGGTAGGGAGGGAGCAGCCAGCCTCTCTCTGTGTGGCCTTGAATTCCCAGAGGGCCTGTCTGCTCTCTTCTCACCTGTCTCTACTCTTAGAGATTGCAAGTTCAAACCCACCCTGTTTCCCCCAACAAAGAGCCACCAAAGGCTGGGCCCACAGAGCCATGTTGAAGATCAAGGGAAATGTGGGACTCAAGAGGATTTTCACACAAAAGATAGGCATTTGAACATAAAACTTCCACAGAAGCTATATTTTTACCAGGTCAGAGCAGTTTGTACTAAAGCTATAGGGTAGTTTTTTTTTTATGGAGGGTTTGGAGAACTCAGGGCAAGGATTGGCATATTTATTCTAGAAAGGGTCACGCAGCAACTATTTTAGGCTTTATGGGCTATAAATAGCTCCATTGTAACTACTCAACTCTGCCACTGTAGTGTGAGAGGAATCAGACAAAATATATACCAATCAATGTGGTTGTGTTCCAATAAAAACTTCTTGTGAAAATAGATTTGCAGCTGGGCACAGTGGCATATACTTGCAATCCCAGCAGCTCAGAAGACTGAGGCAGAAGGATCATAAGTTCAAAGCCAATAAAATATAAAAAAGGATTGGAGATGTGGCTCAGTGGGTAAGTGCCCCTAGTACCACAAAACAAACAAACAAATACTCTATGCCTTCAAGTCTAATGAATGTGCTCTGGGTCCAAACTAATCCTCCCTCTGACTTTCTGTGTTNAATTCTCTCTCTCTCTCTCCCTCCCTCTCTCACTCTATCTTTAAAAAAAAAAAATTTAAAAAATAAATAAATAAATAAAAATAAAAATATTTTTAAATGATAATTTTAATTTACTTTGAAAGTAAATTAGATGTACAAGTAGCACATTTCTTCAACCACCTCCTTATTGGTGAACATTCTGGCAGCTTCCAGTTTTGTTTTTTGCCACCACAAACAAGACAACAAAAAAATACTCTCATACATATACCATTGTGTTGGTGTAAAATCTGTGACTCTCTTCTGAAACTACGATTTTATCGAGATCAAGGCCAACAAGTCCTTCCAGATCCATTAAACTCCAAGCTGTGGGTATAGGGTGGTCTCCAAATGTTGTCTGCTCACACCTTGTGTTCAGTTGCCCATCATTTTCTGGAGAAGGGCAGAACATCATCAAGAAAGCTGGACATACCAGGTTTCTTTTTGAATATGAAGAGACTGTCGCGGTGTTGTGGCTGGTCCCCCCTATTTGGCAGGTGAGTCCAACATTACCATATGTCTACCAAACTTCACACATCTCTTAGCATGTTCATGGGTGCCCGCTAATTATGTACCCTTAAAATTGTTTTGCTGGAAATGTTATGCAGGCCCTAGGTTTCTGTAGATGAGGTCACATATGGTCCACAAGCAGCTGGTTGGAACTCAGATGGAGTCCATTTCTAGCGCAAATAATTTAGCTGAGATCATAATTTATCTATTACCACAATAATTCTGCATAAAATCACCAAAAATCTTAGTGGCTTAAAAAAACACTTATTATTTGCTTGTGTTTCTGTGAGTAATTTAGGCAGCGTTCAGCTGGGTAGTCTAGTTTTGACTGGCTTCCCTCATACATCTGTGGTCAGCTACAGGTCAGTTGGGCACCTCAGCTTCTGGGAGTTGCGGCATTTGGCTGGAGTGATGGGAAGTTTTAATCCTTGTGGTCTTTCATCCTCCAACAGTTTAGCCTGGACTTATTTATATGTAAGGAGATAACACAGGGGTTGAGAGTGGGAGACACATGGAGAAGAATAGAAAGACAACGAACACAAAGATTGTGGAAGGCTGCCACAAATTTGGTATATCACATGCTCACTTCAGCAGCACCTAAATGGTAAAATTAGAACAATACAGAGATTAGCACAGGCCCCTGTGAGAGGATAAAATGCAAATTCATGAAGTGTTGCATATTTAAAGAAACAAAAATTGGCACTTCACTTTACCACATTCTCCTGGCCAAAGCAAGTCACAGAGCCAGCCCAGATTCACTGCATTGGAAAATAGACCTCACCTTTTTGGTGGGGGAGTTGAAAAGTCACATGGCAAAGGGGATGGATACAAGGAAGAGGAAATGTGGCCATGTTTGTAATTTTTCTCACCTGTTTTTGCAAGTCACAGGAGTGAGGAATTGAGAAGTTATGTAAATTGCCTAAATTCACAAAGCCAGCAAATGGCAGGTTTAAACCTGGACGATCAGACCAGTGCTAAGCATTCAGCCCCCTTTCCCATCTTCTTGACTATTACAAGCCTCAGCAATCTTACCTTCTTCAAAAATTCTCAGCATAGAGTTGACCTCCAGAAGAAAATCATTTCCAAAGATCTTCTTCCTTGAAGAAGAGGTTTTAACAGAACCTGGAGCTGGTGTTCTGGTGGGTTTGTGGATAGATTTTGGTAGACTGATGAGTGGTTGAGTAGACAAGTGGGTAATAGGGTGGATGGATGGGTACCTGAGTAGGTATTTGAATGGGTGAGTGGATGGATGGATGGATGGATACATAGGTAGGTTTATGGGTAAGTAAATGGGTGGTTGGGTGCATGGGTAGGTGGATGTTGGCAAGTACAGGGGCTAAGGATAGCTTCTGTCTTATCTCTATTTGGGTTTTACCAAAGTCGAGGGCAGGGAATAAAGAAATCTGAGGTGGGTACAGTGGCACATGCCTGCAATCCCAGCAACTTGGGAGGCTGAGGCAGGGTGATCCAAAGTTCAAGGACAGCCTCAACAATTTAAATATGATTTTTAGCAACTTAGTGAAATCCTTTCTCAAAATAAAAATAAAAGGGGCTGGGGGTGTAGCTCAGTGGTAGAGTGCTTGCCTAGTATGCATGAGGCCCTGGTTTTGATCCCTAGCACTGCAAAAACAAATAAATAAGTAAATAAAAATAATTTGTGGATCCCTGGCTTAGGAGATGAAGGTTAAAAATAGGGCTGCTGAGGTAGAAAAAAATTCATTTTCAGAAATTTCTTCATTTAACAAATATTTATATAGATCTACTATATTCCAGTTTGGAAGAGCTTTAAAATTACCCACATTTATAGCAGTACAATTCACAAAATCCAGGTCATAAAATCAGTCTAGGTATCTGTCACCAGATGAATGGATAAAGAAAATGTGGTTCATGAATACAATGGAATTTTATCTAGCCATAAAGAAGAATGAAATATTATGTGCAGGAAAATGGACTGAAGTGGAGAGCATTGTGTTTGAATAAAATAAGCCAGACTCAGAAAGTCAAGGGTCGAATGTTCTCTCTTATATGTAGAAGATAGAGAAAAATATTTTAAAAGGGACATTATGAAAATAGAAGGGAGAGGACTGGGGATGTAGCTTAATGATAGCTCCCTTGCCTAGCATGCATGAGGCCCTGAGTTCAATCACCAGCACTACAAAAGAAGAAGAAGAAGGAGGAGGAGGAGGAGGAGGAGGAGGAGGAGGAGGAGGAGAAGGAGGAGGAGGAGGAGGAGGAGGAAGGGAAACCAATACAGTCAGTGGGGGAAGGGGAATGAAAGTGATCAAATTATATTTTGTGCATATTCATTTCATGTATGAATATGTCCCAATGAATCTATTATGTATAATCATAATGCACCAATAACTAAATTAATAACAATATTGATGTGTCTTGTCATCACAATGACACTAGAAGTCAAGTAGTATCATTTTCCTTGATCTGAATAAAGAAAAAATAGAGAGGGAGGTTAAGAAACAAACTCAAGTTCACACAGTGCTCTAAGTTAGAGCATCCATATTTGAAAGTGGGTAACTGGGGCTCTTAGCCATGGTGGGTGCTGTGATCGCTGGACTGAACGAATGTCCACTGTTTACCCTGAGGGCTGGTGGAGCTGTAAGTGGGTGGGTGGGTGGGTCTGTGGATTCCCAGAGATGATTAAGACCCAAACCTGCCCTCAGAGCTCTAGCCCCGCAGGGAAAGGCTAGTTCAAATTAACAGTGGGTGTAACCTTCGGAAAACAGGAGATATTTATAAAATGATTCCATTTTTAGGAAGGTCAAGAATTAGCACAAGTGATCTATGGAGATAAAAGTCAGAAAGACAACCTTGGAGAGTACCAATTAGAGAGGCACAGGGAAACTTGTGGGACTGAAAAGGGTTGTTGCCTTTATCTAGATATCTGGTATGTCTAGGTGAAAAGCCACCAAGAAGACTCAAAAGAATTTAGAAGAAAGAGGAGCAAGCATTTGGTACTGGGAGGACACTGGTGGGTGTGGAACCAGTTTGGGAAGCAGCTGCTCAGCCTGCAGCACCCTGAGGCCTCATCTGGGAGATGTTATACCTGCCCCAGGTGGGGCCCCAATCCCTCTCCTCAGAGTTCTATGGGAGGAAATGGAGTCATAGACAACAGCATGCTAGCTATGGACCATGGTACTTGTGCCTGAATGCCCACAAATCTCTTTAGGTTAGGCTGGGGTCCTTGACACAAATGGGTCACAGATATGGGTCCGCAACAATTATCCAGCTGACCCACAAAGAGGGAGAAAGAAGGCTTCTGTGGCCACCAGCCAGGACTTGAGTCTATACAACATTCTCTGTGAGGGGGGGCCCTGTCCAAAACTCCTTCTGTCAGGGTCTTCTTGGAATCCCCACACCCTGCAGCAGACTAGAGATGTGGAAGGTGATCAGCTTGTGCTTAAGGACTAAATTTTAAATGATACCTTTTAAAATGGACCCTGGGCACTCACTCCTCTGGAGGAAGGAAAGCCTTACACTCACAACTCTCAGTTCAGAGCCCCACACGGCTCACAGCTCCCTGATTGGAAAGGCCGTCCTGCTTCATTGTGGCCTTCAGACCTAAAGGCTCCAACATATGCCACCTTAAGGCTCAGATTTCCTTCTTTCTTTCTTTTTAACAACTATTCTTTCTTGCCAGGCACATGCCTATAATCCTAGGGACTTGGGAGCCTGAGGCAAAAGGATCTCAAGTTCAAAGCCAGCCTCAGTAATTTAGCAAGGCCTTAAGCAACTTAGCGAGACCCTGTCTCAAAATAAAAAATAAAAAGGTTCAGGGGTTGAATGCCCGGGGTTCAATCCCTAATACAAAAAAATAAAATAAAATAAAAAACAATTATTTATTTATTTTAAAATTTTAAATGTTTTAATTAGTTATACATGACAGTAGAATGCATTTATGCATTCTGATATCATACATAGATGGAATATAATTTATCATTTTTCTGAGTGTACATGTTGTAGAATCATATTGGTCACATTGTAGAGTCACATATGTACATAAAGTAATAATGTCTGTTTCATTCTATCCTTCCTATCCCCACTCCCCTCCCCTCCATTCACTTCCTTCTACCTAATCTAAGGTAATGCTATTCTTCCCTAGTGCCCCACCCCACCCCACCTTATTGTGAATTAGCATCTGCATATTGGAGAAAATATTCAGTCTTTGGTTTAGGGAGATTGGTTTATTTCACTTAGCACAATATTCTCCAACTCCTTCCATTTACTGGCAAATGTCATAGTTTCATTTTTCTTTAAAGCTGAGTAATATTCCATTGAATATATATACTACATTTTCCTTATCCATTTATTGAAGGACACCTAGGCTGGTTCCATGTTTAGCTATTGTGAATTGAGCTGCTATAAACATTGATGTGGCTGCATTACTGCAAATGCTGATTTTAAGTCCTTTGGGTATAAACCAAGGAGTGGGATAGCTGGGTCAAATGGTGGTTCCATTCCAAGTTTTCTGAGGAATCTCCATACTGCTTTCCATAATGGTTGTTCTAATTTGCAGTTCCACCAGCAATGTATGAGTATGTCCCCCCCACACACATCCTTACCATTATTTTTATGTTTTGTTTTTTGCAGTCCTGGGAATTGAACCCAGGGTCTTGCACATGCTAGGCTAGTGTTCTTCTACTGAGCTACATCTCTTGCCTTGGAGGCTCAGATTTTTTTTTTCTTTTCTTTTTCCTTCCTCCCTCCCTTCCTCCCTTCCTTCCTCCCTCCCTCCCTCCCTTCCTTCCTTCCTTCCTTGATACAGGGGTGCTTTACCACTGAGCTACACCCCCAGCCCCTTTTATTTTTATTTTGAGAAAGGATTTCACTAAGTTGCTAAAAATCATATTTAAATTGTTGAGGCTGTCCTTGAACTTTGGATCACCCTGCCTCAGCCTC
>NW_026000026.1:42561039-42581577 GCF_001458135.2 Marmota marmota marmota | reverse complement strand
TTTGTTTGTATGTGGTGCTGAGGATCGAACCCGGGCCGCACACATGCCAGGAGAGCGCGCTACCGCTTGAGCCACATCCCCAGCCCCATATTTTTAGTTTTAGATGGACACAATACCTTCATTTTAAAAATTTATTTTTATGTAGTGCTGAGGATCAAACCCAGTGCCTCACATGTGGTAGGCAAGTGTTCTACCACTTGGAGGGTTGGTGCTACAACTCCAGCCCTAAAATTATCTTTTGACCTACAGATGTATTTTTAGGAGAGAAAAATTAGGGCTGGGGATGTGGCTCAAGTGGTAGTGTGCTCGCCTGGCATGCGTGCGCCCCGGTTCGATCCTCAGCACCACATACAAACAAAGATGTTGTGTCTGCCGAAAACTAAAAAATAAATATTAAAATCCTCTCTCTCTCTAAAAAAAAAAAAAATCAAACTGAAGAATAATTATCGCACAGAGAATGATCCTATTTTTATAAACAAAAAAAAATCTCATCGGTTATGGTTTAGGTGTCCCCCAAAAGCTCATGTGTGAGACAATGCAAGAACATTTAGAGGTGAAAAGATTGGGTAATGATTGCCTTAACATAATCAATGCATTAATCCTCTGAGAGCAATCAATTGGGTAGGAACTGTAGACACTGTGGCCGGAGGAGGTGGGTCGCCCAGGGCATGCCTTGGTTTTATATTTTGTCAGTGGTGAGGGAAGCCTGCTTTCTTTGCTTTCTGGTGGCCACATCCTGAACTGCTTTCTTCCTCACCACACTCTTTCACACCATGATTTACTTCTGCCTCACCTCAGGCCCAGGGCAATGGAGCTGGTCATAAATGGACTGAGACTTCTGAAACCAAGAGCTCTAAATAAACTTTTCCTTCTCTCAAACTGTTCTTGACAGGTCTTTTGTTCACAGCAGTGAAAAAGCTCACTAAAACACCATCTAAGTGTATAAATATTAGTACGAATTTGTATAGGTATGGAGGTTTGGAAGGATACGTACCTATGAGACTGGACAAGGTAGGAGAGATTATTAGCTTTTCCTTTGTGTTTATTTTATTTTTTAATATATGGAAATAATCGCAGCCAGAAGTCTGTAATCCAGTGGCTCAGGAGGCTGAGGCAGGAAGATCAGGAGTTCAAAGGCAGCCTCAGCAATTAAGTGAGACCGTAAGCAACTTAATGAGACCCTGACTCTAAATAAAATATAATAAAAGGCTGGGGATGTGGCTTGATGGTTAAGTGCCCTGAGTTTAATCCCCATACAAAGAAAAAAGCAAACGGACAGAAAGTTGCAAGAATAAAAGTACAAATAACAAATAATACCTGTATACTCTCCACTCAGATTTACTTGCTGTTAAGATTTTACCTCTCTTCCTCTTTCCCTCTCCTTTTTTCTTTCTTCTCTTACTATACACACACCACACACACACACACACACAGAGTTTTTTTCTGACCCAAGTGAGAGTAGGTCAGATATACTATGACAATTTACCCCTAAACGCTTCAGAGTGTTTCTTTGAAGCACAGAGACATTCTATTACATAATCACAACACAGCCAGCAACTTTAGTAAATTTAATTGACACTAGAACATATTCTCTGATTACAAGAGAATTAAAGTAGAAATCAATAACAGAAAGATATAGGAAATCCCCCAAAGATATAGAAATTAAATAATTCACTTCTAAATAATCCACGGATCAAAGAGGAAGTCACAGAAGGAATTAGAAAATATTTCAAATTTAACAATGTTAAATAAGGAGATTTACTTGCTGTTAAGATTTTACCTACTGATCACTTTCCTCTGTACACCATTTATAATTCTCCATGTCCGTGACCATGTGATTTTACACTGCCACCCACTGGAGTGGGAGGAGGTTATTTTCCCTCCCTGTGATATTGGGACATGTGAGGCTTTGGCCAAAACAAAGGTGGCAGGATGACGGAATACCAGTTCCTGACCACAGCCTTGTTTTCTACAATCTTGGGATTCCACCCTTCCTCTGGTTCCTGCTGCAGGGCCACTCTGGGTCCCAGAAGGAACACCAAGAGGGAGAACGCAGCTCATCCAACACAGGAACTAAAATCAACTGTGCACACAGAATGAATTAGAATGGCCCAGCCAAGCCCTACCAACCTGCAGACACATCAGAAAGAAATACTTACTGTTGTAAACCACAGAGATTTGTGCATTTGTTATGCAGCAATGACTGACCAATATAGTTGCTTATGAATACTTATAAAGCACTGTATGCTAGTGATTTCTTTAAGATTTTTATTTATATTAATTCATTTAATACCAACAATCCTTTTCCATAAATGAGGAAACTCAGCTTAAGTTACTTACCTAAGGTCACACAGCTAATGAGCTGATAAATTGGGTGACCATGAGATACACTGCCTCTAGACTTATTCTAGCTGAGACAACAATTTATGGTGGTAGTTGCTTATAATAAGTCATTTGATACCAACAATTCTTTTTCATGTAAGAAAACTCAGGTTAAGTTACTTGCCCAAAGCTAAAGGGTTAATAATCTAGTAAACTGTGTAACCATGGTACAAACTGCTAGGCAGACAATAATTGGTGGTGGTACTTGTTTAAACCAGTTTGAGTAGGGGTTTCAGTTGTCAAATTCACCTGCACAGCCTTCTCCCTACTTCAAGCCTCCCCTCCTCATCTTCTCTAGCCCCAGGGAACCTGATTTGCTTTCCCCAAACATTAATTTGCACCTGTGCTCCTCAGAATGCCCCAAGGGTTTAAAGTTTTAGAGCCCTAAAGTTAGTCCTGAGTCTGTTTTTCTATCTACAGAAAATGCAGGAAGGGAGGAAAATCACCAATATGATTTTATATATATATATATTTAAAAAAATATATATATATATTTTAAAAAGTCATGAGAACAAAATGGAATTTAACACTCAGTTAACTTCTTCCTAGAAAAGGTAAAGAAGCAGGTCCTTCATTCCAGCAGGTGAGCTACAAAAGCTCAGGCAGACCTTGGAGCTTAGAGAAAGTGAGATGACTAGGTGCAGGATTCAGGCCCAAGAAAACAAAAAAGGCCAGGCTTTTTACAGCCAGCTCACACCCATCTCTGATGCAAATGACCTCAGAATTAAGAGATAAAACTATTTCTGTGGGATTAAAAAAGGGGGTTGGGGCTGGGTGGGAAATAAGAGCAGTCTGCTATTGCAGACAAGAGGAACCCCAGGGAAGGAAGCCAGGCTCCCTTTATGACCCAGGAGAGCAGCTGGAGCAAAGGGCCTCTCCAGAGATCAGGTGACCAGTTTTGCCTCCTCCCAGGGCTCAGAGACTAGTACTGGGGCTGGCCCAGGGCCTAGAAAAGATGCTGCAAGTCCTGCCATTGGGCTGCTTACCCTGGTCTTGGTCCCTCCCTTCTTTTGTCTCCCTCCCTCAACATCCCTGTTCCTTTAATACCTCATGAAGTAAATTCTCCAGATGGAACCATGATGAGGATCAATACCTACGTTGTAGAAAGAACTCATTAACAAATGAGATCACCCTATTCCCTTGAGATCAACAAAGGACAGGATAATGTACAAAAAAAAAAAAAAAATGCTATTAGGAAACAAACAAAAAAAATGTTCAAGATGCTAATAATTTTTCACAAGGCAAATTATTGCTTATTTAAAAATTAGTCAAAAAACCCAAACTTTAAATAGCAATACCCAATTCTGGCAGTTTTGAAGTGAGATTCGTACCTTAATACTTCAATGGTGAAAGTAACAATGAGAAAGTAACAATGAAAATGATCACATCCTTTGATGTAGGAAATCCACTTCTGGAAATCTATCCAGAAGTAAAAAGAAAAATTCAATCCATGGTGTAAAATATGAAACACACAGACACAAAACAAACAAAAATCCCCCATGCGCAAGTGTATTCACTGCAATGTTATTTATAAGTGCATGTATCTTAATAAGGAAAAATAAAAGAATAAGAAAATAGAGTCATTAAAAATGGTTATGAATACTATTTAGCAACTTGGAAAATGGTAATGCTATAACAATGATAAAACGCAGGACATGAAAACTTCATGTACCGTGATTACACTAGACTTAAAAATAAACTGAAACTTGGGCTGGAGTTTCGGCTCAGTGGTAGAGCGCTTGTCTAGCACACGTGAGGCACATTAAAAAAAAAGATTGGGGCTGGGATTGTGGCTCAGCGGTAGAGTGCTCACCTGGCATGCATGAGGCACTGGGTTCGATCCTCAGCACCACATCAATGTAAAATAGATATTGCGTCCACCTAAAAAACTTAAAAAATAAATATTAAAAAAAGATTAAGTAAACAAAATAAAGGTATTGTGTCCATCTACAACTAAAAATATACAAAAAAAAGCTGAAACTAAAAATTAAATAGCAGAAAGGTCAGTAGGATAGAGGGAAGGGAACAAAGGGAGGGAGGAGGTAAAAGAAATACTAGGGACTGAATTAGAACAAATTATATTCCATGTTTTTATAATAATGTAAAAATGAATCTTAACGTTATATATAACTAAAAAAATCAATAATAAAAAATAAGCTGACAGCTCAGCGTATTGGCACATGTCTGTAAATCCTAGTGATCTGAGAGGCTGAGGCAGGAGGATTGCAAGTTGGAGGCCAGCCAGGGCAACTTTGTTGCAGCCTGCAACAAAATATCATGGACTGGATGACTTAGACAACAGATATTTATTGCTCAAAGTTCTTGAGGCTCAAAGTCCAAGATTAAGGCACCTGGAGAGGGTTCACTCTCTTGTTCAGACAGCCATGAACCTCCATGCAGAAAGGCAGATGACCCCTTTGGGCCTCTTTCATAAGAGCACTAATCCTACTCCCCAAGTGCTCTCTTCCCCAAAGCTCTACCTCTTAATATCATTGTTTTAGGGATTAAGTTTCAACATTTGATTTTTGCAGGGGACACAAATATTCAGAACTTGGTCCCAACTGGCCAGGAAGAATATGGACAGGGCAAGCGGTGGCTGAAGTTTTTAGTGTGGATGATGCATTGGTAGTGAGTGGTGCTAAAGGACATGGCTAGGGGAGGAGACTTGGTACCTCTCCACATAGCTGGGGATCAAACCCAAGAACCCAAAGCCTGGTGCATGCAAGTGCTTTACCCCCTGCTTTTAGACTAACAGCTTTCTTGTGGTTTTAAGTGATACAGAAGCTCTAAGCTGTAGGAGTGTCTCCTGCAACCGACTTGGAGGTCACTACAGCTACAAATGGATAAATGTGAGGCTGTGACCACCACCTCCCTGGGCTTCAGAAGCCTCCCTCTTCTTTCCTTGCCTACCCCCACCAGCTACTCCTGGCAGCACAGGAACCTTTAGCACATAGCCCTATCCCTGCCCTAGCCCAGACACTGTGGGCAACACACAGCAAGTGCTAGAAGCTGGTCATATGACCTCTGCCTGTGGGACCACTAGGCCAGCTAGTGGATCCCACTCTGCAAAGGTCCATGATGACTGCACACAGGAGCTGATAGTAAGCAGTTACAGGATTTTTGCAAACTGCCACAGTCTGGCTGGGCACAATTCAGGAGCCACTTGTCAAAAGAAACGAACTTTTAGAGCCACACACGCCAAACAAAACAGCTCCTCAGGAAAAACCCTCAGAGCCCAACTGCCACCACCGGCATCCCACAAGCCTCTCCACCTCCCACAATCCTCCTGCTCTTGAGGCCCATTGGCTGGGTCACGTGGGCAGAGCCAAAAAAGTCCCCCAATGAGCAGCTCCGTGGTCTGAAAGGGCAGGGAAACAGCCCAATGAGCATCACCACAGAGGAGCCAATCTGCTAGATGTTGCTGGGGCCGCTGTGAGCCAATCATCAGCTGGCAGTCTGAAAGTTTGCTGAGGCCCCTTCAGCTGTGGCTCTCAACAACAAACCATTAGTAAAAGCTAAAATTATATACATTTACAATTGAATTAATCATATAAAAAATAAAGATGGAGCTGGGGAAGGTAGCTCAGTGGTAGAATATGTGTGTGTGTGTGTGTGTGTGTGTACCATGTGTGAGGCCCTGGATTTAATCAGGAAGAAAGAAAGAGAGAAAGGGGGGTGGGGTGGGGAAGAAGATGAAAAAGGAAAACAGAAAAAAAAAGATGATATTCAAAATTTACAACACAATAGTTACTTTACTACACATTACTATTATCTGTGTTCTCACGCCTATGTATTGTTTCTACCCATTGTTGTCTGTAGGATGGAAGTGCTCCTATGCTTGTCCTACTCTGGTACAGTAATATCACATTGGTGGCTAGGAATCAGCCACAGTGAGAGTATTTATACCCTACAAATCAGAAAACGCTACACATCAGGACTTGATTTGTTGCTCCTCTCCCTCTCCCTTCCTCACCCTGTCAATGGTCAATACCCTCCACGTGGGCTTTCCTGAAGCCATTCCATCGACATTAGTCATTTTTCATTACTATAAGGTATCTGAGGCTAGGGAGCTTTACAAAAAAGCAAAGAGGTTATTTAGCTTACAGTTCTGGAGGTTCAAGGGCATATCATATCACTAGCATCAGTTTAGCTCTGGTGAGCACTTGCATGTGTAAGAGCATTTGTGGGAAGAAGAAATCACATCTACAGATAGGAAGCTAGCTTTCCCATCCATACATATGAGAGATGGGTTCCACAGTGCCTTCCAAGGACACACCCTCCACTGGCCTAAGGACCTCCCACTAGGCTCTGCCTCTTAAAGGTTTCACATCACCTCCCACCAATGCACCTGGGTACAAAGTTTCCAATACATAAAACCCTGGGATATACTCAGACCATATTCAAGCTATAGCAGCATCTCTGATGGCACAGCCACAGGCCGCTTTCCAGCTTCTTACCTAAGCCACCATCAGTTTTATCCTCAGCTCATACAATCCAAACTTACAGACTTTGGTTACTTTTGTAGGGGTTCCTCAGACATAAGGGAACCTGTACAATGTTGTAAGGTTCTAAGCAGTAAGAGAGAAAGAAGGAGCTAGGTGCAGTGAGAAACACTTAATTTGTGATAAACAAAATACGCATGTCAAATTTGAAGAGTGAAAAAAACCAAGAGGTATCACTGAGGTCTCTCACTCCACTGAACCCCTGATGCACACAGTTTATTTCCTCTATCATTCATTCCACATGTGTGGAGCTGCACCCTGTGCTAGCACTGGAAGTAGATGTGAGTCAAGCACACGCAGGTTTCCCTCCCACCTCCCACTCCTCCTCCTTCAGGGTTTAGTCAGAGCAGGGAAGGCTGTAGCCTCTGCCACACTGCCCAGCTTTGAATTAAGAGTCCTCTATTTGTGATTTTCCCAACCTTGGTGAGCTTGTCACTATAAATCTAAAAGGTAGGCATTATCAACCCATTTTACAGATGAGGCAGCTGAAGTATAATATGCACAGTTAACCTGTTTTTAATAGATGATAGTGATGTTTCTTAGGGTCAAGTATGTACTAATGGACCAAGTCTGTAAGGTGAGTGTGTTCTAATGAAGTATTATGACCCTATGGCCATTCCCAGTATTGAGATACATTATTCTTTATCCCAATTTCCTGCAATTACATGCCTGAAGAATATCCTTAATCACAGTGTGCAATGCAACCTAGGGTTGTGGAGTTGACCTGGGAGCTTCTCCCTAGGGCTGGGGATGGCACAGGAGACAGTTCCAGGAGAGACTCCCAAGGCACAAGGCACTGTGGCTTTTAGATGATGCACACTTTACAGAAAAGTATGTTAACTATATTTAGAAAATTCAAAATTAAGGTTCCAGCTCTCAAATATCCTGCTTATAAACAGGACTCAACTTTCCTAGAAAGTCTGGGGAAATAGGGACATCATTAATTCTGGTCACACTCCTACCCCTACAAGGTACTGAGGGGCCCAGCTGACTATAAAAGTCCACTTCCAGGGGACAATCCAAACTCCTCAGGAATATACAACTCTAGATAGGGTTCCTCAGCTTTTTAAAACTCATGACCATTTTTGTGTCATGAAAAAAAAAAAAAAAAAAAAAACCCTTCTCCTTGTTTGAAATTTCAAAGTAAATTAGGACTGCAAATCTATCAAAACATCTTCCATAAGACTAGTTAAGCATTTATTATGGTGCTAGTCCAGGGGAAAGTCTGAAGAAGGTAGATCAAAATCAACAGCAGCCCCATATGCCTACATTAGGAAATGGCCCCACCCCAGTGCCCAAGCAGGGACTGGATTCAGGTAAGGAAATTAGGCTTCCTCCAGGACTCCTGCTGAGAAACAAGGTCAGGTCCACTCCTCACCTTCCCCAGTTAGTCTTGCCCCACAAAGGACACCTCAAGGACAAAAAGTTAAACCACAATGTGGGACATTCCACAGGGTGACTGATCTGGTTTCTGTGACAAATCAGTGACAGGGGGAATAATGAGGCAGGAAACTAACTGGTTATAACATGGACCATGCCTGGCTGCTGCTATAAACCAACCAACTGTGAAACAATCCAGATGGCCTGACTACAGGTTGACAATGAGACAATTCCAAAAATGTGTGTTTGGTTAGAAGAATGATAATAAGGATTGATTTAAGAAAATATCCATAGTTACATAATTCAAATATGATATATGCATGTATGGAAATGTTACAGCAAAATCCATTAATTTTTACAATTAATATGGCTAAAGAAATATTTTAAAAGGTAATAGAAATGAAAATTAAAAAAGACAATATCCATATTTGTTAAAAATATCTACTTAAATGAGTAGTGATAGAATGTATGATACTTGGGATTTACTTTAAAATATTTTTTCAGCATCAGGGGCTCTTGCTAAGTGTTGAATATGGGTAGTGGTGTTCTGCTGTGTCATTCTCTGACTTTGTGCATGACTAGAAATTTTCATAATTAAAAGATGTAAAACAAAGAGTCAATTAAAGCTGGGCGCTATGGCACATACCTATAATCCCAGTGACCGGGAAGGCTGAGGCAGGAGGACTGCGAGTTCAGTCAGCCTCAGTAATTCAGCAAGGCTCTAAGCAACTTAGCAAGACCATCTCAAAATAAAAAAATTTAAAAAGAGCTAGGGATGTGGCTCAATGATTAAGTGCCCCTGGGTTAAAAAAAAAAAAAAAGTCAATTAAAGCAACCATGGCCTTCTTCAGCTCCATGAAATTATGGAGACAATCACCTGAGACACTCTCTGCAACAACAAGTCTTATCATTCACACACAACAGTTAAAAGTTGGTTTCTATGTTTGGAAAAGGTTGTTTCCTCAATCTTACTTGTGGGGCTTACAATTCATTTTGTCAACAAAAAAATCTTTGAAAGGTAGAAAACTCCTGGAAGTAAGAGAGCAGGAGGAAGAAAAAAGACACGAGGAATGCTGCTAGGAGTTCCCATACAATTGAAATGGAGCCTAAGGGACTTCCTCAGGTACAGAACAACTGGCTGACCATCTTACCATGGGAGCTGAACATGCTTCTCTTGAACAAAGGGATTCAATCTGGCTGCAAATATAGCCCATGGAATAGAATCTAGTGTCCACGGAGCCCTGACGCAAAATCTTAAAAATGCACTAGAGTTTTCTACAGAGTACTTGGCTTCCTCTAGATTTTTAAAGTAATTCATATTCCACAGAAGTTAAGAATCTGAGCTCTTTTTGAAAATTATTTTTTAGTGTAGATGGACACAATATCTTTATTTATTTTTATGTGGTGCTGAGGATCAAACCCAGTGCCTCACATTGGCAAGGCCAACACTCTACCACTGAGTTACAGCCCCAGTCCAAGAACCTCTGCTCTTAAAGAGGGTTAAAAAGCCACCTGCTGGACTGAAGCCCTTCCCATGGGTTGTTAATACAATTTTTATTTCAGAATATCTGATAGTTTTAGAAATGTTCTCACTGGGTCCCAAAACACCAGACTGACAGTCCATCTCCAAAATCCACAAACACACCAAGCAGCCTTGTCCTGCTGATGGGGCAAGTCATATCCATGGCAGGTTCTGCTTGTAAACACCTCCACCTCCACTTATATATTGCAAATGTCCTGGGCATGCCAGGGGAGGCAATCTAAATGGCAGCCTGCTCGACCACTCGGATCCCCTACTGACTTCTCAGACCACGGGGAGAAAGAGATCCCTCATTCCCAGGTCCATCTCTGCAAACAGATGCCAACAGGTACAATAGATAAGGCAACATGTAGACACAGACATTTAGTTTATTTTTCCTGGCAGTGACAAAAGTCAGCAAAAGACAAGAACTTCAATGCCCTAGAAGTCCTCCTGGATCTAATGTCAGCACATCACTGGCTGGGAATAGGGTGGGATCCCCTTTTTATAATCATCCCATAATTTCTCATCCTAGGACACAGTGCTTTCTTGGGTTTCCTGTCCTCTCAATAAGGACACACAGATTCTCTCTCACCAAGAATATCAATCTAGAAGTTCTTTTATTCTCACAAGCTGTCAGGTGGAGGGAGGGACAGCAGCAGCATTCAGTTTTAGTGAATGGTGGAATCCAAGATGTCAGTTGAAGGTCGCTCCATGAAAGACTGGAGGGTGACTATGCTGAAGGGCTGCTCAGCACTCACTTCATTGCCTGCTGCTTGGTTCTCCCCAGTTGAGGTGTGGAGGACCATCCATCTAATGGCAGAGGAGATCTGAGCTCACTATGAAACCAATAACTGCCTGCAGGACTCTGTGAATACCTGTTCCCTGATAGCCCACACATTTCTCTGGGAAGAGCTGGTTCACATCAACGCCGGAGCCTCAGAAAGAACGCATGTTTACACTCTGTACTCTCCAACGGGTAATATTTATCATAAAAATCTAAAACATACTCTTCAGTCTTGAATCCAAACTTCTGGTAGAGCAGCATAGCAGGGTTGCTTGCTGAGACGTGAAGGGTTACATCCTTGCCCATGCAGGTCTGCCAAAAGAGTGGAAAAATACAAGATGAAAACAAAAAGGCCTGAGGGAAAATGAGTAGGTGAAGAAACTCTTTTAAGCGTAAGCAGTTAGTTATGGAAACTGGGGAAATAAGGGACTGAGGCCGAGGCACCACAGTACTTAGCAACGGCTAGAAACCGAAGGACATTTTGCTGCTGATCTAAACATTCCTAAGACTAAGGAGATAATGAAAATCTGGGCATTGTTTTTGTTTTCCTCTGAATCAAAGGGTCAAGGGAGATATTTTATTGTCAACTTATAATTGAATTACATTTAAATGTCAAACATATCAGCATCAACTCTATGACAACCTTCAAGAATTAGAGACTGAGATAGTTCTACTTTTATAAACTAAATGTCATCTCATACCCTGCCCCGCCAACATACAAATTCCTCCCTAGACGTGCTAGAAAAGGTGCTAAACTACACACATAGATACTAAATATTAAGAATTTTTTTTATTAGCTACACATGACAGTACAATGATCTTGACAATTCATACATTTGAATCAAATGGGGTATAATTTCTCATTTTTTTGATTGTACAGGTTGCAGAATCACATTGCTCAGTCACGTATATACATACAGCAATAATAATGTCCATTTTATTCTGCTGCCCTTCCTATCCCCCCCTTCCGCTCTCCTCCCCTCCCATCACTTCTCTCTATCCAATCTAATGTGACACACTGCTTTTTTCTTTTTCTCCTCACAACATCATACATGACGATGAGGATCTCCTTCCATCTTCCATGCAACTCCCCTTCTCCCTCCTTTTCCCTCCCATCTTTCTTCCCTATTTAGTGGTAATCTTCTTCTCATGCTCTTCCTCCCTATCCCATTTTGAGTCATCCCCCCGCCCCTTATATCAGAAAAGACATTTGGCATTTGTTTTTTAGGGATTGGCTAACTTCACTTAGCATAATCTGCTCTAATGCCATCCATTTCCCTGCAAATGCCATGATCTTGTTACTAAATATTAAGAATTTAATCATAAAACCTGAGGACCTTGTCCAGACCCTCTGAATCCCAAATCCACCTTCCATCCCTCCAAAACTGACAGTATTTGCTTCACAGAAATGATATTCCTGAATTTTGCATTGGCCTAATCTTTGAGGAAAAGGGTAATAATTGTTCTGTGAACACAAGACACTCTTAGGTTCTTTAACCAGCTACACAGAATAAGGTGTTCCAAAAGCCAGAGAAATTAGGAACTCGTTTTTTTCTTTTTTCTTTTTTTTGTACCAGGGATTGAACCCAGGGGTGCTTCCCCAGTCCTTTTTATTTTGAGACAGGGCTTTACCAAGTTGCTGAGGCTGGCCATAAACTTGTGATCTTCCTGCCTCAGCCTCCCAAGCTGCTGGGATTAAAGGCATGCACCATTACACCCAGCAAGAAGTTGTTTTTTAATGAGGAAGGCACGGGGACTGAAGTTGACCGAGTCCTGAGATTTCTAATCCATGATTCCCAAGGCCTCTCTGTAAGCACTCTGAAGGCCACCTGGCAGCTACCTTCTTTTCTCTGCTTAACCCACAATTTATACCCAAAGCCATTTTGGGGGACAAAAGAGCCCTGCCACTATAACCAGGACAAGGGCATATTGAGCTTATAAAGTAAATTTTGTGGGGTGATGTTAGTGTTTTCTAGATGACAAATACACATCACCTAACCTTGACAATCACCAAGTACTACCAATTGAGCCCCCTGAATTTAGGCCCTGGGATTGATGATCTGAATGGGGTGCAAGATACATACATACAAAGATGAACCACTCCTCCACCCATTTAGCAAAGATCACCTCCATGACAGGTCTTATAATCAGCACTGAGAACACACACTGAGATGTCATCCCTGCCCTCCCTACAGGCCCTTTCTGGTAACACAAAAGGCAGAGAACCCTACAGGCACCCTGCAGAGAAGATCCATTCTGTGGGTGGGATGTGGTAGAAATAACTGAATGGGTCTCAGTTGAAACATAAGGTAGCACAGGTTAACTGCTAGGAATGATTTCTTGAGAATAAAGCAATTTCTAGCAAGATGGTTTTTAAGGATCCTACCAACATTTGGGAATTATTAATAAAGTTTCATTACAAATTGGAAAAGAAGTGCCATTAAAAATTGGAAAAACATTTTATCATCTCTAGCCTCTCTTTAGAAGGAATCTTGGTCACATCAAGTTTACACTCAGTACTCTATACTAAATACTTCCTAAACAATAGTTACCAGAAACATTACCAGGGAGAAAAATAATTCCTTGGAGAGGGGAAATTATTGCATTTTTATTTGACATTAGCATACAAATATGTGATATATTTTCTTCAAAGATAAAAGAGATATATCAAAGGAAGAATTGAATATTAGAATCAAGTTGGGGGCTGGGGATGTGGCTCAAGTGGTAGCACGCTCGTCTGGCATGCGTGCGGCCCGGGTTCGATCCTCAGCACCACATACCAACAAAGATGTTGTGTCTGCCAATAACTAAATAAATAAATAAATATGTTAAAAAAAAAAAAAAAAAAAAAAAGAATCAAGTTGTAGAAGGGTCACAACAGTTTATACAGTGATAGCCAAATTAAAATAAATAGACTATATGCTATTTATTGATACAGTTGTGCTAAAATATTACAACTACTTAAAACAAAACAAAAACTTCTCAGAATTTTGACAGTTTGAGTCCAAGAGCAGCAGCAGTTACCAGTATGGATAGCACACATACGTTACAGTCTTACATTTAGGTGTTTTGTTGTTTAATTTATGACATATATTCACAAAATGAAACCAGGGTTTGAACAGTAATTTTATTTTAGGGGGGGCTCTTATAGCCCCGAGTGGTAATGATTGGCTTCCTTTCACTTGGGCTCTGAGGCCCCACCACTGGGCTGTGCTGGACAGGACCACCTCGGCTTCATGACTCCAGGTCATTTAGTGGAGCCCTGAAAGGTAAATCAGGAGCACAGACCACTTGCCTGAATCAGATGATAGATCATGAAAGTTGCAATCCCCGCTCTTCTCCATTCAGGATGGACAAACAGAAATGAAATATATGCTTCATTATATTTCACATCAGGAACCATGAAGCCAAAAGCAATAATGACTTTTTTATAAAGGACGACTACACTGAAGTCTGGATACTGCAGGCACTCAGACAGGTCAATGCCTAAAGAAAAGAAACAACCAGAGACTCAAACTGTGTGCCTTTTGGAATTAAGGAACACCAAGCTGTTCAATTTGTACTTATAGCTATACCTACATGCTAAAAAAATCCCAAAATTGGAGGCAAAGATATTACCATAGATACCACACATTCAAATCACAAAAATGAATTTTAGAAAATATCAAAATTAACATAGTCTTTTCTAAATACATATGTTAAAAAGATGAGAGGCAGGACAGGTTGGATAGGAGAGAGCGCTCAGGTTCAGAACCGGACACACCTGGCTTTGACTCAGCCTCCTCTACCATGTGTGTGACTTGGCACATTTCAAAATGTCTCAGGGCCTCAGTTCCTGCAACATGTAAGCAAGGAGCATACCCAGACCTGACAGAGCTGGGTAAAGATCCCAGAGAGTGTCCATTTCATATTACCCCTTCCATATACAACTTATAAGTTTTTTATATAAATGCTACCTTTTATAATAAAGAAGTAAAATTTAAAAAATGATTCTGTGCATGATGTATGAAGGTACCTAGCATAATGGCAGAAGCAGCAGATGCTCCCAGAATGCCACTTTTGGCCCCAGTACCACTCCCAGAAGAATGAGCACAGCTCTGCCACCACATGCATTATTACATGATTATTAGGCAGTAAAGATGACATGGCTCTAAATCTTGGTGAAATCCTAACATCTGGAAGACATGGATTAAATAATCCTTTAAGTTTCAAAGCAGATCCAAAACAACATGTGTAATATTTAGCAATTAAAATGTGTTCCTCTAATTGATGGCTCTGGTCCTCAGAGACAATTTTGTTAAGGCTGATAAGATAACAAACCCTACTGGGTTTACTTTTATTCTCAAAGTCCATGACTGAGGTATTTGGACTTTTAAAAACACCTTTTGGCAGTACTAACACTCACTAAGGAACAGCTAAACCAACAAGGCATAAAGAACTATTAAGCCAAAAACAAAAGTGTCCAAACGCACCCAAGCTACCAGTCTGTGTATCTTTGATAGACATTACCTGGTATCTAAACATAGGTAGAAGCAAAACAGGATGAATCTTTTATTCTGGAAGCAGAGACAAACAGGGAAGAGAAACAAACAAAAACACTGTTTATTACTTTAATTGCTGGCTTCTTCTTGATCTTAGGAAAGTGAGAGGCATTTATAATTTAATATTTCTATGTTAGTAGAAACAAACTACATGAAATCATATGACTAAAGGTCTTAGGGTCATGTGGCATACAGTAATTTAAAAAGGTGAACTATATAGAAAATTGATCTGCCTGGTTTGGAAGGGGGAACATACCAGGCCAGAAAAACTCCTGACACATAGAGTTGATCGTTGGGATGTGATTTGGTCGGACATAGCAGTAATCGAGAGGCGCGTCGGGTTCAGGTATCCAATGAGGGTCACTCTTGTGCAGGTGGGAACGAATCTGTGACAGAAGCTGTAGTTTGGGTGGCTTTGTCTCATAATCACGCCTCCAGCAACACAGAAAATAAACAAATTCAAGTCAAGAAAAATAGCTTATATTATTCCTAGCTAACTCACACATACTTTGATCTACTTTAAATTTTAAACTAATTTACACTGCTCTATATGATAGACTCATTATTCGAAATTATCCTAAGCCAGTCTGGATACTGGCTCAACTGAGACATCTCTGCATTTTTTCTCATTTCAGAGACTATTAAACTATAAGATTTAAAATTAAAATGATTAAGATAATCACAAAAAATCTACTAGTTGATTTATCTTTGTTTTATAAAAGGACCATCTTGTCTATAAAAGGACAGCTGAAACAAAGAAAGGATGGAAGAGCACCCAAAGCAGAAGTTTTTGGTCACAGAAAAATGGAGTGCAGAAAGCACAAACATTACTCCCTGTGACACACTCAACACCACATCTCTTCCCCATATACCTGATATAGGGTTTCAAAATTCGAGAAGTATAAGGGCTGACAATACTTTGGTCCACAGCCATATCTTCTGATCCCACCAAACGATACAAAAACTTGGTGGTCTGATGCCGAAATCCTTTCCTGGATGGCAAGGCAGTCTATGTGAAAGAAACGTGGTTATATAAACATAAAATTACTCAAAGGATTGGTTAATTTCCATATGTAATTAGTACTTATGGTATTTCTATGTGTCAGAAAGTAGGTCTTTCTGCATTACTTATTTGGAAAGCTCAAATTTCAGTTAAAACTTTGTAGACAACTTTTGCCAACTAGATAACAAAAAACTAACCCCAGTTATAATAAAGTCAAAATGATTTCTAAAAATTTAAAAATCTTAAGTCACTTGAGTGAAATGCAGGACTAAACACTGGATTTACAGCTTCTTTTTGTCTATGTTATATTTTAGCCAGTCTCTAAATACTAACCAGCACTAGCATCTAGTAGGTAACATACACATGGGACATACTGTATGACTACACTATTATGCAATGTGCCACAGGGGCCAATTACTGCTGTCCTTGTGTATGGGTTTTCTGAAATATGTCAATTTTTCATGAGCCAAACTGACAAAAATGGGAGTGAAAACAAATCTCAATTAGCAGGGAGGCCCTCTCAGAGGGAGGGTATCCTAGCAGAACTGGGGAACTTCACACATTCCCTATGAAGCCCAAGAGCAGCACTGAAGGCATGCTCTTCTGCAATGACTGCTGTTCCAGAGTCCTCATTCGTGTAGTAACAGAACATGTGCAATTAGGGTTTTATAGCAAAGAGCTCAGAAGTAAGATTAAAAGGCACATTTACAAAGTGGATTGCCAAGGGTTGGATGAAGTTTAGAAACCTGAGTTGTTTTTGTAGAATCAGTTTTCTCTTAGCCTAGAAAATAACTTTGTTGAAAGAAGAGCAAGATTTCTTCCTTTGTAATTTGCTCTTACTTTCCCAACCTGGACACCAAAATTTTCAAAAGCCATCTTTGAAATTCTTCCAAGGCTTAAAGTAAGTTTCAAAGTAATCATCCCTGTAGGTATAAGTGGCTCCTCATATCCAAAGGCACAGTCAATTGCTCCTCCCTTTCAATCTGGGTGGGTCTTATGAATAGTTTCGACCAATCAGAAAATGAGAGAAGTAACATGAACTTTGGAATCTAGGTCTAAAGACACTGGCAGCTTCCCATATCTCCCTCTTTGAATTGGCATGCATGTGCTAAACCAGTGAATGACTAGCGGCCACATGGAGACAGACTCTGGAAGAAGAGAAGTATTCTGGGCATTACAGTTGCAACCCAGTTCCCTAGCAAGTACAGCCATATAAGTGACCCCAGTCTTCAGCACTCGAAGTTAACAACGCAGCTGAGCCCAGTAAATTCACAGAATCAGAGGAAATATTAAATAGTTATTATAATAGGCCACTAAATTGGAATGGTTTATAATGCAGCAACAGTAAACTAACACACTAGGCACTTAACAGGTAGCCCACAAAATACTCAAAATATCTGGTTAGTCTCAAGGTGGGTCCTGTGGCACCCCCTGGATGTTATAATGCTTCCCAACTTTCTTCCATCTCCATTGCTTTCATCCTATGCTGAACCAACTTACACTCTGCCTGGACCACCATCACTGTTTCCTGTTGGTCTCTTTGTTACTACTACATCGCCCCACATTATCTACTGAGAAGCCAGAATCTTCTGGGCATGGTGGCTATAATCCCAGCGATTCAGGAGGCTGCAGCAGGAGGATCACAATTCAAAGCCACCCTAGGCAACTTAGCAAGGCCCTAAGTGACTTAGTGAGACCTTATCTCTAAATACAAATTTTTTAAAAAAGGGGAGAGGGCCTAGAGATGTGGCTCAGTGCCCCTTGGGTTCAATCTCCAGTACCAAAAAACAAAATTAAAAAATATATATATATATATAAATTCACATCCTAAAAAAAAAAAAAAAAGAAATATCCACATCCTTTGATCAAAATTCCCATGGTAGTTTCCCACTATATATTCATGATACAATTCAAACTCCTCAATTGTGACTTGCAGGATCATGTAGAATCTGGTTGCATTACTCCTAAAGCCTCTTCTTCCACCCATTAATTCCTCCGCCATCACCATGTTCCAGGCATACAAACCAGCTTTACTCCTGCCTTTGGACTTCCCTGACCTTCAACCCTGAGCTTTCTTTATTCTGGCTTCTCTTTGCCAATCAGGACTTAGTTCAAGTGTTACCTCTACTAAGAGGCTACCTTTAACCCCCCAGAACAAAGTGGTGCCACTGCCCTCTGCTCCTCTCCTCTACCACAGTACTTGATTTGGATCAGGAGATCTCTGTGTTGATTAAACTAGTCACCATCATCTCTCTGCTTGAGGAGGTCAGCTCCATAAAGGCAATCTTAACTCTGCAGTATTCCCAGGTAGACTGGTGCCTGGCACATCTTAAGTACTCAAGTTACATCTGAATGATAAAGTGGGAAATGACAAAGGGGGAAAACACAACCCAAAGTCAAATAAGTATGAACAATATTATATTCTTCAAAATTCTAATTCTAAACACAATGGAGAGCTAGACTGGCTGCTGGATCCATTCCAAAACCCGACCTGGGAAAATACAGGGAAGATGGAACACAAGGCTGAGAAAAGACTTGGGGAGATCAATGGTGCTGGGACCTATTGAGGCAGTGAAAGCAGAACACAGCTCTCCGCCAAATGAGGCTGGGAGCTGCCTGGTTACACAACCTCTCTCCCAGTGCTGCTGTGAATACATTACTGAAAATCAACTTTGTCAGCCACATTTCTGATGGAGGATTATGTCACAGCAGCACTGGAGTCTTCCTGAGGTAGAGGGGAGACTCCACTGTGGACAACCCTGAGCACTACATAATCCAGCAGTGACAACAAAGGGAGAAAAAGGCAGTCCCAGGGCCAGTGGTGCTGTGAGGACCCTTGAGAGGTGAGGCTGCCTGATTGGAAAAAGGTGAGGATGGAAAGTGGGTTAGCCCAGAGCACGCCATTTTACCAAACTTGCCAAGAGGGTCACAAGCTAGGAACATGCCTTTATTTCTGCCAGGTGTATGCTACCAACAAAGATAGCTGAAAAGACTGAGGAAATAAGAGTTCAAAGAGGAAATACCAAGACTCGTAAGTGAGTACAATAAAACTAAAGGAGTATAACAAACTATTGGAAAAACAATTTACCAAATAAGAATTTTTAAAAAGCACAATAATTGTCATTAGGAAAATACAAATCCAAACTACAGTGAGACACCACTTCATACCCACAGATGGCTACAAAAAAAAAAGACATAATAACAACATGGTGAGGATATACAGAGAAATCAGAACATTTATACATGGTGAACAATGATGCCCCCACTCTAGAAGACAGTCTAGCAGTTCTTCAAAATGTTAAACATACAGTAAACCATCTGACCCAGCAATTCCACTCCTAAATATACACCCAATCAAAACATATATCCACAAAAGCTTGGATACAAATGTTCACAGCACCATTATTCATGATAGCCAAAAGGCAGAAACAATCCCAATGTCTATCAACTGATGGAATATTAAGCCATAAAGAGAATAAATTATTAATACATGCTACAACATGCATGAAACTTGAAAACATTATATAAGTGAAGAAGGTGGTCACAAATCATATGTGACTCCATTTATATATATCCAAGATAGGGAAGCCTATGAGGTGAAGATTAATGGGGATAGGAGTAGGGATTTGGGCAGTATAAACAAAAGGGCTCAGGGTGTTTTTTGGGGGTGATTAAATGTTCTAAAATTGATTATGCTTAGACTCTGTGAAGATATTAGAAACTTCTAAAATGTTCAGTTTAAATGGGTGAATTGGAAGGGGGAAGATGGCGGCGAGGGGAGTGCATTACCCCCGTGTGCTGCTTCACTGTGTGGGAGTATGACAAGTCAGGACGGCTAAAGGATATCTTGTTAGGAATTTCCAGCAATAGTGGGGTGCTCCGGAACCTGGAGGAAGGATTTCCAGCGCACGAGGATCGGCTACGGGGACTCAAACGCGAGAGGTTTGTCGCACGGAGGGTAACTGCTTATTCAGCAAATCGCCCCGCGGCGAAAGTCTGCAGTGTGCGCTGGGATAGAGACGCAGGGTTACAGCGCTGCAGTTTCTGCCAGCCGCGCAAGCACCGTACTCAGGGCTGAATTCTGGGTTCCAGACGGGGGAAGGAAGCGGTCCTTCTCGGTTGTACACACCGGTCAGTCCACAGAGGAGGCCAGCAGCCACCATCTTGGTAAACTGACGTCACGTCCCCTGTTTTCGACTGACCGCAACTCATTCAGCCATAGATCAGGTAATTCCAGGCTACAATTCGCCTGTGGCTTGCAAACAGATTGCTAGGGTTCTGCGCCTGGGTGCTTCTAAGAACCTGAGCCTATCGGAGCGGACGCCGAGCGCGGGGCGCCCGAGTTCTGACTCCCGGAACCGCCCCGCGGAGGCTGCTTCATGAACCCTGCTCCTATCAGAGCATACAACAAGCACTAAGCAGCC
>NW_026000026.1:42553193-42556818 GCF_001458135.2 Marmota marmota marmota | reverse complement strand
ATATGTCAAAGAAATTTGTAATGTTTTGAACAACCCACAATAAAAAAATTTAAAAAAAAAAAAAAAAATGGGTGAATTGTTTGGTACATGAATTGTATCTCAATGAAGCTGCTACAAAAGCAAAAGCATAATGAATAAGACTCCAAGGTAATGGAGGTGTCTGGAAATAGGAAGGATTAGTTATGAAGTGTTTCTTATTTAATAACTGATATTAAAAACACAGTTGCTGAAATAAAGCACTCAGTGAATGATGGTAGGGAAGGTCAAGGAATTATTTAAAAAGCCAAAGGAAGAGAAAAAAGATGTACTGGTGTTGCTGGGCACAGTGGTGCACACCTACAATCCCAGAAACTTGGGAGGCTGAAGCAGGAGGATGGTGAGTTTGAAGCCAGCCTCAGCAACTTAATGAGGCCCTTAGTAACCTAGTAAGACCCTGTCTCAAAGTGGGGGGCGGGAGGGGCAGAGGAGGAGGTTTTGCTGCAATGCGGCTTGGTGGTAAAGCATCCCTGGCTTCATGTCATCCTAACAAAAAACTGAACAAACTGAAAAGTCAACAGCTCTTCTTAGATCTGCACCAGAAGTGAGGTGACAAGGCACACTGCTGCCCCCCAAGTTAAAGAGAGAGACTGGAGCAGAAACAGGAATCAGTATTGGGGCAGGAAAACCTAAACTATAGTTGAATTTCTGGAATCTCAGTGTGGTCAAGGCAGAGACAATTCTAGAGGGCCCAGACTGAGAGGGAACCCCACACTGTTCTATCTCCAAGAGTTGGACCAGGTTCTCAAAGTGAAGATCAAAGAACCTCCTAAGCCCCACATCAGCAGGGGAGGGGGAAAAGGAACCACTTTGAAATAGGATAGAGAACTTTGTTCTTAACGATGCCTTCTCTCAGGAAAAATTATTTTACTAAAGCCTCACCCACAGGGGTTTCCTCAGTGGATAACTGGCCTTAGAGAAGAGATAATACCCAACTCTAGAACTCCAACACTGTCTAGTCATCCCATTGATTGAGAGTTTCCCACTGATTGGGGAGAAAAACTGAGAAGCACTAGAGAAGTTCATAGCCCAGAGGCACAGGCTCTCTAAAAGACTGAGACCTAAATCACAGGACTATAGAACAACTAACACTTCCTGGCACCACTAAGAACTTGTTACTATAGTTCATCTTATCCAAAACATCATGTTTGGCTTTCAACAAAAAAATACAAGGCATACTAAAGGCAAAAAACACAGTAGGAAGAGATAGAAAAAGCATTACAACCAGACTCAGATATAGTAGGGTTATGTGGGAGTTATTAGACCAGAAATTTTAAATGACTATGATTAATATATTAAGGGCCCTACTAGCTGGGCATGGTGGCCTACACCCGTAATCCCACCCATCTGGGAGGCTGAAACAGGAGGATTGAAAGTTCAAGGCCAGCCTCAGCAACTTAGTGAGATCCTGCCTCAAAAATAGAATACAAGGAGTTGGGAGTATAGCTCAGTGGTAGAGCACCCCTGGGTTCAATCCCCAGTACCCCAGTACCAAAAGAAAGAAAGGAAAAAAAAAAAAAGTTAAGGGCTCTAATGGACAAAGTAGACAACATGCAAGAATAGATGGGTACTTTAAACAGAGAGATGGAAATTCTAAATATGAATCAACAAGAAATTCTGAGACCAAAAGCAAATAACTGAAAAGAAGAATGCTTTGATAATGAGCTCATTAGTAGCCTGGACACACAGCTAAGAAAAGACTCTCTAAGCTTGAGGACATGTCACTAAAACCTTCTAAAGTTGAAATGCAAGGAGAAAAATGTCTACAAAAGAAAGAATGGAATAGAATATCCAAAATATGTGGGACAAATACAAGAGTGTAACATATGCATAATACCAGTGAAGGGAAAGAAAAAGAAAAAAAGAATTGCAGCAACAACAACCCCTAATTAATGTCAGACAGCAAACCACAGATCCAGGAAATCTGGAGAACACCAAGCCAGATAAATGCCAAGCAACACCTCTGACTTAAAGTCAAGAGTTGCAAGCAAGTTAAATGACAGCAAAAACACTTAAAAATGCATTAAGATAAAAAATGGAGAGAAAATCTCGAAAGCTTCCAGGAGAAGGGAGAATTTTAAAAGGAGGCCACAATGAAATAAGAATAAGATTGATACTGGGGCTCTCAGAAGTAAAATATATGTAAGATGATAACAGAGTTATAATTTCAAAATGTCAGAGGAAAAAAAAAATCACAATTTTATATTTAGATATGCTATCATTTAAATGCAAGAAAGAAATGAAGATATCTTAGACATACAGATTTTCAAAATTAACCTCAAAAAGACTGCATTTTAAAGAACCCTAGGAGGAAGAAGTCCAGCAAGAAATTAATTTGAGAGGAAATAATGAGGGCTAGGGTTATGGCTCAGAGGTAGAGCACTTGCCTATCATGCGTGAGGCACTGGGTTTGATCCTCAGCACCACATAAAAATACAATAAAGATATTGTGTCCACCTATAACTAAAAAATAAACATTTAAAAAGAAAAAAAAAATAATGAGCCAGGCATGGTGGTGCACACTTGTAATCGCAGTGACTTGGGAGGCTGAGGCAGGAGGATTGTGAGTTCAAAGCCAGCCTCAGCAAAAGTGAGGAGCTAAGCAACTCAGTGAGACCCTGTCTCTAAATAAAATACAAAATAGGGCTAAAGATGTGGCTCAATGGTCAAGTGCCCCTGGGTTCAATCCCCTTAGTATCAAAAACAAAAAAAAAAAAAAAAAGAAAAAGAAAAAAATGTTCTTCTAACTCTCCTTTCTCCTCATTTTCTTTCAGGCTGAAAGAAGTTTGTAGGAACAAAAAGCTTGGACTAATTGAGGTTTTCAGGTTGACTGATTTCCAGAATTTTGGTGATTTTTCTAGTATTTGGAAGACCCAGAAGTTATTGAGCACTTAGGAGCCAGGAGTCCTCAGGAAGCATACTTTTACCCATGTCCCAATTTGTCTTCCAGAAACGAAAATTAAAAGGACAAGAATAAGAAAAGAAAGAATGAGAAGTTAGAAAAGAGATAAGAAAGTTCAGGAAAACATGGATCAGAAGAGGAAAGATTCATAACCCAAATACCTTAGGGTTAAATCTTCAGAATTTAAATTTCAATATTTTAAAATATTTTTAAACTTATCTACTGGGCTTTGTGCCCTGCTTCGGAAAATCTTCTGTACCCCCAAGATTATAAGTGAATATATGCTTTCTTTTAGAAATCTACAACTTCATTTTTTTGATGTTTAAAACTTTTATTCACTTCAATTATTTTATCTAGGTAAAATGAGTAAGAGATATAGTCCTCTGCCCACCCCTAGTTCAATTTTATATAATCCTTCTTTATCCCACTGATTTGAAAGACTCTCTTAACCTCAACAAAAGCCCCACAGAGAGTATATTTTTCTGGACTTTCTATTCTGTTTCATCAATAAGTAAGTCTATTCCCTGATACCCAGTTTTAGTTATTATAGCTTCATACTATGTTTTAATATAATGGTAGGTCCAGTTACTTTTATTCTGCATTCCAAAAATTTTTCCTAGATATTCCCACATGTTTATTTTTTGAAGAAACTTGAGTATAACTTTGGGTCTTATTGAATTTTTAAAT
>NW_026000026.1:42532996-42552493 GCF_001458135.2 Marmota marmota marmota | reverse complement strand
AAAAAAAAAAAAAAAAAAAAAAAAGAGAGAGAGAGAGAGAGAAACCAGAGAGAATAAACAATGTAGCAAAATTTACTTACCACTTAAATAAGTAATGCAAAGAAAAAATACAAATGAGAGCATGCAAAAATATTTTAGTTTGGGAAGAAAACCAGATGACAACATTAAAAAATTAGTACAGAACAATAAATGTCTTAAAAATAAATAAACAAATAAATAAATAAATGTCTTAAGTTAGGACCTATAAAAATAAAATGTATAACTTAAAAAAATTAATCACAGACTATTTTCTTTGACCATGATATAATCTGACTAGAAATAAATCTAGTTACCAAAAAATATTTTATCTGAAAACTGATTACTAAAATTATTTTATCTGAAAACTAAAGATGGCACTAATTCTTGGGCAAAGAGGAAATAATGAAGAAAATTACAGAATGTTAAATACTGATTGGTAATAAAGTCACATCATTTTAAAAGCCATAAATTATAGGTAACAGTACTTATAGGGATATTTATAACTACGAATACACATTTGTCAGAAAGTAAGGAAGACTATGAATAGAATAAGTGAATGTGCAACTGCCAACCTGTGTAACTGCATTAAACTCATACTAAAGGTCCAGGCTGCTTGGCATGGTGGTACATGCCTGTAATCCTAGAGACTAGGGAGGCTGAAGTAGGAGAATGGTTAAGTTTGAGTCCAGCCTGAGCAATTTAGCAAGACCCTCTCTCAAAATAAAAAATAAAAAGGTCTGGGGATGAAGCTCAGCGGTAGAGCACCCCTATGTTCAAATCCTAGTACCAAAAGAAAAAGTCCAGGTTAAGATGGAGGATTAACTACAAGCACCCCCTATTAAAACTACAGAAACAGAATGGTGGGGGGTGAGGTGGTAAACACACAAGAACAGAAAAATGGAGAAAAGAAACAATAGAAACTAGGGGGCAAATGGACAAATAATAACTGATTTAATCAAAATCCTAGATGACTTTGGATACAGTGAGAACTAGCCCAGTCAATGCTGTAGAACCCACAGAACTAAAAACCTAGGTGGTTGGCAAGATTCCTCATCCCCTATCCCTCAATTCCCTGCTGTGGGTGGCTGCCCTCTCCTAGCAGCAGTTGGGAAGTACCATCTCTACAGAAGGTGTAACAGGGGTTCTGATAGCAATAAGGTGAGTGGGAAGGTCCCTCTTCTCTCACTTGGCAACCAGGTTTCTGAATCTGGAAACTCTTCCCTGGGAACTCTGACCAGTTCATGAGGAGAGACTTAAAAGCAGAGTTGTTAGGGCCTGCCACAGAGGACTCACCTAGACTCTGAGTGTGCACAGAATCACAGGTTTAATTGCATTTTCCTCAGAATTTGAAAGCATTGCCCATTGTCTACTTGGTTCCAGTTTGCTATTAGGTTGGCTTTCAACTTCATCTGCCACTGGCTTGAAATTCTGGTTTAACTTAAGGCTTTTTCAAACATGCAGATCTCAAAGTTTACCTCCCATGCATCTGTTTTTGTTGTTGTTTGGTTGTTTTTTTTGGGGTTGAACCCAGGGACACTTTATCACTGAACTATATCCTCAGCCCTTTTTGTTTTTATTTTGAGATGAGGTCTCACTAAGTTGCCCAGTCTGGCCTTGAACTTGCAATCTTCCTGCCTCAGCCTCTCAAGTCACTGGGATCATGGGTGTGTGCCATTGTACCCAGCTCCTATGCAGCTTTGCTTAGGAAACCAACAGGTAAAGAAGGGCCACAGGAAACAAATCAAACACACAGGATGGGCAAAGGAACTGCAGGAGAAGGGAAAAAGTAGGACCCCTGCTGAGTCTCACACACAAAAGTGGCCAGCACAAAGTGGACAAGTGTGACTCCAGGGGCAGACACAAGAGGCTGTCGTCACTAAGTCCCTGTTACCACCAACCATCTTTTAAACCTAAGGAATAAGTGGTGGCCCAGAATAATCTCAGCTGTGCTCAGCTTTTCTAAACCATGCACTCTGAGCCTCCTGTACCCTCTCAGTACATGCCCCCTGGATCAGAGAAGGATACCCACTACACAGGTTGCACTGACTTACTTACAAGATAGAAGCCATGTCAGCCTTAGCAGGAACTATAGAGAATCTCACTCCCTCTGTCCAGATTTCTTTTTCTTTCTTTCTTTCTTTCTTTTTTTTTTTTTTTTTTAATTTTTGTACTGGGGATTGAACCCAGAGGCTATTAACCACTGAGCCACATCCCCAATCCTTTTTATATTTTACTTTGAGACAGGGCCTCACTAAGTTGCTGAGGCTGGCCTTGAACTCACGATCCTCCTACCTCAGCCTCCCGAGTTGCTAGGATTACAGTTGTATACCACCATGCCTGGCTTTGCCCAGATTTCTGCCATGGTTCCTGATATATATACGACAACTCTGACGTTCAAACTGTGGTGAGCATTCTGTTTCCCAGGACCCCTAATGACCCTGATCACTTACTTGCCCAGGCAGGGCTCATGGAAACTGAAGCCAGAACATAACTGTATTTCTTGGGGCTACCAGAACAAAGTATAGTTGTCTCTCAGTATCTGCAGGAAGTTGTTTCCAGATCCCCTGAGAATACCCAAATCTACAGATGCTCAAGTCTTTTATATAAAATGGCACGGTATTTGCATATAATCTAAGCACATCCTTCCACATACTTAAAATTACCTCTAAATTATTTATTATACATAAAATAATGTTATGTAAAAAGATGTCATACAAATTGTTTAGGTAATAATGATAAGAAAATAATCTATATATATTCAGTACAGATTTAATTTTTCCCCAAATTTTTTCCATTTACAATTGGTTGAATCTGTGGGTTCCCTCTCTGTGGATACAAAAAACTGTATCATAAACTGGGTGCCTTAGAACAAAGGAAATTAACTGTCTCAGCTTCAGAGCTCAAAAGTCAGAAATCAAGGTATGGGTAGAGCCATGCTCTCTCTGAGTGTATTACCAGATAATCTGTCCTGTAACTTTCTCTAAGATTCTGGTGCTGCTGGCAATCCCTGGGATCTGGTGGGTCATAGATGGCACGGCTAATATCTGCCTGTCTTCATGTGGTCTTCTCCCAGTGACTGATCTCTGTGTCTCTTATAAAGTCATCAGTTGAATTGGATTAAGGGTCCACCCTACTCTAGAATAACCTCATTTTAATAGGACTATATCTATAAAAGCCCTATTTCCAAATAAGGTCAATTCATTCACAGGTAACAGAGGTGGGGGTGTCAATAGATCCTTTTGAAAGACACAACTAATCCAAATCTATGATTCAGAAAAACTGTTTTGCATTATCTTCTTTCACAGCATTTCTCTAAAAGTGACAATTTCTTTGAAGTTAGATTTGTGCATGTTGTTCAGTGTTTGCTTTTGCTTTTGTGCTGGGGATTGAATCCAGGGCATTGCACCACTGAGCTAGCCCTTTATTTATTTATTTTTTCTTACTTTGAAATAGGGTTTTGCCAAATTGCTGGGGCTGGACTTCAAACTGACCTCCTGCCTTAGTCTCCCAAATAACCTCTAAGACACATTTCAAAGTTAAAAAAATAAAGTATAGAACAAATCAAGAAAAAAAATAAAGTATATGGATTAAAAACACAGACACACAAGAATGAAGAACAGGTGAACAGATAACTGTAAGCAAAAGCATGCGAATATGCAGAAAATGACTGAATAGACTAAAGAAAGCTGAAACCTTAGGTTGTAATAAAGACAGGCAGAGAACAGAGTGATTTACACAACAGCCTCAGGAAAGCACAGATATTAGAGGGATCAGGCTCTGTTAAAGCTGAGGGCAGGCAGTGGGACTACGGAATGAGAGGCTCTTAGTTTGCTCATCCATAGGAAATTATCATTCCCTCCATAGGAAGAAGACTGGACCCTCCACAGAGTCTCAAGAAATTCTGGACACAGGGAACCAAGCTGGGAGTAAGGCCTGTCTGGAAGACAGGGAGAGTCATGGGAGGTTGCTTTAAAGGTAGGTAGGCTCCTGGTTACTCCCCACCTGGCTCCCGGATTGTAGGTAGGCAGGTTAATACTTTAAAGGAAAGAAAAGATGGGAAGTAGGTGGGAAAAGAAAAGACAATTAAGATGAGTAGGGGTCTTGCCAAACTATAGCCCACAGGACAAATCCAGCCATTGCCCACTTTATTAAATAAGTTTCTCTGGGACATAGTCATTTACTATGGCTGCTTCCCATTACAGCAGCAGAGTTGAATAAATACGACCTAGACTGTGTGACCCACAATATTTAATGCCTTTAAAGAAAGTTTGCCAATCCCTGGTCTATAGGGTCCAATGTGCAACAATAGGAAAGTTCCTAAAACAGAACAGAGGAAATAGAAGACAGGAAACCAAGACTTTCTAGAACTCAGGAAGAAGGCATGTCAAATCGAAAGGACTTACAAGTCAAATGACCAGCACAACAAAAGAAAGAAGCCCCATCCTTGGTATATCACTGAGTAATATCTGACCATGAGCAATAAAGAGACATGCCATTACCTTCCAGAGAAAAATAAGAAAACAGAAAAATGAAAATTCACAGGGTAAGAAACAACTAGGGAACACGTTTAACCTCACCTGTAACCAAAGAAATGAAATAGAAAAGACTGGGTAGTATCTAGTGCTAGCAAAGAGAGAGGGAAATAAGACATTTCCTACCTGCTAGTGGGAAGTCCCAGAAGTTCTGAGTGGAATTAATTGTTTCCAGGAGCACTCACAGAACATGGGTTCCATTGAACAGTCTCTGAGCAGAGGGGACCAAACACTGATACCTCAGTTACCATTTCATGTTGTTTTATGTTTTGCCCTAACTATACAGATATTTATACACCTGCAGGTCCTGCTCTGCACAGTGTCTGGGACACTGCACATCCTCAACAAATCTGCCAATCAAAATGACTTGAAGCATGTACAACTACCATCAGAGACAGAGAGACAGGAAAAAAATCCTCTAGGTTATGTCTTAAATGCTCAGTGGAAAAGAAAATGAAGATGTATTGAATAATTTTGAAACATAAAGCCAAGCAATTTTTGCATTTTCCTCCCTTATTCTTTTCTTTTCTCTCCTAAAATTACTCATGATTTTAAAAGTCATAGCATAGCAACATGACACATGCCTGTATCCCAGCAACTTGGGAGGCCAAGGCAGGGGATCATAAGTTCAAGGCCAGCCCTCAGCAACTCAGCCCCAAGCAACTTAGTGAGACCCTGTCTCAAAATAAAAATTAAAAGGGCTGGGATGTGCCTCAAAGCACCCTTGGGCTCAATCCCCACTACCAAAAAAAAAAAAAAAAAAAAGTCAAGCGTAACATGTCCACTGCCAGATGCTGCCTGCCGGACTTCCACCCAACCCCTAACAGTTTTAGGGTGCATGCTCACATCACCTGGTATCGGTCAAGAATCCTGAAGTCCTGACAGGTAGTCCGATATGTGGCTTGTCCGGCTGGAAGCCTGGAAACTCCTCCTTCTTTGGCTCCATAAATCCCATCAACTAACAGAAGAGCAGCATTAACAACTTGATCCAAGTCAAAAAGTGGTAATCCCCTATCCCTTTTTGCTTGTCTGACAATCAATTTCCGCTTCAGTCTCCGAGCTTCTGGTGTCATAGCAACTGCACTGGGACAGGCTTCCAGCCTCTTAAGCAGAAGTTTTTCCTCATAGATGCTCACAGGAGTGTACTTGGGCCCTTTAGGTTTTGTGTCTTTCTCCAGTGGAGGCTTCCTCTTTTCTCGAGCCCTTGTTTGCAAAGATGTGTTTGAATCCGTGTCTTCACTGTCAACATCCATCCTGTCAGGCTTTTCCTCCTCACTCTCTACCTCCTGCTTTATCTGTTCGGGTGCTCTGACCTTCTTTCTGCCTCCACTCACTGGCCCAGAAGCTGCTGACCCAGATGGGGGTGGAACATACTCCATCCCTGGGTCTATGACTCCATCGCCTTCCAGTTCATCATCATCTACACAGAGTATAAAACAGTAGTATCAAGACATAGGGAAGAAGAGTATAGCTCAGCACAAGGCCCTGGGTTCAATGCCCAGCACCAGGAAAAGTTTAAAAAAAGAAAAGACATAGGAAAGAAGAAGGCAAGAGGTGAAAACTCTCGCCCAAGATAAAGGACTTGGCCCACACCCAAGATAAAAAAATTTGTGGAAGGTTAAGTCTTACCATGAAACAGGGCTTGCGGTGGCATCACATCTGGAATCAGATCAGCTTCTGAAAGCAAGCTAGGAGTGGCAGAATGAGAGGCAGGCGTCCCCGGGGCAGAGAAATCCAGAGAGGGAGAAGGAGATGGGCTTGTTAGAGGGGTGCGGTCAGAAGAGCTCAAGGATGAGAAATCAATTACTTCTCCTTTCTCAAGAATCACGTCTGGCCTGCGGCCTCGGTTTATGAATTTCACAGGAGTAGAAGATGTGCTTCTGTCCAGAAAGCCAGCTGCTTCCTTCTGGGCTCTTCTAATGTCTTTGGCTTCCTGAGTTCGAGACCTTTTCTCTTTTAGTTCCATGGCAGATTCCACAGGATTCCGGCTCACCCGTTTTCTAAGTCCCTCGACAGTAATGATGGGATCCAATGCTGGTTTTGAGGCTGCTAGAAAGTAAATATCCAACTTTTATTTTTATTTTGTTTTATTTTTTTGGTACCAGGGATAGAAACCAGAGGTACTTAACCTCTAAGCTACATCCCTAGTTCTTTTTTAATTTTTTACTTATTTATTTAGGTTTTTTTTCTTTTTCTTCTCGGTTATTGGGGATTGAACTCAGGGGTACTCAACACTGAACCACATCTCTAGCCCTATTTTGTATTTTATTTAGAGACAGGATCTCACTGAGTTGCTTAGCGCTTTGCCATTGCTGAGGCTGGCTTTGAACTCGCAATCCTCCTGTCTCAGCCTCCAGGGCTGCTGGGATTACAAGCATACGCCACCATGCCCAGCTTTATTTTTTATTTTGAGATAGGATCTCATTAAGTTGCTCAGGGCCTCGTTAAGTTGCTAAGGTTGGTTGCACTCCTCCTGCCTCAGCCTCTAGAGCTACTGGGATTACAGGTACGGAATACCAGCTCCAACTTTTAAAATAACTACTCAATGTTAATTTCTTTTTGTAATGTATTACTGTGAACTTAGAACCATGTTCAATATAGAAATGTTTGATGAATGCCTTAAGTTAGAAGAATTAGATACCTCTTAATAAAAAAGAAGTTAAATCTAAATTCTAAAAAAGAATGTAAATCTAAACAAACATTACCTTTCACTTATTAAAATGGGTAAACATTAAAAGTTTGATAATGCTCAGCAAATAGGCATTTTCATGACTTTTTAATAGGGTATAAGTTTTAAGATGGTTGTCTGGAGGTTCATATTTTTTAATGAATATGCCCTTTGATACAGCAACTGTTTGCAGTTTGTACATGTATACAAATTTGTGCAATTGAAGCACTGATTAAATAACAACGGGCAGAACAATCAAAATGTCCATCAACAAGGGAATGGCTTAATACATAATCATAAAACCATATAATCGAATCAATGAAATAAAGGAAAATAGGGTAAACCTATATGTATTGTAATGGAAGGATGTCCAAGGTGTCCTGGGGGGAAATGGGGAATAAGTATTAGAGTGTATTTAGGCTTTAAAAAAAATGCTTAAAATGCAGAGGTAATCTCTAAAAGCATTCATGAGAGATAACCCTGGTTACTCTGGGGAGTAAAACTGTAGTGGGAGAGGGGAGATTTTCAGACTTTATACCCTTCAATACCATTTGATATTTTACCATTATATGTTGAAAATTGTTAAAGCTCATTTAAAAATTTTTGGATTAAAAAAAACCCAAAAAAACCCAGAAGCTAGCCTGATACATTGACACGTTTGTAATCCCAGTTACTTCGGAGGCTGAGGCCAGAGGATCTCAAGTTTGAGGACAGTCTATATAATTTAGTGAGACACTCTCTCAAAATAAAAATTAATTTAAAAAGGGGGGCAGGGCTGGGGATATAACTTAGTGGTAGAGTATGTGCTCAGCATGCATGAGGCCCTGGGTTCAATTTCCAGTATTGCCCAAAGGAAAAAAAATCAGATCAATGGGTACTACTAAGGAGTTACTAATTTTTTAAAAAATGTAAAACAGCACTATGGTTAGGCTACGAAAAGGAAAGAATCCTTATTTCTTACTAATATATATATATATACACACACACACATACATACCCACACACATATATGTGTGTGTGTGTGTATATGTATATATATATATATATATATATATATATGTTTTTTTAAATTCTAATTTTTATATATGACAGCAGAATGCGATTCAATTCATATTACCCATATAGAGCACATTTTTTTTTATGTCTCTGGTTATACACAAAGTAGAGTCACACCATTAGTGTCTTCATATATTTATTTAGGGTAATGATGTCCATTATATTCCACCGTCTTTACTACCCCCATGCCCCCTCCCTTCCTTCTGCCCTATCTAAAGTTCGTCTATTCCTCCCATGCTCTCCTCATCCTCATTATGAATCAGTAGCCTTATATCAGAAAAAACATTCAACATTTGTTTTTTTGGGTTTGGTGGGGTTTTTTTTGTTTTGTTATTGTTGTTATTTAATTTATTTTAAGTCAAGATCTTGTTAATGCCCAGGTTGTCCTTGAACTTGTATCCTCCAGCCCAGCACCTGGCATGGAGTTACTATTGTTGGAGTAAGGTGAAAGACACATGGGAATTTATTATAGTATTTTCTTTACCTCTGTATGCTTTTAAATTTCCATAATAAAAAGTTAAAAAGAAATCAGATTAAAAACATTGAACCTTTCAGACATCAGAGGAAATTTATAAGACTGGTAACTTCATTAAGAAATGATAAAATGTTGTTTTTACATAGTATTTATTTACAATATAAAAGAATAGTGTCATCATAAAATTGTCAAGTGGAATAGCTCCAGAGAGACTGATGAGCTATGGCTGATAAAAGCAGGACTGTCTCCTGTGCTAACATTTGCTCTGCTCTGCCTGAATTGCACCTTTTACAGTGGTACCTTTTACTTTCAAAGTGGATGCAGACAACTTCTCTCCTTCAGGTTTCATTGTTGGGGGCTTGTTATGAACAAGTTTCCACCATCCAGGCTCTCCAAATTCCTGAGCACCTGAACGAAAGTACATAGGACTTCCCACACTGAGGCAACCTGCTACTGTGCTCCACCATGTTGAAGTCTTTTTCCTAAAGAGGAAAAAATTTGTAAATTCCCAAGAATTTACAAACCATTAGCACTTTAAGTCGATCATCATATAGCAAATACACTCTACATATATTCTCTTTGACTTCTAGACTATGACATGCTATGGATCCCCCCTATTGTTGAAGGAACAGAACATACGAGTCAAGAGAGAAGCTCTGGAATCTAACTAGCTTCAAATCCTGGCTCTATCATCTTTCCACTGTCTCAGTTTCCTAATCTGTGAAATCAGAATATAGAATTTACTCCACCAGTTGCTAAGAGGATTGAATGAAAGAACTCAAACAAAGCACATAAAACAGTTCTCATCATACTCATTAAGCTATAGAGTTCTGTAAGCTTTAATTAAGTTGCTTTTACATGTGAATTGAGCACAGCTCTCAAGAAATAAAGCACACAAGAAGCATAAATCCAAGACTGGGTAGTTATGATAAGTCCTGGTAAATGGCTCACTTTACCAGGGAGATAGATGCATCTCTCAGCCTGCTGCAGTTTGCTCTGATATACTAAAATGGTAATAAAATTACATGGTATGTTCCACAAATACAGAGAGCCTATATGACTTAGAAAAAAAAAAAAATCAACTATTAAAGTTCCTGTTGAGGGCTGGGGATGCAGCTCAAGTGGCAGCACGCTCGCCTGGCATGCGTGCGGCCCGGGTTCGATCCTCAGCACCACATACAAACAAAGATGTTGTGTCTGCCGAGAACTAAAAAAAAATAAATATTAAAAAATTCTCTCTTTAAAAAAAAAAAAAGTTCCTGTTGAAAATTATTTTAAAGGCAACTATTTTATTTCCATCTTGAAAATGTAAGTGAACAAGAAATTCTAAAAAAAACCAACAACAACAAAAAAAACACTTCTTCAGTGTTTTTCAGTTTGGCTGAGTGTCCCCCAAAGGTCCATATGTAAAAGCTCGATCCCTGACACAGTGGTAATGGAAGGTACTGTGGACATTTAAGAGGTGGGTCTTAGGTCACTGGTGGTGTACCCTCAAAGAGGACTATAAGACTCTAGTCTCTCTCTTCTCTTTCTCTCTCTGTACCTGGCTTGAGATGTGACCACCTGCTCTAACCAGTGGCCTAAAGCAAAGGGGCCATACATACAATCTTGGCTTGAACCTATAAGAACCTTGAGCTAAAATAAATCTCTTTATTTCATAAATATCTTATGTCAGATATACCCTTACAGTAATGGAAAGCTAAAATGGGGAGAATAACAACTTGGTTTCCAACCTTAGCCCTTGGTCGCAGGGAACCTCTCCTACTACCTACCTTTTTCTAAATTTTCCAAAATCCTCTGTCTCACCCAAGGAATAAAACTAGGGTAGAAACCACTCTATTTGTTTTCTTACCTCTCCCATCACTTGAAAATCATTCTTTTGCCAGGCATAATAGTATATACTTGTAATCCCAGCATCTCAGGAGACTGAGGTAGGAGGATTGCAAGTTTAAAGCCAGTCTCAGCATCTTAGTAGGGCCTGAAGCAACTTAGTGAGGCCCTATCTTAAAATAAAATATAAAAAGGATTAGGGATGTAACTTGGTGGTTAAGCACCTCTGGGTTTAATCCCTGGTACAAAAAAAAAAAAAAAAATTCACTCTTTCAAAGGAAGGTTTTTCTAATTTGACCATCATGGTTTCAAGAAAAAGAAGTGAAATATCATGCCTTCCAAAATGGCTGACACCAGCTTAGCTTGGCTGTACCAGCAATTCTCAAAATGAGGTCCTGAGACCCCTGGGGCTGAAGCCTGTCAGGAATACATGAGATAAAAATTATTTTCATAACAAAAATAAGATGCTGTTTGCCTTTTTCACACTAAGTGTGTAGTAGTTTTCCAGCAATTTTATAGCTTGATATTGAAATACATCTTCTTCAAGCCGTACATTGAAGAGATCAGTAAATAAAGGAAACAATGTGACCTTTCTTGCTATTATTTTTGTTTTGGAAAATATTTTTTACAAAAATATTATGTTAACAAGAAATTTGTTAGTTATTATTCTTTATAAATAAATTAATTATAAAAATTTGGGGGGTAATGAGGATTGAATCCAGAGCCATTTTACCATTGGACTACATCTCCAGCCCTTTTTATTTCAAGGTGTGTTTCAACAAGTTGCTGAGCCTAGCTTGGAACTTGTGATCCTCCTGCCTCAGCCTCCCAAATTGCTGGGATTACAGGCCTGAACCACTGTGTCAGGCTAATAAATATTTTAAAATTTTCTGCTTCAATTTCTAAAACAGAAAATATCAATAGCAATAATCAACATAAACAAAAACTATTTGAGATCCTCAATAATGTTTGGGTATAAAAGGATCCTGAGACCAAAAAGCTTAAAATCCATTCTACTATATGTACTTTTTTTTTTTTTTAATATTTATTTTTTAGTTCTCGGCAAACACAATATCTTTGTTGGTATGTGGTGCTGAGGATCGAACCCGGGCCGCACGCATGCCAGGCGAGCGTGCTACCGCTTGAGCCACATCCCCAGCCCTACATGTACCTTTTTTATTGAATAACAAATAAGAGTGGATGGTATAAGCCTCATGGGTCCCCAAACCTCACTTTGCCCAACAGATAATAGGAGGTTGGGAATGTTGGAATGACAAAGTAAGATTAGAAAGAGAAATGATTCTTTTCAGCTTCTCAAAAAAGATCAACAAAGATAGAGGCAACCCAAATATCCAAATAGGGATGGATGAAAAAACAAAATGTTGTATGTAGCTGGGTGTGGTGGCACACACCTGTATTCCCAGCAACCTTGGAGGTTGAGGAACTTTGAGCAACTTAACAAGACCATGTCAAAATAAAAAATAAAAATGGCTGGGGATGTAACTCAGTGGTAAAGGGTGAACCAACTATCCCACGGTCTAATTCCCAATAAAAAAAAAAAAATAATAATAATAAAAAGTTGCATGTACACACACACACACACAGTGTCCTAAAAAGGAAGGAAATCCTACTACAGACTGTAACATGGACAAACTTTGAGGACATTATACTAAGTGAAATAAAGCTAGTCATGAAAAGATAAATACTATAGGAGTCCACTATCTAGAAGAGTCAGATTCACAGAAAGTAGAATGATGATTATCAGAGGCTAAGAAGAGGGGAGAAAGGACAGTTGTTTAATTAGTACAGTGTTTCAGATTTGCAAGAAGAAAGAATTATGTAGATCTGTTGCATAATAATGTGAATATTCTTAGTATCACATAACTGCAACACTTAATAATGGCTAAGATGGACTGGGTGTGGTGTGTCCACCTGTAATCACAGTGACTCAGGAGGCTGAGGCAGGAACATCAGGAGGCTGAGACAGGAAGATCACGAGTTTGAGGCCAGCCTCAGCAACTTAGCAAGACCTTAAGCAACTCAGGGAGATTCTGTCTTAAAATAAAAAATAAAAAGAACTGGAAATGTGGCTCAGTGGTAAATGTTTAATGATAGGTATAAGATTAAACCCCTGGGTTCAATCCCCAGTACCAAAAAAAAAGCTAAGAGATGTAAATTTAGATTTTTTTAAAAAAATCACAATAAATAAACAAAAAGCTGACAAAATTCAAAATATTTTAAAAACTAATGTGTTGTTGATGGGAGTTTGGGAAGTGAGCAATCATGCATTTAGTGGAAATATAATTGGTATATACTTTCTAGAGGTTACTTTCATAATTTGTATCCAAAATATGTGTATCCTCTGACCTCAGAAATTTTCTAATCTCAAAACTACAGAGCATGTATACATAAGAAAATTCTTTACAAGTTTGATTTAAATGGGGGAAAGCTGGAATAACTTAAGTGTTCATAAAGTTAATGATCACTGTCACAGATTGAATTATTACCTCCCCACCACAAAAAGATGCTGAAGTCCTAACCCCTAGGACATGTGAATGAGAAAACAGCATCTTTGTAGGAGGATCAAGTTAAAATGAGGTCATTAAGTTGGATACTATCCAATAAAATTTGGACATAGAGACAAATGTGTACAGAGGAGAGACAATGTGAAGACACATGGAGAAAGCCATCTATCTGCAAACCAAGGATTATCTGAGACTAACAAAGCTGAGAAAGAGGCCTGGAATAGACCGTTTCTCACAGCCCTCAAAAGGAACATGGCTCAGGAGGCTGAGGCAGGAGGATCCTGAGTTCAAAGTCAGTCTTAGCAACTTAGCAAGGGCCTAAGTAACTCAGTGAGACTCTATCTCTAAATAAAATATCAAATAAGCTGGGGTGTGTGGCTCAGTGGTTAAACTCCCCTAAATTCAATCCCTGATACCATAAAAAAAAAAAAAAAAGGAACCAAGCTTACCAACACCTTGATTATAGAAGATTCATCCTCTATAATCATCACCCCCATCCAGCTTCAAAATTCTTTTTATAATGCAAAACAAATCCTATATCCCTTAAACACATAACTCCCAATTATGCCCTCTGCCCTCCTCCCTAGACCCTGACAACCATTGTTCTATTTTCTTTATTTATGACTTTCATTATTCTACATACCTCATGGAAGTAAAGACATACAGTATTCTTGTGACTGGCTTATTTTATTTAGCATTATATCCTCAGAGCTTATGTATGTTATAGTATGTGCCAGAATTCCCTTCTTTTTTAAGACCTGAATAATGCTGGATGCAGTGGTATTAGGCTTATAATCCCAGCTACTCCAGAGGCTGAGGCAGGAGGATCATAGGTTATAAGCCAGCCTCATCAATTTAGTGAAGCTCTATGCAATTTGGCAAGACTGTGTATCAAACTGAAAAATAAATAAATAGGGCTGGGGATATAATTCAGTTGATAGAGTGCTTGCCTCACATGCACAAGGTCCTTGCTTCAATCCCAACACCACATAAATACATAAATAAATAAGTGAATAATATTTCATTGTATGTATATACTCCATTTTGCTTATTCATTCATTTGTTGATAGACACTTGCATTGCTTCCAAATTTTAGCTACTGTGAATAATGCTGCTATGAACATGGGTGTGAACACAGCTTTCAGGCCCTGCTTTCAATTTCTTTGAATATATACTATAATCCCAGTGACAGGGGATGCTGAGGCAGAAGGATCTCAAGTTCAAGGGCAGCCTGAGTAACTTAATGAGATAGTGCTCAAAATAAAAAGGGCTGGGGCTATACCTGAGTGGTAAAGTTCCCTAGGTTTTAATTCCCAGTACAAAAACAAAAACAAAAACAAACACAAACAAACAAAAAACACAAGCGCATAGCTCCCTATCTGAGGGCTGGAGGTGGTGGATGAGTAGTTGCTATTGTCAATAATTAAACTGACCATAATAAATCACAATTTATTGTCCAAGCCTTCTCCTAGAAGTTGTAAGACTTCATTAGACTCCAGAGTTCCAAAATAGTTCTCAGAAACAGATTTCTATCAATGCTACTGTTGTCTAGGTGGGGAGACAAATTTCTAGTGCTTCCTATACTGCTTTCCCTGGACCCACCTCAGTTTTTTGAATTATAATTCATATGAATGCACTCTATCACATTCCATCAAATCTAACATTCATTGACTTTAAGATACACCATTTTAAGTACAAATATGAAAGAGTTGGCTACCAATTTAAATTATGACATATCATCAACTGTAAGATGTATCCAACTATCAGAAATGTCAAAATGTGAAAATTATGCATCTTAAAGTCAATGAAATATGATAATAGAAGAAAGTATTCAAAATATTCTTCAGTAATCAAAACTATACCTTCTACAAGAATTCAAAACAGGATTGTAAAAGTAGATTAAATAATCATACGCACAATGGCAATTAACCTTAATTAATTAAGCTCTTGTATAGTTTTTTTTTTTTGGGGGGTGTTTGTTTGTTTGTTTGTTGGTATCAGGGATTGAACCCAGGGGCACTTACACTGAGTCATGTTCCCAGCCCTTTTCATTTTTTATTTAGAGAAAGGATCTTGCTAAATTGCTTATGGCCTTGCCAAATTGCTGAGGCTGGCTTTGAACTTGTGATCCTCCTGCCTCAGTCTCTGGAGATGCCAGAATTAGGGACGTTTGCCACCATGCCCAGATCAGTGACTAATAATTAAGTAATTATTATTTACTTAATATTTCTATTAAATAGAAATATTAAGTAAATAATAATTCAAGTGATATGCCAATATAGCAAAATACCTCTAGTTTAATAGTTAAGCTACATAGAAGCTGGAAAGCAATGAATGCGTTTCACTAGAAGGTTAAAAAGAAAAAAGCTTTAGCTGATTCCTCTCAGAACATATTCTAGAAACGAACAAATGAAACTGAGCAACTTCTATTAAAATACAACAATATTCTTAAGAGCAGGCTATTTAAATCCAATTTCTTCCAGAAAATAATCCACTAAATAAAACAGCACTCAGAGATCATGAAAAAATTCCAAGATCTAATTTTACCAGTTTTTTCTCTTTTTTGTCCCTTATAAATGGGGTATATTAAGTTCCATAAATAGCGCTAAAGCATTAAACCAAGACAACAGAAGTCCTTTCCTTATGAGAAAGAGCTAGTCATAGTGTCAGTTCTTCTCTCAGCACTAAATAACTCAATAACTAAAATAATCCCATTTTGTAAAATGTTCTGAGTCTATTTTGTTTTTTTCTTCACAGCAAATCTTTAGAGGATGCCCCTCCTTTCCACTGCCTTCCCTTCTTCTCTGCAACCTGAGCAAACTGATTTCTCAGAACTGAAGGTTAACAGAGGCTGTGGTGAGTCCAGTGAGGACAGATACAATTCCCAACTTTGACCTGAAGTTATGAGAAGCTCTGTTGTGTCTACACTGACCTAACTATGTAAGAATGTAAGTTTTTTTTTTTTTTTTTTTTTTTTTGGGGGGGGGGGACAGGGATTCTGGGCATTGAATACAGGGGTGCTTTACCACCGAGCACATTCCCAGCCCTTTTTATTTTTTGAGATAAGGTCTTGCTAAGTTGCTTAAGGCCTCACTAAATTGCTTTTGAGGCTGGCTTTGGACTTGCAATCCTCCTGCCTCAGCTTCCTGAGTTGCTAGGATTATAGTTATGTGCCACCAAACCCAGTAATTATGCAAGATTTATGAATCTTATACAGGACTTCAGACACAATCAGAATCTTAAACAAAATTCACCTAATAGCAATAAAATTCTTGTTAAATTGGCACAGATCTTTAACAAATAGTCTCAGTGCCTGTGCATCCTAAGACAGATACTGATCCTTATGTGTAATGACCCAAAGGAGGAACACTCTCCAGCAAACATTAAAGCAAAATTATAAAAAGAGTAATTAATGAGTAAACCATTTACATGTTAATGCACTCAAGACTTTGCTAAGCACTACAAATATCAAGTAGTATACAAAAGTATTTACCTTTCCAAGTTAATAAAAACAAATTCTAATAATACCTCAATTAATTAAGAGCAATATAAATAACTACCATTATCTTTTTTTTCTTCTGACCTGTAAGTCATTGATTTTAAAAGGACATAATAATCCTATTTCTCCAAATTAAATACTTATTTCTCCACCACTTGAACATCCCCCATTTAGTAAAACTCTCAATTTTTTTTTTTTTTAACAAAGAATTACTTAAAAAAATATCATAGTTGGTAGAAACCAACACTTTCCTCTGCAGTAGAATGAGAGAACTATGGAAACCTACAATTTTATAGCATATAATTCTACTCTGATTTTTCATAAACAAATCTTTCTAACTTAAAAAAGTAAACAACAGGAGCTGGGGTTGTGGCTCAGCGGTAGAGTGCTCACCTAGTATATGTGAGGTGCTGGATTCAATCCTCAGCACCACATAAAAATAATTAAATTAAAGCACTGTGTCCAACTACAACTAAAAAAAATTTTTTTTAATTTTAAAAAAGGGCTTTTAAAAAAAGTCAACAACAACAACAACAAAAAATCTGGAATTCAAAAATTCTTTATGATTTCCACAAACAAATCCTGTGAATCTCTAATAACAGGGCTATGTTAGGCTGAGTCAAATCATATATATTTGTTTTTTACATCCTTCAAGCATAAGATTTTAAAAACCACATTACCTATTCCCTAGTAAAAAAGTCCAATGTTTCTCAATAAAAGAGCAAATATCTTCTTTCCACCTGAAATAACCTTGCCGTCCACTTCCTTCCAGAGACAAGTTGTACATTGCCAACATGACAACCTGAAACACAAATAAAACAGGAGTCCTGAGATAGGCATGATTAGGGATGTTAATCTTGAAGGGGGTTAAAGCATTGTTTAAATTCTGAGTAGGAATGGTAAGGAATGGTGGAATAAGGGAAGGATGATACTTTGACATATTCTGGGTGAATTATTTGCTTTCTTTTTTGCTTTTGTAAGATATCACGTGCAGCGTAACACAGGTAGGGCAGATGCGTGGCTAAGCTAAGTTACCTCAGAGGGTTGATGAACAGGCACTGTCGCAAGCACCCCACCCTCTATGAAATGCAGCCCTAAATGAAGGGTTAACTACTGGACAACTGTATGCCTACACAGTCAGCATTTTTTGACTAAATGGTGCCACCCTTTACAAAATATTTTGAAAATCACCCCTGCATATATATTTTTCAAAGCTCTTTATAGGGCAAAAACAAAACAATCAGAATTTCAGAGCTGAAAATGATCTTAGAGGTTATATACTCAGTGATTTAGCCATTTGTAAGCTATGGAAACCTTTCTTCAAATGTAATCATCACCACACAAGAGGCAGAGAACTAAAAAGGCCTGGCTGCTCAACCCATACACAGTGGGCTCCAAGTCACCCCAAAGCTCAGTGTGCAAACTCCTAATCTAATTATTTTTAGACAAGGATTCATGGCCCTGGACAGAGAGTTTATTCCAGGAATATCAATAACACATGCTCATTGTAAAATATTTTAATAATACAGAAAAGAGAAAAGAAAAAAGTAAAAATCACTGAAATCCACCATCAAGAAATTACTGGGCTGGGGTATAACTCAGTTGGTAGAGTGCTTGCCTCGCATGCACAAGGCCCTGGGTCCAATCCCCAGCACCACAAAAACCAAAAAACATAAAGAACTGGACTTCTAGTATATAAAGTGAAAAGGTAGAAATTATACAAAATACTATCAATTATGTAAAAAGAAAAGTTTTTTTTTTTAAAAGACTACTAATTCTAGAGGTAAAAATAAAACCCATCAATAGTAGTTAGTTACCTTAATAAGCACTAAAAAGGAGAAATTTCAGAATGCNTTAGACAAGGATTCATGGCCTGGACAGAGAGTTTATTCCAGAATATCAATAACACATGCTCATTGTAAAATATTTTAATAATACAGAAAGAGAAAAGAAAAAAGTAAAAATCACTGAAATGCCACCAGTCAAGAAATTACTGGGCTGGGGATATAAACTCAGTTGTAGAGTGCTTGCCTCGCATGCAACAAAGGCCTGGGTCCAATCCCCAGCACCAAAAAAAAAAAAAAAAAAGAAAAGAAAAGAAATAACCACTTTTGCCACATGCAGTGGTACATGCCTGTAATCCCAGCGGCTTGGGAGGTTGAGACAGGAGGATCACGGGTTCAAAGCCAAGCCTCAGCAACTGAGAGGCACTAAGCAACTTAGTGAGACTCTGTCTCTAAATAAAATAGAAAAAATTAAACACAAAAAACAAAATACACACACACATTCAGCTTAGTGGCTGAGTGTGCCTAGGTTCAAACCCTGGTATCCCCCCAGCCCCCCAAAACAGAAAGAACCACTTTTAGGGGATAGGGTGTAGTTTAGTGGTAAAGCACATGCCTGGTATGGGGAAGGCCTGGGGTTCAATCAATCACTGGCTGCCCAAACACATTTCTTTGCACTCACATTTATGTAGATGTTTTATATATTTAATTTTATGTAAGTGGACAAAACTGTAGAAGCTATTCAAAACCATGTTTTCCACCTAATAAAAATCATAACTTATTTTGGGCCAAAGAAACAGAAAAGAGGACACAGAATCTAGAAAAGATTTTTAAATAACACTTTTTCTATAAGGAGAAGTCTTCAGCTTTTAGAAGTCTGGAAAACTGCAATTAGTGGCCCCAGCATCTTATTCAGAGCGTTAAATCCCTAATAATTCTATGAGAAGAGATATGTCTACACCAGATAGGCTCAGAAATTCTGATACCTCACTGAGTTTCAATTTCTGCCATCCTTAAACACACAACACTTGCAGAGAGTGTACTATACAACTCACCCCATTACCAGATTTTATAAGTCTTCCTCTTAAAAAAAAAAAAAAAAAAAAAAAA
>NW_026000026.1:42463644-42532971 GCF_001458135.2 Marmota marmota marmota | reverse complement strand
AAAATAAAAAACAAAAACAAAAAACAACAAACAAAAAAAAATCTACACATGAATATTTAAATCTACAGAAAACCAAGACAAAGGGTAAACCTTGAAAGAAGGCAGAGGTGGGGAAAAAGCATCTTTGCAATAGAAAAAAAAAAAAAGTCTTCCTCTTAATTTTGCATTTGATCCACATCAGCCCCTACAAATTACTTCCTTAACAGTTAATGCCCACAGAGAGAAGATAAAAGTTCTGGAGATGGATGCTGTTCAATAAATACTTTGATTACAGAATGAGCTTTGCCCACTCTCAGATACAAGAGTATTCAGAAACATGCATTCACTCAATCTCAAACATAGGTATGTATCTGTTATTATATTTCCAGTACTTTCCTTTATGCCTGAGATATTTAATGACTTACAAGTTAAAGTTCACATACCTACTTGAAAATAATTTTTCAGTATCATCACTTATTATTTACTGGACAAACTATATTCTAATACATAAAGAACCTGTTTTTCCACCTCTTCTGGCATTTGTGATCTGAAAGAATGAATCCAGTTGAGTTTTCTAATCTCACAGTACCAGACTAAGCTCATCAGTAATGAAGCCAGCCTTGTGGATCAATGTATCCCCAAGGCCTAGCTCAGGATTGGCAATGCCACAGGAACTATCTGTTGAAAAACAATCAGAAAAAAAATAAGCAGAGATCATGATATTTTCACCTGTGCCATGAGTCTCTAGTACATGAATGCAAAAATGCCCCCTCCCTCTTAAATGTTTGATAAATTTTCTTCTATATATCAAACTTGTTCTCAAGAGTCACCAAGGAGGAAGAGGTTTAGAAGGAAGGGGCCTTTTGGTTCAGAAACCAGACTCTTCACTATTGGTATTTTGTAATACAAATGAAATGCTATTTGTTAAAAGCATTTCTACTTATTACTTTTCTTTCCCCCCAGTACTGCAGACTGAACTCAGGGGTGCTCTACTACTGGGCTACATCCTCAAGCTTTTATTTTTCCATTTTGAGACAGGTCTTGCTAAGTTGCCCAGGCTGATCTCTAACTTATGATCTTCCTGCCTCAATTTGCCAAGAAGCTGGAATTACAGGCATGTACCACCATACCTAGCCTACTTATTACTTTGATAAGTCAGAGTTTAAGACTTAAAAAAGAGAAAGTCCACATTCCAATATCCTAAGTATTTGGAGACATCAATGGAATTATTTAAGACCAACTGATTCTTTCAGACTTTTGATGAACTATGGGCTTTTTCAGATGTAACTAGAAATACTGGTCAGTAGTTTGCTGAGAACCATGTGTGTGACCTAAGTTGTCACTTCATCCTACCAGGGTATTATTCACGGTTGATAGTCTTCTGGAAGTGAAAAAATATTTTTCAAGTGATGCTGATTAAATATGCAAATTGAGCCAATATTGTATATTCTGAGCAATATAATAAAAAAGCTAGCTTTTCTTTTAAAAACAACCTCCACAGAAACCCATTCTTTTTTTTTTTTTTAAGAGAGAGTGAGAGAGAGAGAGAGAGAGAGAGGAGAGAGATTTTTTTTTAATATTTAATTTTTTTTTTAGTTTTCGGCGGACACAACATCTTTGTTTGTATGTGGTGCTAAGGATCGAACCCGGGCCGCACGCATGCAAGGCGAGCACGCTACCACTTGAGCCACATCCCCAGCCCCCAGAAACCCATTCTTAAAAATGACAAATTACAGCAAATATTTTGCTGCTTTTCCATTTACTGCTTTTATGAGAATCCACTTGTCAGCCAAATATAAATCTGCTCAATTAATATTAACATGATTTGCCTATATATATTATCCCATGTATACGTTGAGAAAACTATCCCAATAATATTCATGTGATTATATCCTCAATTCAAACTTCCCTTATTTCCATACACACACACACACACACACACACACACATATATAAAATTTTTTTTTTGGCAAGTCAAAAAAGGTTTTCTAAATTCACCAGTGACAGATTTCATGAGATAGTCTAATAAAGTACTAGTAATTAAGATAATAGTCTCAGGCTGCTATGGCAACAATTTACAAGGAACACCATAAAGGCCAAAATGGTATAATCTAAAATCCTTCTCATCATTCTGTTTATTTTCTTCAAAGTGGTAAGTGCTATGGGTAATTATCATGTTTATCTGTTTATTATCTAAAGTAAATGTTGAATGTCAGCCGCCTGAGGACAGTGGCCTTTGTGGTCTCATTTACCACAGTAAACGAAGATCTAGAATAGAAAAGTATTTGGTTCACTACAGGGACTGAGGAGTGAGTATTTGTTAAATACACATCAAAACTGAGGGCTGGGTATGTAGCTCAGCAATAGAGCACTTAACCTAGCATAGGCAAGGCCCAGGTTTGATCCCCAGCACCACAAAAAAACAAAACAAAATACACACACGCACACACACACACACACAAATGGATGTACACAAAAACTGAGCAATTCATTTGTTTTTTTCAACTTAAAGACTATTTATACCTTGGTAGCTTATTATATATAAATATTAATACAAAAACAAAACTAAAAAAATTAATACAAGTCAGAGATCAGTAAAAAGCTATTGCTTGGGCACAAGTCAGAGATCAGTAAAAAGCTATTGCTTGGGCTGGGGTTGTGGCTCAGAGGTAGAGCATTCCCTTAGCATGCATGAGGCCCTGGGTTCGATCCTCAGCACCATATAAAAATGAAATAAAGGTGTTGTGTTCACTTATAACTAAAATAAATAAATAAAAAAGCTATTGCTCAAGGGTGGGGCTATAGCTCAGTGTCAGAGTGCTTGCCTAGCATGTGTGAGGCACTGGGTTTGATCCTCAGCACCATATAAAAATAAATTAAAAAAAAAAAAAAAAAGGCATTCTGCCCATCGACAACTACAAAAAATTGAAAAAAAAAATCTATTGCTCAGGTCATAGGTGGCTTGGATTAGAGTGCTGGTATTGGAGATGGTTAAAAGTAGATATTAAATATTCATCAACAAAAAAATAAACATCTGAGCTCAAATGTAGAAAGGCTGGGTTACACTGGTATTTACAATCTAGTTATATTACTTCTTCCAAATCTATTTCCAATGTAACCATCCTATGGATTTTGCTGTTCTAAAAATTGCTAATAGAAAAAATGTAAACCATACTTTCAATTAAAATCAGAGCTTAGTGTTAGATATACATAAAATTACATGACATTTTCAAGAATTTTAAACCCAATTTACTAAGTTAACATCAAGTATTACTTTTACCAAGAATTCCTCTGTCCACACACTCCATATCCAATTTTCATCGTGAAATGAATGGTATCTCTTAAAACACAACAAAAGCTCATTGGTAGTTTCCTTGCTCTGAATACTCATTCCAACAAATTTCCTGGAGGACCCAACATGACATTCTAGAGAAGAGCTTTTTACTCACTTGTTGCCATGTCAGCTTCAGCCTCTCATACTGCTCCTTGCCATCTGCCGAGCAATCAGAACAAGTAAACCTAAAAAAATTATCACCCTTAAGATAACTGAGCTGTTCCCTCAGCTGACCTGGGGGGGAAAAAAAAAGTCACATCACAGGTTTATCTAGAGCACAGGCAACCCAAAGGTTTAATCAGTTTGTCAACCAGATTTCTAAGTATGCTGAGTTTATCAGCCAACCCACAATAGCAGGATGGGCCTGGGAAAGGGAGAGGAGTTTTATTCTTCTAACATCAGATATACACCCCTACAAGGATCTCTGGATCCTTAACTTTTAGGAGAAAGGTACTGGAAAAGCAGGTATGATTGCTCTAACTGGATTTTCCAATCGTTACATACCTAGACTCTTCTAGGCGGGTCCCTTTAGCATTCTTTCAAAAAACATTTGATCTCCCACAATCTGCCAGGCACTGAGCTAGGAACCATTGGGTATACAATAACCAAGACAAAGGCATAGTGCCTGCTCTCACTGGTCTAGAAGTCAGGGAGGGCAGCAAAGGAGAAAATAGGCAATAGGTACTAGCTGCATGGAACTTTTCCCCTCTTATGGTGCATCAGAACCACTCAAGGAGCTGCTGTTTTTCTAACTATGTCTAGGTCTCTCCAGATGAAAAGAATCAGTCTCTGAGGTAGAGCCTAGGCCTCTGCATTAAGGTTCCCTAGGTGATGATGCTAATGCTTTGTGGGACTTGAAAATCACAGGAGTGGAACATGATATGCACCATAGGGCAGTTGAGAGCACATAAAAGGGAGACAAGATTAAGTTGGGAAGAGAGGTCTACAGGCACCTGAGGGAAGACTAGAAATTGGTGGTGGGGTTGGGGGCCATATGTACCCTTGAGATACATATTCCAGAAAGGAAATAAAAATGTGCAAAGTCCCAGGGATAAGAAAGAATTGTTTGTGGAAAATGAAAAGTTCATCCTACCAATAAAGTTCTGTTAATGTGAAGGATAGAAGAGGCTGAAGAAATTAGCAGGGGTCTGACCACAAGGGTGTTTAAAATTTATCCTCTAAGGACAAACAGCCACCAAGATATTCAGGACAAAACCCTGCACTAATAAACAAGACCGCAAAAGCCAGCTAAAAAACTTATTAATAGTAATTATTCATTTGAAAAGTTGAACTCATTCATAAACACAGCCACATACCAGAAAATTAGTCACTTCACTATACATAAATATATATAATACACATATATATAATATGTATATAAATGTATGTATAATATATAAATTTCACTTAGTTATGAATTCCGTTACACAAAGCATTTCTTTAGCACACGTCTTTTCTAGTTTCTTGCCTGATGGAAAATCCTGTTTTAGTGCAAATTATATGATGGCTAGCAAAGCAAGCTCAGGAGTTAAGAAGCTGGTAGCTAAAAACAAGATGTGTGTGCATAACTCTTGTCAGCAGATAAAGAGAACTGCAAGTGGGAAACAAGACTGGTCCTAGGAAAGGCCATTAAATACCTTCAAACTACTAATTCTAACCTCACTTTAACTGTAAGTTAAAGTGACAGATGATAGTTTTCCACATAAGTTAAATATACCACAGTAATGGTTTTGAACTTGAACTTTTAATTCTACACTCAGGCTAGAATCTGGACCCCAGTCCATAACATAATCTTGTTAGAAAAATGTGGTTTAATTCCTTCAGTAACACAGGATTTCTAATTTTCTAATTTTTATTGGGTCACCATCAAGAATATTAATTTAACAATGGAATAGTGGTTGGCAACAATTTTTATTAGTACAAATGTGTCTATGTGTTATATAAATTTGTATTTGATCATCTAAGTTAATGAATGTAATAATTATCCTTTTATTTAGATCTATTTTACATTCATGTTTCTTTCACAGGTTGGAAAAATAAACCTTCACACAGGAATTGACAAATAAAGGAATTGAGAAGCTCCTTACTGGCCGGTATCCATTTTTGGCACTTGTCACAGAAGTAGGACAGCTGCTCCTCCATCCACGACACATCTCCTTCATCACTGTTGAGGGAATCCCCACTCTGGTCATGAGATAAGTCCACAGATGCCTGATCCTCAGATTCAACAATCAAGAGAGTCTCTCCCTCCACTTCACCCTCTTCCAGCCCTTCTGAGGTAGATGTTCTTGTGGCTTCATCATCGTGTCGACTTATCAAACTACTGAGGTGGATGTTACTATCCATCCCTCCCTTTTCACAAGTTCAGAAGTGCTCTTCAGTAACAGTTCTAACTCTGGATGCTGAACTTAAAGAGGCTTCTATCAGAATCACACAGGTAGAAACTCTTCAGAGTGTCTGCCCACAACTTCTTTGCTCAAACATAGGGGATTCTTAAAGTCATTTAGAGTATAGGATCTACTGTCCTTTACCAAATTTAAAAGGACTGTCACAAGAAGGGTGAAGATCTCACTAAGCTATTCTCTATCAACACACATACATAACACACACGGTTTCAGTGCTATTTCACATTCCTTTGAAGTCATGTTTTTTGAGATCCTTTTTCCAATAACATCTTCTCTCTTTCTGCTTCAAGTTGTTCAGTCAAAATAATCTGTTCTCCCAAAAGACGAATGTTTTCTTTTTTCCGATTTTGCCTCTCAATATCTCTGATCACTCCGTCACGAAGCCTCTAAAAACGAAAGAAACAGATTTCAGTAACACCCTGAACAGGTGGTTCCTATCCTTGTGCCATTCAAATCCAAATAACAGTGTTACCAAAATACACTTAAAATGTTCAGATTCCACATACCCAATTACTATTTTAACTTTCTGTACAAATGTAAAATGTAACAAAAAAACCTTCAGATAAATTAGGTAGTGCACTATAATATCATTACTAAAATGATTTCTTTCTCATTTTAAGATATTCCTAAACATTTTGTCCAGAAAACTTATTGGGAAATAACAAAAAATAAAAATAAAAAAATTTTTTATATGGCACTATGTTGAATTTTAAAAATCTAGCTGATATAAGATTCTTTAAAAATTAGCTGTTACTACAGTAATAGTCTGAACTACTTTTCTATTAACAGTTATCCTAGGTGAATAATAAACATCAAGAGAAAAAGAAAGGTTACTAAAAATTGAACAAATTATCTTAACAATTTAGGTACAAGAAAACAAAGAGGGGCTGAGATATAGCTCAGCTGGTAGAGTGCTTGCCTAGCATGCATAAGGCCCTGGATTCAATCCCCAGCACCACCAAAGGAGGGGGGGGAATTGGGTTAATGGGCTGAGGATACAGTCTAGTGGGTAGAACACTTGCCTAGCATGTACAAAGCACTGGGTTCAATCCCAGCACCACAAAAACCAAAAAACATAAAGAACTGGACTTCTAGTATATAAAGTGAAAAGGTAGAAATTATACAAAATACTATCAATTATGTAAAAAGAAAAGTTTTTTTTTTTAAAAGACTACTAATTCTAGAGGTAAAAATAAAACCCATCAATAGTAGTTAGTTACCTTAATAAGCACTAAAAAGGAGAAATTTCAGAATGCAGACTTGGTACCTAAGATGAGACTTGTGTGTGTGTTTGTGTGTGTGAGGGTGGGATGCTGAGGACTGAAACCAGGGGTTACCATTGAGCTACACCTTCCACCCTTTTTTATTTATTTATTTTTGAGGCATGGTCCTGCTAAGTTTCTCAGGCTGGCCTTGAACTTGTCATCCTCCTGCCTTGGCCTCCCAAGTAGCTGGGATTACAAGCATTTACCACCATGCCCAGCTTGAGACTTTTTAAAATATCAATTCAGTCATTACTAATAACTAATATTTTATAGTTCATAGCTCAAAAATACTTCAGTAAGGTGACAAGGCATTTTTGTTGTTGTTTCTATTGTTTTGGTTTTTTGGTGCTAGAGATTGAACCCAGGAAAGTGCTCTACCACTGAGCCACATCCCCCAATAAATTTTTTTTTTTTTAATATTTATTTTTTAGTTATCGGCGGACACAACATCTTTGTATGTGGTGCTGAGGATCGAACCCGGGCCGCACGCATGCCAGGCGAGCGCGCTACCGCGTGAGCCACATCCCCAGCCCCCCCCCAATAAATTTTTAACAGCAGTTTTTAAAAATAGAATTAATTTAGGGCTGAGTATGTTTGGTTTGTAAAAAAAAAAAAAAAAAAAAAAAAGAAAGAAAGAAAAGAAAGAAAAAGAAAATGTGTTACATACACCCAACCTACCAAACATTACAGCTTAGCACCACTTACCTGAAATCATGTCTGTGTAGCTGATTGGGAACTGTGGTTTACTCCACCTGCCCAACATCTCAAGAGAGGATTACAGTCCCTAATCATTCTCCTGGAAAAATACTGAAATCTGAAGTACAGTTTCTACTGAGTGCAAATCATATTGCTTTCTCACCATTGTAAAGTCAAAATATTTTAAGTAGAAGAGTTGTAAGTTAGGGACCATCTATACTTGGTTTCTGGAAGGAAGAGTAACCCATGAGTACTGAACATGAGTGTCTGGTATGTGGTAGACTCCAGTCAGGAAACAGTAGTCACTATTTAACTTCTTGCTTCTTTCAACTTTCAGACACACCTACCATGTACTTCTAGTTCTATTCTTTCCCATTGTTAGAGAGTAGCTAGTGAAGGTCTGGATGTAAAAACAGGGCAATCTTTTTCTTCATCTCTTTCCTACCCAGAGAGCAGAAAGACACCCCCTTCATCTCAATTTTTCTCAGGACCATCATCTTTTCCTTCAACACAGGAAGAACCCTGCCTCTATTCCAAAAGCTACCTTCTTATAGACATACTTTAATCCCAAATCTCTAATCCTTTCTGTGCCTTTTCATCAGTGGTTATCCCAACCCCATTACAAAATTCTTGTGCCATTACAAGATTTCTCTCCTGTCTCCACAGGTTATGAACACCAATGACAAAGACCTCATCTGCTTCATCTCCATATACCAACCACATAGCATTGTCCAAATCCTGGACAAGTAAATTAAGAAGACTGTTGACTCTTGATCATTCAGATCATTACATCTACCCTTGGCAAACTAGGTTCTACTCAACTACCTGAGAAGGTGTTACTTGAAAGTTCAACAATGAACTGCTTGCAATATTTAGCACTGTTGCAAATTATTTACAGACTTTGGAGCGGTTGTTTCTTTGTCTTTGTATTCCCAAAGTACCTAGCGCTATGCCTGGCAGAGAGTGATTAATCACTAAAGATATGCCAACTTGAGAAAGAAAATACGAACTGAGAGAGAGAGACTGACGGTCAGTCATGGATTAGTTAAGTCACAGACATCTCCAGAAATAGAAGTACCAAAAAGAAAATTTGGAGGACTGTATCTTTATCATTCCCAGAGTCTACATTTTCCATAGTCAATATTCACCTAAGCAAAAATTACAAACATCTCATCAAATTACCTTGGCCAAAAGGCACGGAAAGTGGGTGGGTGAGGAGGAGCCAGCTTTACCACCGGATAAAATCTTTAGCACTCAACCGCCTTAGGGTTCAGCGCCAACCTGGGGCCCGAGGGGTGGTGAGAGGTGGATAAGTTGAGAATGAGCCCCCACCCCACCCCCGCAAAAAAAGCGCTTCCCTGACTGGTACTTTCTAGCGGCCCAAGCGGGACGCTGACAGGTTCGCTTGGCAGCGGGCTGGCTGTGAGCTGAAAACAGAACTGCTGAGCACCCAGGAGCGTGCGTTCGCGGGAAAGGCCCCTTGGAGCTGGCTCCTGGGCGCTGGCCAGCAGCGGGTCAGCAAGGACTCCGGGTTGCTTGGCCGCCGGGAGCCGTAGGCCGGGGTGACCTCAGGTTCACGGCCGCGAATGCGTGGGGATGCAGGGCGCGCCACCGCCGAGCCCAGAGGCGAGAAGGAGGGGGCAAAGTCGTGGGGAGCAGCCGGGGACCACGCGGGCAGAGCCCACCAGAGGCCCTAGGCTGCAGCCCACGGGCCCCGGAAGAGACGGTCACGTGACACCGACCTGCAGGTCCTGCCGCTGCTTCAGGTGCACGCCGGCCACCGTGGCCGCCGTAAGCAGCACCGAGAGGCCCAGCACCACCTTCGAGCTCCTCGACATCCCCGCGCGAGCCGCCCCAGCCGCCTCCCGCCAGCCCCAGGCGCCGGGGCCACAGCCGTGAGCGCGTCGCTGCCGGTTCCGGCCAGGCGTGACACCTCGAGCGCAGATTTTTTGTGTATTGCCCGCCTCCAGGCTCAAGCAATCGAGAGCCGATCACCGAGATGCGCCCTTGCTCTGCTCACTGAGTGGCTTGACAAGGGCCCCTGGGACAAGTGGGACCTTTTTCCTACCCGGCGGGCAGAAAGACAAGCCCGATCCAATTACAAAAAGCTCCGACCCAAAGGTGACCCCAGCAGCTTGCCAGATTCGGCATTCCGTGCCTGAGCTCCGTCTCGTCCCCACCTCACCCCAGCGGCCCGGAGTGTCCTAGAGGGTCCGCTATTTACACTGGAGTAGCATGCTGACCCTTCTCCCACACCTATACTTCTGACCATCTGGCTGACCCAGGTGTTTTGCTGGATACCTCACCTAAACACAGGCCCTTGTTGTCCTTTTGTGGAGTAGATGCCACCACCGGTAGTTTGGTGGCTCCAGGGACACGGGTGGGAGTCGTGGAGTTTTGGCTTGAGGACCCATAATTAAACGTGATAGATACAGTTGACTTCACGTTCACCCGGTGGGGGGACCGTCAAGCTCTGAGTTTTCTCAAAACCCAAAAGTGTCTAAACAGCATGCTAACTGGGCAGCCACACCTCCTGATAGGAAATTTGTCCTGACCTAGCTGCCCTAATAATTTTTTTTTGGTGGGGGTGGTGTTACCGCTGTTGACCGGTGACGAGTCTTTGCTTCCCCAATGTTGAAGAATAACACCAGAGAAGTACCCCAAGGCAAGGTCAGAGTGGAAAATTAGAATTTATTAAAGGACAGCAGAAAAGACTTCTCCCGGAGAAAGAAGGGACCCAAGAGATGGAATGTGGAAGTGCGGTTGTTTCCCCTTTTTATAGTTTTCGCTGATGGAATGTAGGTGGGAAGGCCTTAGGGGTGGGACACAGGTGGGCCAAAGAAGTAATCTGGGCACTTCCAAGTCAGCATCTTTAAATTTGCTGTTCATTAACATTTCTTTGGGATGGACTTTGGGCCTAGGGCTTTTCTCGGGACTTCATTAACATTCCATGAGTTGTCCTGCGTTTCCCAGAATTCATTCTCAGCATGGCCTCCATTTTAGATTTCAGTCGCTATTAGACCCTATTTACCTAACTACACTGACTACCTAACTTTAAATCTGGCTTCAGTGGTACCAGGGATTGAACTCAGGGTCACTCGACCACTGAGCCACATCACCAGCCCTGTTTTGTATTTTATTTAGAGACAGTGTCTCACTGTGTTGCTTAGCGCCTCGCTTTTGCTGAGGCTGGCTTTGAATTCTTGATCCTCCTTCCTCAGTCTTCAGAGCCTTTGGAATTACAGGCCAGCGGCCCACATAATTTTTTAAGAGATCACTTTTACACCCTTGAAGCCTCAGTTCTTGATCAGTAATGCTAATAATCATATTATTAGGAAAACAAATGATAGAATGTAGCTTAAGAACTAGGTAAGGCATCATTTTCACTTCTCTAGAATAAAGAGGTATGGCCTCCCAGAAACTTTTTTTTTTTTCTTTTTGCGGGGCAGGGGGTGGTGGTTGGGATTGAACCTGGAGCACTTCACCACTGAGTTGTATCCCCAGTCCTATTTATTTTGTTTTATTTTGAGTCAGGGTCTCGCTAAATTGCTTAGGTAGGGCCTCACTAAGAGGCTAGCTTTGAACTTTGTATCCTTCTGCCTCAGCCTCCCAAGAAGCTGGGATTATGGACATGGGCCACCACGCATGGCAGAAAACTTTAAGTGTCCGATAGTGCAGTACATAAAGACATGTTTAACATTAAATCAGTCTTTCCCACTAAAATACATATTGAAAAAGCTTCTTTCTGTGAAAATAGTTACATACCATATTGATTAGGGGTAGGTCTTGCTTAGAGTTAAGTGCTTCTCCACCATTAATCTGTGTTCATTCCAGGCTCTGTAATATGAGCATAAATAGTATGAGGCAAATATCACTCAAATATTGAAATGTAGGGGCTGAGGTGGTGGCTCAGTGGTAGAGTACTTGCCTAGCATGTGTGAGGCATTGTGTTCTATTCTCTGCAGCACATATAAATAAATAAAATAAAGGTCCATTGACAACTAAAATATATTTTTAAAAAATATTGAAATATAATTTTAAAAATTTTAAAAGATACCTTTTTCAAATGTCAGTCCAGCCACAGCACTTTTTTTGTTTTGTTTTTTTGTTTTTTGCAGCCTGAGGAGAATGTACTATTAAATTGCAAAATGAGGGCTGGGGTTGTGGCTCAGTGGTAGCATGCTTGCCTAGCATGCATGAGGCACTGGGTTCAAGTCTAAGCACCACATACAAATAAATAAAATAAAGGTCCATTAGCAACTAAAAAATATTTTTTAAAAATTGGAAAATGAAGTTCCATTCCTAATGAACTCTGGAATGAGAACCAATTTAATTTATGGTGTATTTACACATTTAATCTAAAGAAATAGAATTATATTTGACTGCTCTTTACTTGTGGTAGATCCCAGATATTTTCCCCCTATAGATCAGTGAGGGTTCAACAGAGATGCATGTCCTTATCAGGTCATTAGATGACCTTTCATTCTGTTGTGATTTTTCAGCTTGTCTTCTTGAAAAGAACTCTACTTAAAAAAAAAAATCCTTTGGGTATGAACTGAAATTTAAAAAGTGGATTATCTGTTTAAATATTTATAAACTTAAGCAAGATTTTTGTATGATTACTGTCACTTAAATTACTGAGTTGAGAGAGTGACTGCATACCATCAAACATTGAAAAGTAATTTTTTCTCTTTAAAATAATTTCCATCTAGTTTAAGTACATTTTTAAGCATATGCAATGTTTTAGAATAAAAATAGTTTTCTAGGAAAACTTAAAGAGTTTCTTTAAGTTGAAGATGAATGAATAAATGAATATGTTTCAAAGAGAAAAATCCAGACTTGCTGATCAGCTCTTTTCTGTGTTGATTACTTTCCCTCTTCCAACAAACTGGGAATGTCCCAGGAGGAGTGGATTCAAGGTCACCCTCCATCCCTCAAGCAACTAAATTCATGGAAGGAAGACAGATTGGTGTGTCAAATAATCACAGTAAAACAGACAAAAATGATATTGATAAGTAGCGAATTGTTATGCTGTGTACCTCTCCCATCCCCGAAATTCATATGTTGAAAACCTAATCACCAAAGGGATGGTATTAGGTGGAGACTTTGGGAAGTAATTAAGGTTAGGTGAGGTCATGAAGCTAGAGTCCCTTGATGAGATTCCTATTTAAGAAGAGAAAGAAACTAGAACTTATTCTCTCTACCATGTAAGGACACAGCAAGAAGATGGCCATTACAAACTAGGAAGAGAGGGAGGGAAAGAGATATGAATAGACACACAGGTGAGAGAGGGGGAATGGAAACATAGAAGAAAACAACAACAACAACAACAAAATGACAGTCACTTGATACACAAGTAATGGCATTTGCCCTCTGGGAATGCTATTTGCTCACCTGAAAATGGACTTGAGCTGAAACGTGCCTTTTAAGATTCCATATGTGGGTCTTGCATTCTTCCCTTCAAGCAGGAGAGCTGCTGCAGCCCTGCAGCTTGGATGTCATTATCAGAAGTTGGCCTTGCGAGCAAGAAACCGGTGGGAAGTAGAACATTTAGCTTAATGCAGCTGATCCCATGCTGAACATTTTGGGGACAATCTCTTACTTCTCTGAGCCTAGTTTTCTCCTCTATACTATGGGGAGAATAATGTCTTTTTTCTTTTTGGTGTGCTAGTTGAGATGGTTAATTACTAGTATGACTGCACCAAAGTGAGGCATGTGGCAAAAGGCATGTGAGAGCACTGCAGCCAATGAGCCCCCAGGGGCCCCCAGGTCTATCAGAAGACCTGGACCCCCTCAATCCTGCAGGAAGGAGATGGGGGAAGGCAGAGGGAGGGCTCCTCTCTCTTCGGCTGTGGACAGTGGCTCTGAATCCTTGTCTTCACATGTTTTGAAAATATCAGTTTGTAGCTGAATAGGCTTTTGGTGAGATCCCAGATGGTGACAGTATGATCCCTCTGACGGTGCTTGCCCAAGCTGTGAATTAGAGTTTCACTGTTTCAAAATATAGATGTTCCTCAATTTACAATGGGATTAGGTACCAACAAGTTCGTTGTAAATTGAAAATATTGTAAATTGAAAATGCACTGAATACACCTCACCTTTCGAAGAAATATCCCAACTAAGCCACATAGCACACCATCGAGTGTCAGTTGTCTCCCTTATGATGCTGTGGCTCACTTGGAGTTGTGCGATGCTGCCCTCCCAGCATCATGAAGAGGATCACATTGCACTTTGTTAGCATGGGAAAAGATCAAAGTTCAAAATTGGGGCTGGGTGGGTAGCTCAGTGTTAGACTGCATGCTTAGCATTTTTAAGGGCCTGGCTTCAATCCCCAATCCTCCCTCTACCCTGCCAAAAAAATTAAATTTTAAGTACAGTTTCTACTGAATATATATTGCTTTTGCACTATCGTAAAGTCCAAAAATTGTAAAACCTAAGTCTAGGATGATCTATATTTGGTATGACTAAGTTCTCTTGGATTCTAAATTCACTCACAATTACTAGAAAAAAAATACATTGATTATAGAAGAAAAATGTTAGATCCTTTAAATACAAATTCAGGAAGCCATGTGCTGTGGCACACACCTGTAATTGCAGTTCAAGGCCAGCCTCAGCAACTTGGTGAAACCCTGTCTCAAAATAAAAAGGGTGAGGATGTAGCTCAATGATAGAATGCCCCTGGATTCAATCCCTGGTACTGTTTAAAAAAATTATATATATAAATTAGACTTTAAAAAGCAAGTTCTAGTTTTTCATTTAGAAATATTATAAATGTTATCAGGAAATTTTACACAAATTTGATATTTAAATCTACTTCAATACTTTTTCCTTTTTGTCTTGTAATTATATGATGTGCTTTTTATTTTTCCTTTTCATAAGTGAAGGAAATGTAATTATCATCCTTGAAGCTTCATTTAGAATTATATAAACTCCTTCAAGTTTGATCTCAGCAAGCTATACAAATATTATCCTTTTTTATGCTTACTGGGTGGGACAAAGGTTAGGAAGCATGGCTAATTTAATATGATTTTAGGTTAGAATTTTTGAACCTTGTTTATCTGCCTTTATTCTAGTTTTCTTTTCCCCAAAAAAACAATTGCCCAGGCTGGCCTTGAACCTGCAACTCTCCAGCCTCAACCTCCTGAGTAGCTGGGATTACAGATGTTACCAAGGCTTATTCTAGTGTCTTGGCATCCAAGATCACATCAGCTCTCAATCACATGCCCCTCTCAATTTTGGATTGACCTAGGTGTGCCCAGAGTAACCACTGCTCTCCTTTAGGGAAAAATGGCTGCTCCAAATGCTTTACAACAGCATCCTACCCTCTTCCTCTCCCTTCAGCCTCCTGTAAGTAAGAGGCAACATCAAACAGTACAGGGCTTGAGAAGAATCAAGAATTGAAAACTAAGTCAGGCGCTGTGGCACTTGCCTGTAATTTTCCAGCAATTCAGGAGGCTGAGCCTGAAGGATCATGAGTTCAAGGCCAGCCTCCGCAACTTGGTGAGACTCTGTCTCAAAATAAAAAGGACTGGAGGTGTAGCTCAGTGGTAAGAAAAGAAAAAAGTAAGAGGAGGGAACACAGTCATCACCCCATGTTTGAACAATGTGGTCACAGAATGCTTGTTCCACCTTCACTCACACAGGGTGGGGACTTGAAAAATGCTCTCACCACTGAAATGTGTAATTTGGCTTACGTTATTTGGCTTGAATCAGGGCCAGGTCCTTGTAGTGATTATGGAAGAGATGGGTTTCAAGTCACCTCTGTCTTAAAGAATAGTAATCATTAGTACTCTACTAGATGGTTTTCAGAGGGAGGCAGAGGTTTAAGGTGGAATCCACAGTGGGCATGAACTTAACAGGTGAGGGGAGAGGCATGAAGTAATGATTAGAAAGCAATGATTATATGGGGCAGGACTGAGAATGAAAGAGGAGGCGGGAGGGGGGGTTTGTTTGGGAAGAAGGTGGAGGGTGTTGGCAGCATTGGCATCAGTGACTGATTTTCCTGTAAATGTTTCCAACTCAGTATCAGATGATTGCAGAAATATCATGCCACATGGCACCCCCTAAGGCACCATTATGATCATTTAAAAGGCAAACAAGAGTCTAGTGTGGGGCTGGGGTTGTCGCTCAGCAGTAAAATGCTCACCTAGCATGTATGAGGCACTGGGTTCAATCCTCAGCACCACATAAAAATAAAAAATAAAGATATGTGTCCACCTAAAGCTAAAAAAAAAAAAATTTTAAAAAAAAGAGTCTGGAGTGCACACCTGCAATCCCAGCTACTCAGGAACCTGAGGCAGGAGTATCACAAATTCAAAGCCAGCCTGGGCAATTTAGCAAGACCTTGTCTCAAAATAAGAAGAGCTGGGAATATAGTTCAGAGGGAGAATGTCCCTGTATTCAGTGCCCAGTACCACAAATAAGTACATAAATAATGAATAATAAATAAAAGCAAAAAAGCCTTTCCTTGTGGATGGCCCTGTAGTAGGCTCCACCTGTGGCCAGTGTCTTTGAATCCCAGCTTCCTCAGGCTGAGGTTATTAAGAGTGCCGTCAGCATATTGAAGCCAAAATTTTAAAATATATAGTCAAAACTACCCTTGAAAATCCCATAGGAGGTGCTATCACTTGGATCTGGAATATCCTTTAAAGGCCTGTGTGTTAGAGGCTAGATCCGCAAGTTGGCACTCTGGGGAGGTGGTGGAACCTCTAAGAGGGAAGGCCTACTGGTAGATCTTGCAGTCACTGCCCTGAAGGGGATAGAGTGACCTCTGTCTTTTTCAGTTCCCACCCACGAGGTAAGTAGCCTTGTTTCACCTCACGCTCCCCACCATGAGGTGATGCCACAGACCCAAAACAACAGGGTCAAGCAACCATGGACTGAAAACTCTTAAAGCCATTAGCTAAAGTGAAACTTTTCTCATTATAAGTTTCTTAGGTATTTGTTACAGTGACTGAAAACTAACACAGAAGGTGACAGGTTGAAGACAATAGACATTCTTAGTAAATCCAAAACCGCCGGTTTTTCCTCCAGCACCAGGATTAATTGCTGTGAACTCAATAATGTATCTCCAAAACTAATTTGGAATTCTGTGCGGGAGATTTCTCTCTCCCCGCCCCCCCCCAGTTAAAATTTATTCAATCATTTATGTATATCAACGTGTACTCATGGCTATTTTATACTTTGGGTTATAATATAACATTACTATATTTTATACTCAGATGGCTCCTGCTTTGGCCATTGGGAGCTCTTTCATTTGGCTCCAGGGCTCCTTTGACAAATCCCATCAATGTGAGCTTTTCTTTATTAACACTTCCTTCTTTTCTGGTGCTATGGTATGTCCCCCCTTATAAATGTTGTGCCCTAGTCCTAAAATTAGCCATTCCTCCAAGGATCCCTGGCTTTTATTATTATTATTATTATTATTTTTAATGGTACTAGGGATTCAACCCAGGGGTGCTTAACCACTGGACCACATTCCCAGCCCTTTTTTGTATTTTATTTAGAGACAGGGTCTCACTGAGTTTCTTAGGGCCTCACTAAATTGCTGAGGCTGGCTTTGAACTCGTGATCCTCAGCCTCCTGAGCCTCTGGGATTATAGGCATGCACCACTGTGCCTGGCTTCCCTGGTTCTTTTTATGCAAGAAGGTGTGCTTGTTGCTAATGGATTGTCCTTTCATTTAAATCCTCTCAATTGATGGATCAAATAAATATATACATGTATACCAACCTGTATATGTGCACATATCTGTAAATATTTCTCTTTTTTCCTACAAATTTTTCTATGTGTAATCATCTGAATCTATATGCAGTAAAACATCAGTTGTTAGTGAGGACTCCAACTCTAGTTCATTATCATGTGGATTATTCTTGTCTCCACTTGTTTATCTGTAAACTCCTACTCCAACCTTTGGCTCCCACCATTGCCATCATTTATGTAATTGCTTGCTTCAGTATACATGTACAGCAGTCTCAGGATTGTTATCTGTAGCCCTGCAGGAAAGAACAAGGGGACTGTGCTTATGTGCACTTCCTATTTGTTTTATTTTGTGACGTCATTCATTCTAAAGTTACTAATTCAGAACCGTTTTCTCACCCCTTCAGTGAAGTTGTTTCATACATTTGCAAAAACAGATTCTCCTGTCACAGTTGACACTCTTTCCTGGGATCTTCCTTAGATTATTATTTTTTACTCCTTTCTATAAACATGATATATCCACCCGCCATACCACTCATTGGTGGGGGTTATATTGTGTTTAGTCTTAACCTTTATCCTTTAATATTTATCAACTTTAAATGGCATTTTTCCTGGCCATCAGCTCCAAAGATGGAAGATATCAGCATACATAACCTACTTGCTATCTCCTCTCTCTTTCTCAGCCAAGTTTTGTTGGTTATATCATTCCTTCACCATGAAAGTTTATAATATTTACATTCTATTCTGTAACCACATTTGCTTTAATCTTACCTAGTTCCATATTTAAATGAATCTTTTTTTGTGTGTGTGGTCCTGGGGATTAGAACCCAGGCCTTGTGCATGTAAGGCAAGCACTCTACCAACTGAGCTATATCTCCAGCCCCTTAAATGAATCTTTTCCATTTAAAGATCTCCAGGATATTTTCTCCATTTTCCCTCTATTAGAATTGCTAAAGTGCCAGTGCAGTGGCCCACACCTCTAATCCCAATGGCTCAGAAGGCTGAGATTAGAGGGTTGCAAGTTCAAAACCAGCCTCAGCAAGGATAAGGTGCTAAGCAACTCAGTGAGACTATGTCTCTAAATAAAATACAAAACAGGGCTGGAAATGTGGCTCAGTGGTTGAGTGCCTCTGAGTTGGATCCCCAGTACCGTACTCACCCACCAAAATATGAATTGCTAAGAAAGCATTGTAGGAACTGTATTTCCTGAATTGTAGCACACACAAAAATATTTTTGTGTTACATTTGTACCTGGGGTACAGTTTGGTTGAGTATAAATTTCTTGACACTCTTCATGAGGTTGAGTATAAATTTCATGACACTCTTCATGAAGACTATGTAAAGTTCACTCATCTATCTTCCAATATTAATATAGCTATAAAGACTTTGAGGCCAGTCTAATCTCCTTTTCCATTACTTACATTACTTTGCTTAGTTGCTTAAAGTATACTTTATCTCTGAAGACCAATAACTTCAAAAACTAGACTGTTTTGGAGCCAATTTTCCATGGGTAGGAGGTCCCCATTCAATTTTTAGATTCATAATTTTATCTCTGAAAATTTTTTAAATTTCATCTGTAAATATAGTTTCTGTTCTATCTCTTCCATTTTCTTCAGCAGGAACATGAATTTTGTGTATATTGGGTCTCCTCTGCTTGCCTTCCACACTTATCATTTTTCTTTCTCATCTTTTTATTAACTCTGGTCACTTTGATTGCATTTACCCATGTTTCTCAATTCAATTCAGTATGTTTCTCACTTTAGCAGTTTCAATTCTAGCTTTACAAAATACTTTGGCAATGATTTTTAGAATGTATTTTTAAAATTCCTATTATTTTTTCCAATGCTTTTAACTCATATCTCATCTTAAAAAAAAAATTGTAAAACCAGACACAGTGGTGCACAACTGTAATCCTGTAACTCAGGAGGCTGAGGCAAGAGGATCACAAATTCAAGGCCAGAGTCAGCAACTTAGGGCCTTAGCAATTTACTGATACCCTGTCTCAAAATAAAAAATAAAAGGAGCCAGGCATGGTGGTGCATGCCTGTAATCCCAGCAGCTTGGGAGGCTGAGGCAGGAGATTTCGAGTTCAAAGTCAGCCTCAGCAATTTAGCAAAGCCCTAAGCAACTCAGTGAGACCCTATCTCAAAATAAAAAATAAAAAAGGGCTGGGGATGTGGCTCAGTGGTTGAGTACCACTGGGTTCAATCCCTAGTACCAAATAAAATAAAATAAAAAGGACTGGGGATGTAGCTCAGTGGTAAAGTACTCCTGAGTTCCATGCTGGTACCAATACAAACCACACACACACACTCAAGTTTTTGAGGAGCTAGGTGCTGGCCCACACAGCCTGTAGTCCCAGCGGCTTGGGAGGCTGAGGCTCTAAGTAATTTATCCAGACCTTGTCTCTAAAAAAGGGCTGAAGATGTGGCTCAGTGTTTGAGTGCCCCTGTGTTCAATCCCCAGTACCCCCCCCAAAAAAAGTTTTTGAGGAGATGATAGACTATTTTCTACAGTGACTGTGCCATTTTGCATTCCCACCAGCAATGCATGAAGGTTCCAATTCTTTAAATCCTCACCAACATTTATTTTCTTTTCTCCTTCCTCCCTCCCTTTTTCTTTCCCTCCCTTCTCTGTTTCTCTCTCTGTGCCCTCCATCTGTCTCTTCCCTCCTCCGATAATATAATAGCTAGAAGTGGTATCTCACTGGGATTTTCATTTGCACTTCCCTAATCACTTGTGATGTTAACATCTTTTTATGTGCTTATTTGCTGCTTACATAATTTTGTTTGGAGAATGTCTGAGTCCTTCACTCATTTTTGTTGTTGAGTTCCAAGACTTCTTCTTCTTCTCCTCCGCACCCCTATTTTTGTAGTGCTGAGGATTGAACCCAGGATTGCCCTGTGCATGTGAGGCAAACACTCTACCGACAGCTATATACCCAGCCCACAGGACTTCTTTATACATTATCAGATACATGATTCACAATATTTTCTTCTATTTTCACTTTTAATGGTGTCCCTATGTGCACAAAAGTGTTTAATTGCTAAAGTTCAATTTATCTAATATTTTCTTTTGGTACCTTTGCTTTGGGTGTCACATCCAAGAAACCATTGACAAATCCAATGTCACAAAGCTTTCCCTCTGGGTTTTCTTATAAGTTTTATGGCTTTAGCTCTTACATTTAGATCTTTCACTTATTTTTGAGTTTATCTATGTATATTTTGTAAGGTAAGGTCCAACTTCATTATTTTGCATATTGGTGTCCAATATTCTCCAAAACATTTTTTAAAGGACTGTTCTTTCTCCGTTGAATGATCATGGCATCATCATTGAAAATCAACTGACTGCATATGGGTTTATTTCTGGGCTCTCTAATCAGTTAGATTCCTTTGTGTATCTGTCCTATGCCTGTCAGTACTATACTGTTTTGATTACTATAATTTTATAATAAGTGTTGGAATCAAAAAACGTGAGTTCTCCAACTTCGTTCTTCTTTTGAAGATTGTTTCAGTTCCTTGGGGTCACTTGATATTTTATATGAATCTGAGGTTAGTTTTCTATTTCTGTAAAAAAAAAAAAAAAAAAGCAATGTTTAAACTTTGGTAGGTATTATATAAAATCTGTAGATTGCTTTGCATAACATTGTCATCTCACTGATATTAAGTCTTCTAATCTGTGAACAAGTGGTGACTTTCCATTTAATGTCTTTTTTTGGCATATTTTTTATTGATGCATTATAGTTGTACATAATGGTGGTATTTGTTGTTACATATTTGTACCATCTATTGTCTTTTAAAATTTTTTAGAATGTTTTGTAGTTTTCCACATAAAAATCTTTTGCCTCCTTCATTAATTCCTAAATATCCTATTTTAATACTGTCTTAAATGGAATTGTTTTCTTATTTTCCTTCTTGGATTATTCATTGTTAGTGTGTATGAAAGCAATTCATTTTTTTATTTATTTGTTCTTTTTAGTTATACATGACAGTAGAATGTATTTTGACATATTATACATACATGAACTATAACTTCCCATTCTTTTGTTTGTACATGATGTGGAATTACACTGGTCATGTATTCATATATGAACATAGGAAAGCAATGTCTGATTCATAATGCAATTCAGTTTTGTGTGTTGATTTTGTATTCTGAATCTTTTGTTTCATTGGTTGTTTAGCTGCAAAAGTTTTCTTGTGAAACAAATCTTTAGGATTTTCTGCATATATTATCATGCAAACAGGGGACTGGGGATATAGCTCAGTAGAGTGCATGCCTTGCATGCACAAAGGCCCTGGGTTCAATCCCTGCACCACAAAAAAAAAAAGAAAAAAAAAAATCATGCAAACGGAAATAATTTTACTTCCTCGTATCCAACTGAATGCATTTTTGCTTACCTAATCATTCTAGTTGGAACCTCCGATACTATGTTGAATAGAAGTAGCAAAAGTGGGTATCCTTGAGTCTGGGGTTATGGCTCAGTGGTAGAGCACTTGCCTAGCACACATGAGGCACTGGGTTTGATCCTCAGCACCACATAAAAATAAACAAATAAAGGCATTTTGCCATCTACAACAACAACAATTTTTTTTTTTTTTAAGTAGGTATCCTTGGGTCTGGGGTTATGGCTCAGTGGTAGAGTGCTTGTCTGGCACATGTGAGGTATTGGGTTCGATTCTCAGCACCACATTAAAAAGATAAATAAATAAAATAAAGGTATTGTGTCCATCTACAACTAAAAAATTAAAAAAAAATTTAAGTGGGTATCCCTTGTCTTATTACTGATCTTAAAGGGAAAGTTTTCAATCCTTCAACAATGAGTATGATATTAACTGTGTGGGTTTTTCATATTTGGCTCTATTAGTCCATTTGTACTACCATAATAAAATACCTGAGACTAGATAATTTATAAAAACAAAAAAAAAATATATTCCTTATAGTTTTGGAGGCTAAGTCCAAGATTAAGAAGCTGGAATTAGTGTCTATTAAAAGCTGCCTTCTGCTTCTAAGATGCTATCTTGTTGATTTTCATATATTGAAGCGTTCTTGTATTCCAGGAATAAATTTAACTTGGTCAAGGTATATAACTTTGCATGAAATAATATTGAATTCTATTTGTTAATATTTTGTTAAGGACTTTAGCATCATTATTCATAGGAAATATTGGTCTGTTCTCTTGGTTTCTTTTCTGGTGTTGGTATTGGGGCAATGGTGGCCTCATAATATTAGTTAGGAAGTGTTCCCACACCAATTTTTTTGGAAAACTTTTAGAAAGACTGGTGTTACTTTTTTTTTTAATTTTAAAAATTATCTATTTATTTATTTGGTACTGGAATTGAACTCAGGGGCACTTTACTATGAGCTATATTCCCAGTTAATTTTTTCCTTTGTTTTTATTTTGAGACAGGGTACTAAGTTGCTGAAGGTCTCACTAAGTTCCTGGAAGGCTGGTTTTGAACTTGAGATCCTCCTGCCTCAGCCTCCTAAGTCCCTGGGATCACAAGAGTGCAATGCTGTACATGACTTCCTTCTCTTTTAAACAGAAGCCATCTGGACCAGGACATTTCTTTGTTAGAAGAGTTTTGATTACTGATTCATTCTCCATACTAGCTTACTCAAATTTTCCTTTTTTTTCTTCATGATTCAGTCTTGGTAGGTTGTATGTTTGTAGGAATTTGTTCATTTTACCTGTGTTATCCAATTTCTCAACATACAGATGTTCATAGTACTCCCTTATAATCCTTTTACTTTTTTTTTTTTCTTTTAAAGAGAGAGTGAGAGAGATAGAGGTAGAGAGAGAGAGAATTTTTTAAATATTTATTTTCCAGTATTTGGTGGATACAACATCTTTGTTTGTATGTGGTGCTGAGGATCGAACCCGGGCCGCACGCATGCCAGGCGAGCGCGCTACCGCTTGAGCCACATCCCAGCCCCAATAATCCTTTTACTTTTAAAAAATCAATAGTAACACCTCTACTTTCTGATGTTAGTAACGAGTTCTCTCTTTATCACTGTCAGTTAGCTAAGCAGTTTTCAATTTTGTTGAAATTTTTCAAAGAAAACATTTTTGGCTTAGCTGATTTTTCTCTTTTAATTTTCTAGTCTCAGTTTTATTTATTGCTGCTCTAATATTTACAATTTTCTTCTTTTTTGCTGGATTAGGGTTTTGTTTGTTTTTCCTTAAGGTACAAAGTTAATTCACTGATTTAAAATCTTTCTTCTTTCTAGGGCTAGGGATATAGCTCAGTTGGTAGAGTGCTTGCCTTGCATGCACAAGGTCCCCAGCACCAAAAAAAAAAAAAAAAAAAAAAACCTTGTTCTTTCTAAATGTATGTGGTCACAGCTATAAAATTTTTCCCTTAATGCTTTTTTCATTTCATCCCATAAGTTTTTCTGTTATACTTTCTTTTTTTTTAATTTTTTTGAGAGAGAGAGTTTTAATATTTATTTTTTAGTTTTTTCGGCGGACACAGCATCTTTGTTTGTATGTGGTGCTGTGGATCGAACCCAGGCCGCACGCATGCCAGGCGTCGCTTGAGCCACATCCCCAGCCCTCTGTTATACTTTCATTTTCACTTGTTTTAGGTCATTTTTCTAATTTCTTTGTGATCTTTTCTTTGACTTTTAGTTGCTTCAAAATATGTAATTTAATCTTCCCACATTTGTGGATTTGCCAGTTAGTTGTTATTGATTCCTAGTTTCTCTCTATTGTGACTCAAAAATATATTTTGATGACTTCCATCTTTTTTTGTTAGTAATTGTGTTGTGGTCTAACAATTGTCCTGGAGAATTTCCAAATGTACTTGAGGGGGAAAAATGTATATTTGGCTGTTGTTGGGTGGACTGTTAGGATATTTTTGTTTATAATATTGTTCAAACCTCTATTTCCTTATTGATATTTTGCTTGGCTATTCTATCCATTATTGAAAGTGGTGTTGAGCCTCTAGCTGCATCTTAAAACTATGCATTTCTCCCTTCAATGTTCTCAATGCTTGCCACAGTCTGGCTGGGCACAAAATAACCCGGAGGTCACGAGCCACTTGTAGGTTCAAACAGGAACTACTTTATTACCCGAACCCAACGGGAACTCTCCAGAACTCCACGGAAACTCCACGAGAGCCAACGGGAACTCCGCAAGAACTCAAAAGTAGCGGGCACCCGAGGTAGCAGGAGCCGCCTTATTGCCGGACAGCAGAGGTTTATATACACAACTGAATACACAGCTTGTTTCAATTTAGCATCATCCAGTTACAGCAATCAGTCATTATCTTAATAATTATACACAGCTTAACTTAATTATCATCATCTTAATGACTCGCTGGCGTTACTTCTCAACCACTCCTTCTGGCAAAATGCCAGGCGCCATCCCGACTTGGCCATGGCCCCCAACAAATGCTTCCTCCATATATTTTACAGCTCTAATATTTGGTGCACATTTTTAATTATTTCAGTTTTTAGTAAATTGATCTCTTATTAGGACATAATGACCTTTTTATGTTCTTGTAACAGTTTTTTACTTAAATTCTTCTTGGTCTTTTATTAGTATAACCATTCCATTTCTCTTTTAGTTACTATTTGCATGGAATATCTTTTACATGATTTTGTTTTTAACCTAATTTTATCTGTAAATATAAACTGCACTCTCATAAATAGCATATAATTGGGTCATTTTTTTGTTCATTTTGCCAATCTCAGCTCTTTGTTTACAGGGTTTAATTAATTTACATTTAATGAGAACTACCGACTGACATAGAAGGACTTCTACCCTTTTGCTCTTTGTTTTCCATAGGTCTCATATTTCTTTGTCACTACTTCTAGCAGTGCCTTCTTTTGTGTTAAACTGATTTTTTTGTAGCAACACATTTTTATTCCCTTCACATTTCCTTTTTCATACATTCAATGGATATTTCCTTTGGGTTTTTTGTGGAAATTACATATAACATCTTCAAATTATAACATTTTAATTAATACACAATTCAATCACAAAAATACTACTCCTCTAAAAATTCCACTTTATGTTAATTGATATGACAAATTCATTTTTATATATCTTTCTCATTAACACAGATTTATAATTATTCTTATCTATTTCTATTCCAAATCCTATAGAAAACAAAAGTGGATTTATAAACCAAGATAACAATACTGGTTTTTAATTTCCCCATGTACTTGCCTAGACTGGTGACATTTATGTCTTAATATGACTCCAAGTTACCACGAGCATGATTTCATTTCAACCTGAAGAACTTTCTTTAACATTCTGTAGGATAGGCCTGGTAATAATTCATTTCCTTAGCTTTCACTTATCTGGGAATCTCTTAATATCTCCCTCATTTTTTCCCCAGCACTGGGGACTGAACTCAGGGCTGCCCTACCACTGAGTTACACTCTCAATTCTTTTTATTTGTTTGCTTATTTATTTATTTATTTTGAGACAGGCTCTCACTACATTGCTAAGACTGGCCTTGAACTTGCCATCCTCCTGCCTCAGCCTCCTGAATTGCTGGGATTACATGCATGCACTATCATGTCCTGCAATTTCTCCCTCATTTTTGAAGGACACTTTTGCCAGATATCTAACTCATTGACAGTATTCTTTTTTTTCTTTCAGCACTTCAAATATATCATCTAATTGCCTTATGGTTTCCAAGGTTTCTTAGATGAATCAGCTCTTTGAGAATCATTTACATATGAAAATTCACTTCTCTGTCTGCTTTCAAGATTTATCTCATGTTTGTCTCTCAACAATTTGATTATAAAGTTTCTTGATGTGGGTTTTTTTGAATTTATCCTATTTGGAGTTTGCTGAACTTCTTGGATTGTGGATAAACATATCTCATCAAGTTGGGGAGTACTTAACAATTATTTCTTCAAATAATATCACTATAATATGTATTTTGGTCAGAGTGAAGGTGTTCCAGAGGTTCTTTAGTATCAACTCACCATTCTTCATTATTTTTCTTTTTACTCTTCAGACCCAATAATGTAAACTGTTCTAACTGTAAGTTCACTGATTCCTTCTTCTGGTTGTTCAAATCTACTGTTTAACTTCACTAGAATTGAGCTATTGTACTTTCCACCTCCAGAATATGTTTAGTTCCTTTTCATAGTTTCTAGATCTTTTTGACATTATTTTGTTCTTCTTTTCTTCCTCTTTTTATTTGTAATACTATGGATTGAACCCAGGCCTCCCATGCACTAAGCATGCATTCTACCACTGAGCTACATATGCCACAATTTTTATTATATTTTGAGGCAGAATCTCACTAAGTTACAAAGGCTGGTCTCAAACTTGTGATTCTCTTGCCTCAGCCCCCCAAGTAGCTGGGATTATAGGCACATGCTACCATTTCAATCTTCATAATTAATTTCATTTTCTTCTCCTTTTCTACGTTTCCTTAGCTCTTTGAGCATATTTAAGACAGTTGTTTTAAATACTTTGCCTGGTAAGTTCAATATATAGTCTTCTTCATGTTACTTTCAATTTATTTTATTGTTATTATTTTAAAAAATATTTTAGACCATTATATCTTTTTTTAAATGTTTTTAGTTGTAGATGGACACAGTACTTTTATTTAATTAATTAGTTTATTTTTATGTGGTGATGAGGATCAAACCCAGTGCCTCACACATGCCATATGAGTGCGCTACCACTGAGCCACTACCCCAGCCCCTATATTATTCTTTTCAGTGAGCCAAGTTTTCCTGATTTTTGTATGTCTCATGACTTTTTGTTAGAAGTTGGGCACATGATTATGTGGAAATCACATTCTACACCTTTATCAAGGTCTGCTTTTTTCAATGGTTGAAGGCTGTAGTCATCCATTTGATTTGAGATTTTTCCAAACTGTTATTGCAAAGGTATCCTTTGTCTTGTGTGTTTACTGAAGTCTTTGCTGCTTTTCTCCTAATGTTGAGACAATATTGTTAGAGATATCCTTGAATACCAGGAGCTAAAACAGATCAAAAATGAAGAATCGAAGAAGCAGAAAGGAGAAAGAGAGAAAGATAAAGAGAAGGAAGAGGAAGAATAATCATCTCTCACTCCCATTCCTTGCACACTTCTGTGTTAGGACAGTTCTTCACCAGTTAGTTAGGCTTGTTCTGAGCCTAGAGGCAAGCCTCATGTGAAATCTTAGGCTAAGAATGCAAAAAATTTCCATATATACATAGTTGCCTTTGAATGCCATAATTTCCCAAATAACCTCACCCTTGCTTCTCCTCTGGACTATGGATTACCTAGTGTACCCATCTCTCCATATTTGCTTGCCTCAGGCATCTGTTGGTCTGAGGTCCCTTTGTAGCTTTCATGAGCACTGCTTTTTGCTTTTCCTGTCTATATTTTGAGCTCTGCAAGATAGCGAACAAGTCCTTCAGGTATTTCTTTGCCAGGTGAGAACTGACTTACATAATAATTCACAAATAAGCTCTGCTCTGTTCTCTCTGGTTCATAGATGACAGTTTTGTATTGGGCTGCTACAGCTCAAGACCAAAACCACCACTGTGCCATTCAACAGTGGGCAAGAGCAAGCAAAATTTTATAAAACTTTTCTACTATTTTGCAGCTGTTTTTTTCTTGAGTTTTGGCTTGGCCGCTGTAGAACTTTGGCTATTTTCAAAATCTCTCATAAAGTTGGGGCATATGGTTTCTGGTTGATTTCTTGATCCTTCTGTAAGTGAACAAGAGCTTTGAGCTTCATAGTTCATCATTTTGCTGAAGTTACTCATTTCATCTCTTTGGTTGTTTCATTTCTTAATCTGCTGTAGCTCTGATTTGTGTTATTGTTTTGCAGGTATTGATTCTTTGAGTTTTATAAGTCATGGCAATGTTTGGTCACATTTTCTTGTATGTTGGGCAAGTTTTTTTTTTCAATACATATACTTGTTTGCAAAATATACAAAGACTGGAAAACTCAACAATCAGCAAATAATGCAATTAAAAATTAACAAAACATATAAACAGGTATTTCACTGAAGAGGATAATCAAATGGCAAATAAGCATATTAAAAAATACCCAGCATTATTTGTTGTTAGAGAATGTCACATTAAAACCATTATGGGATACCTAAAAGACTGCCTATGGTTATACATATGTGTGTGTGTTTGTGTGTGTGTGTATGTGTGTGTGTGTGTATGCGCATATATATGCATATATGTGTTTCCTGTTTCTTTGTGTTTTTTTCACACATATATATGCACATATATACATATATATTTATCTATATGTATATACACACATATGCATATATTATTTTAAAATTTACAAAATAAAAAGTGTTAACAAACAATAAAATAAATCTGTTGCTGTGTACCATATGATAAATGAGAGAATGAACAATTGCAACAAAAGTATTCCAACAATCTTTTCTCTGAGCCTGACAGCAGGACTATTCAACCCACTTTCCAAAATATTGCATCATCAAACTTATTATCTACCCAATTTTCCACTGACATGTCAGGTGTTCTTTTTTTTTTCAACAATATCGATAATTAATTTAAATATAAATAAACTAGATGTTGTCATTAAAGGGTATATATGTTTGATGTGTAAAAAGCAAACAATAACTGTATGTTCTATACATATGTCACACTAAATATCAATACATGAATAGATTAAAAGCAAAATAAGAGGTAAATAAGCATGAGAAATCTGAAGTAACATTATTAATATATAATAAATTTCAAGAAAAAAGTATTTTCAGAGATAAAGAGGAACATTTCATAACCATAATAGGTTAACTTCTTCAATAAAGTATAATAATTCTAAATGTATATGTACTTTCAAAATACATGAAGTAAGAATTAGTAAAACTAAAAAGACAAATACATAATTATACGTGACAATTTTAAGCTCCTCACATTGCTGGAAGGAGTAATAATTTAGAAGGCTTAACAAGATTATCAGCCACCTTTATCTATTTGTTATTTATAGAGAACTATACACAAAAATAACAAGTAGAAAATTAATAAGGATAGACTACACTCTGTCATAAAATAAGCTTTGAGAAATTTTAAAGATGTGAAATCATGCAGACTGTGTTTACTGCATGATTTATTACATTAGAAATCAATCACCTTAAGATATATAAAACCCCACCCCCATGTCTCTACTACTTCAAAATTAAATGACACATTGATAACTATCTCACAGATCAAAAAAGAAAGCACAAGAAAAGTAAATAAAAAGTGCTTTGAACTAAGTGATAATAAAAGCTTAAAATATCAGCATCTCTGGGACAAAATAGTTCTGAGATGAACACTTACAACTTAAAGTATTTGTCTCAGAAAGTAGCTAGATTAACAATCAAATTATTTTCAAATTAGGTAGTTGGAAGAACAAATAAAAGTAAGCAGAAATGTGTGAAATAGAAAAGAAATAATACAGCCAGAAGTTGACAAAAATCTAACAAGTCTAATTGAGCAAAAAGCAAGAAAAAGTTAATATCAATGGAAAGAGAGATATCAAAACAACCCTACAGATGCTACACATGTATTAAGGTAATAGTACATTTGTATAATTACAATTATATAGCTTCATCATTTGGTCTATTTTAGAGAACAGAAACCCCTGCATGTTTACACAATCCATGTGAGTAATATGTTTTCTCCCATCCTTTCACCTTCAGTCTGTAGATGTCTCTGCCTATGAGGTGAGTCTCTTGGAGACTGCATATTTTTGGGTCTTGTTTTTTAATCCAATCCACCAGTCTATGTCTTTTGATTGATGAGTTTAGGCCGTTAATGTTCAAGGTTATTATGGAGATATGTTTGTGTTCCCGGTCATTTTGGTTTATTTCTAGATTTTAATTTGAATAGTTTCTCCTTTGTTTGACTATTCCCTTAGGTAGGTCCTCTATTTACTAGTTTTCTTTCTTTTTTTAAATTTCATCTTCATGGGATATTTTGTTGAGAATATTCTGAAGTGCAGGGCTTCTAGTTGTGAATTCTTTTATTTTTTGTTTATCATGGAAGGTTTTTATTTCATTTTCAAATCTGAAGCTTAAACTTGCTGGTTATAGGATTCTTGACTGGCATCCATTTTCCTTCAGAGCTAGGTATATGTTGTTCCAAGACCTCCTAGCTTTGAGGGTCTGGGTTGAGAAATTAGCTGAGATCTGAATTGTTTTCCCCCATATGTAATCTGATATTTTTCTCTCACAGCCTTTAAAATTTTATCCTTATTCTATATGCTAGGCTTTTTCATTACAATGTGCCTTGATGTGGGTCTGTTATAATTTTGCACATTGGGGGTACTGTAAGATTCTTGTATTTGATTTTCCATTTCATTCTTTAGATTTGGGAAATTTTGGATTTATTTCATGGAAAAGATTGTGCATTCCCTTGGTTTGTATCTCTATGCCTTCATCTACCCCAATAAATCTTAAATTTGGTCTTTTCATATTATTCCATAATTCTTGGAAGTTCTGTATATGGTTTCTTAATATCTTCTCTCTGTGGTCAACTATTTTCAAGATTATATATTTTGTCTTCATTGTCTGAGGTTCTGTCTTCCAAGTGGTCTAGTCTGTTAGTGATGCTTTTCATTGAATTTTTTTTTTTTTTTTTTGGTACCAGGGATTGAACTCAGGAGCAGCAACATCCCCAGCTCTATTTTGTATTTTATTTAGAGACAGGGTCTCAATGAGTTGCTTAGTGCTGAGGCTAGCTTTGAACTCTTGAATTTCTTGCCTCAGCCTCCCCAGTGGCTGGGATTACAGGTTTGCACCACTGCAACCAGCCTTTCCATTGAATTTTTAACTTGGTTTATTGTTTTCTTCATTTCAAGGATTTCTGTTTTTTTTTTTTTCCCCAGAATCTCCATCTCTTTATTGAAGTGATATTTTGCTACCTATGTTTGCTTTCTTACATCATCCTTTACTTCGCAAATCAGTTTATGTACACTCTAAACTCTTTCTCTGACATTTCTTCAACTGCGATATATATGTACTATATTATTAGAGTATCCTGGTTTGCTTGGGGTGATTTGTTTCCTTGTTTTTTGGGTTTGTTTTTTTTTTTTTTTTTGTATGTCTACCCTTCTAACAGTATGAATCTGAGGCAGTAAAATTTCTACCCTGTGGACTTAGGGTATCCCTGAAGGTTTCCTGTACCTCACTGTTTAGAGAGAGACAAATAACAACAACCAATGCAAACAATTTACAGCATTAAATCAAACAGTTCCTACTATGATGTCTATACTATTAATTATCACAATAAACAGAAATCATATGACCAGTTATTCCTATGATAAAAACAGCAAGTTTGCAAAAGGGTTTACATTTCAAATGGTAGACAAGGAGAGAACAGAAGTGACATAGGATGTAATGATCATGAGGGAGGAAGAGAGAAGACAGAAGTAAAAGATTAAAGGAAGCATGAAAGAGAACAATAGAGATTGGCTGTTAGCAGAAGAAAAGAGAATCAAAGGAAATAGGTAGGAGAAAAAATATATAAAGCAAAAAATTTAAATAAAAAAATAAAAGAATACAAAACAAAACTCAAATATACTAATCAAACAAACTAGTTCACAAAAAACTAATCCATGTAAAATAACTGGCTTCAAATATGTTAGAGATGAGAATAAAAAAAAAAAAAGGAAACTGTATAAATGTCCATGTACATTAAGGTCACAATTAAACTGTGAAAAAGAATAATAAAAAAAATCTTGATGAAAATTTAAAGCTTTTTTTTCCATTAGAGTTCAAAATATTCTCAGCTTCTCAGCAGTTTTAGGTGGGATGTGATGCTCTGGAATGTGATGCTCCACCCTTTGGATTGCTGGAGTAAGAGAGGTAATCCCATAGGTAGACTTCCTGGAGGCAGCATTTAGGTTTAGGAGGGCTCTAGGCTCTTCACTGAATGCTAATTGATCTGGAGATTTTAAATCAGCACACCTCCAGTGCCCAGTACTTGCTGGTCCACACTGGAGGACTTTACCCCAGGGTTCCCTGGGTTCCACTCTTGTGGTGGGGAGCCAATTCTTGGTCCCCTACGTCACCTGAAGACCCCATGTTTCCTGGTCTCGGGTTCAGTCTCCAATTTATTTGGACTGTCCCTCACCCCTTTTGAATTCTCAGCCAAATGCCTCTCTCCCAGCTGGTCCTACAAGCACTCAGATTGGAGGTTGAGGGGTAGAGCCGGGAGGGTTTCTGCAACCAGTTGTTCCCTGTGTAAATCTCTCTCCACATTTGAATTTCTTCTGGTCACTTAAGCACACTCTATGTCATGCAGTTTGTCTTTTCTGGGCCTGTATTTCCCAGAATTGGCTTCATCCATTGCCGGCCCCTGTGTGCAGTTGAAAAATGGTTCCTTCCTTTGTCCTCCACGTGCTGCCTGGAGAGATGGTGGCATCTTTCCCCACACACAGATGTTGTGAAGCAAGAGTGTCCTTCAGTTCTGTTGGCCAATGTCTTTGGTTTCTAAAAGCTCCATACCCAGATATGCCTCAGGCCTCCGAAAAATACAGGTTCCTTTAATTTCCTTATCCCTCTTCTATGCTCACAGACAGACCTCTCTGGCTGGAGTTTCCAGCCTGGCTGTGGCAGCAGTTGTGCCAATGGGGACTTTTTCCTTATTTTATCATATCCAACCTCCTGTGTCCCCAATCTGCTTTGAATGTCCAGTTTTAGGTTCCAGTAAAGTACCCCCTGCTTTTTTATTTACCCACCTTGTGGAGAAGCTGCCTGTCTGCTTTCTTGGTTGCACGCCATGGAGTAGCCAGGAAGCGACCTCCTCTATTCCACTGTCTGGGATTCTACTCTGGGCAAGTTTTTCTGGTGAATGCTCTTTGCCTATTTTTTGCTTGTTTGTTTCTATTCTTTTTCTCCTTTTTTCTTGTAGGCATTTCTACAGATCTTTGCTATTAAAAAAATATATTGTTACCCATCTTTGAATGAAGTGAGTTCTCTCTGGTAGAAGAGGATTATATGGGAGAAGAGTCAGGACATAATCTAAGACATCTGTAATTCTGCTCATGATTTGAAGTTCATAGCTAGTGAATTATTTTAGTTTTAACTTCTCCTCAGCCAAACAATATTGAAACTGCTTACAATTAGCCTCCCCTTCTCCCTTCATCCTCCTCACTACTACTAGACTAATACACAAATGGGGCTTCTTTGCTGAATTCTCACTCACTCCCACTTCCATACATTCATCAATTCAAAAAAGTGTTTGACTCCTACCACATGCCAGGTGATGCTTTTGATAACTGGGGTACAACTGGAGGGGCGGGGGAACACACAAAGATCTAGCCTTCAGGAATTCTAGTGGAAGAAAACAGAGAATACAAATAGACATCATAATTATATGATACATTATATTGTAAGAAAGTAGAAGAAACTAGAACATGGTGTAAGAATTGGGAGTGCCAGAGTGGAGTGGGGAAAAGTAATCAGACTTCAATTATGAATATGATGGTCAAGGTAGACCTCATTGATAAAGCAATCTTGGAGTAAAGATGTAAAGGAGTGGGGGGAGGAGCTATGTAGATGTCTGGAAGAAAAGTCTTTCAAATAGAAGGAGGAGCTGGTGCACAGGATCCCAGGAGAGGGACTGCCTGATATGTTTGAAAAATAACAAGGAGGGCAGTGTGGCTAGAATGGAGTAAGCAGGGAAGAGAATGGTAGAAGAGAGGATTAGAAGGGTAATGGTAAGATCAAATTATTTCATGTCCTATAGAATATAGAAAAGATGTTGACTATTCCTCTAAATGGAATATGGGCTATTGCAGGGTTTCAGAAGACAGCTGACACAGTATGGGTTAAGGGTAAATGCAAAAGACCAGTTAGAATGCTGTTTGAATAACACAGTGAAGAGATACCAGTGGATTGCCACAGCTTTGCAGCAGTGGAGATGATGGTAAGCAAATAGTTTCTAGATACATTCTGAAGATAGTTTGGATGTGGGAGATGAGATAAGGAAGCCACCAAGAACAACTCCAAGGCTTTTGGCTTGAGCAATTGAAAGGATGATGTCACTATCTACTGAGATAAGAAAGACTGTGGATATACGACCTGGGGGCAAAGATCAATGGTTCCTTTATATATTTTAGGCATGACGTATGTACAATATAGGTAAGTGAAGATTTTGACTAAACATTCAGTTATACAAACCTGGAATTTGAGATTGAATTCATTGTAGATATATAATTCTGGGAGTTGCTAGATATGTGGATTTCAAGCCATATGATTAGATGACATTACCAAGGAAATGAATACAAATAAAGAGATCAGGGGCCAGGGTTGTAGCTCAGTGGTGGAGCAAATGCCTAGCATATATGAAACACTGGGTTTGATCCTTAGCACCACATAAAAATAAATAAATAAAACAAAAATATTGTATCCATCTACAACTAATTTTTTTTTTTAAATCTTGAGCCGAGAGAGAGAGAGAGAGAGAGAGAGAGAGAGAGAGAGATCAAAGACAGGTCCCAGGACACTCCAGCATGAAACTGTTGAAGGTAAGAGGAGAAACTATTAAAGAAGACTGAGAGAGAACAGCCAGTGAAAGCCAGTGAAGTAGGAAACCAACAGACGCAGTGTACCAAGAAACAGTGAAGGGAAAGTAATCAACTGTGTCAAATGTTAATACTTCAAGAAAGAGGATGGCTAAAACTGGTTTTCTCCACGTGCAGGTATTGGTAATCATGAAAACAACTGTTTTAGGGGTTTTTCTTATAGATGTGAAAGCCATATAAGAGCAGATTTCAGAAAGAATGGGGAAATATATTGAAGATAATAATATTGACAACCTTTCAGAGGAGTTTGGCTGAAAAATAAAGATAAGGTAATAGATGACGGGGAAAGTAAAATTAAGAGAAATTTTCATTTGTTTTTTAAAGTTGTGAGCAGTAACAGAATACTTATGTCCAGTTAAGTATGACCTAGTAGAGAGGGAAATGTTAATGGCATGGGAAAGAAAGGGTAGAATATCTGGAGTGATTTCATTCAGTGAACAAAAAAGGATGGGATCTACTGTAGAAGGAAGAAGGAGGATTGTCTTTAGGTAAGAGGACAAATAGTGCCTATAGCATCTGTGTAACAGAATGTAGTGCAGATGGTGAAGGTGGGCAGATGTGGCAGCAGCAGAGTGGAGACGCTACACCCTAAGATTCAAAGATTCCTGAAGTAGGAAGTGAGGTCATCTGTTGAGTGAAGATGGAGAAGGAGATATTGGCTGTTTGATGAGAAAGAAGGTGTGAAATAGTCATCTAGGAAAATGGGGGAATGAATGGACGAGAGAAGAATAATTATGAATCCTGGGCAGCAACAGGGATCCAAGTGAAGTTCTTTTTTAAATTAATTTTTTAAATTTATATATGACAGCAGAATGCATTACAATTCTTATTACACATATAGAGCACAATTTTTCATGTCTTTGGTTGTATACACAGTATATTCACACCAACTCGTGTCTTCATACATGTACTTTGGAAAATAATGTTCATCACATTCCACCATTATTTTAAATCCCATGCTCCCTCCCTTCCCTTCTCACCCCTCTGCCCTAACTAGAGTTCATCTATTCCTCCCATGCTCTCCCTCCCTACCCCACTATGAAACAGCCTCCTTATATCAGAGAAAACATTCAGCATTTGGTTTTTTGGGATTGGCTAGCTTCACTTAGCATTATCTCCTCTAACTCCATCCATTTACCTGCAAATGCCATAATTTTATTCTCTTTTATTGCTGAGTAATATTCCATTATGCATATATGCCACATTTTTTTATCCATTCATCTATTGAAGGGCATCTAGGTTGGTTCCACAGTTTAGCTATTGTGAATTGTGCTGCTATACACATTGATGTGGCTGTGTCCCCCTAGTATGTTATTTTTTAAGTCCTTTGGGTATAGACTCAGGAGAGGGATAGCTGGGTCAAATGGTGATTCCATTCCAAGATTTCCAAGAAATCTCCATACTGCTTTCCATATTGGCTGCACCAATTTGCAGTCCCACCAGCAGTGTATGAGTGTACCCAAGCAAAGTTCTTGACATGCATTTAAAATTTTTTTCTCTAGCTTTTTCAGTTTCATGGCACAAACTCAGAACAGTAGGGAAATGGAGACACTAGTTAAGTAGAGGCGATCTTGCTAGGGTATTATCATAGACTAACTGATCTGAAGAAAGGGAAATACCTAGTTCCAACCTACTCTAGATGTTCTGTTACTTCACAGAGCAGAAAAAAACTGAGAAGCACATGTGAAGTTCACAGAGCTATAGACTCACTAAAAGGCTGAGACCTAATCCTAGGTGTATAAATGTTTCCTTTGTTTGGGGAAGGGGTGCTGGGGATTTAACTCAGGGATGCTTTACCCCTGAACTATATTCCCAGCCCTTCAATTTTTTAGTTTGAGACAAGGTCTTGCTAAGTTGTTTAGGGCCTAAATTGATGAGGCTGGCTTCAAACTTGGAGTCCTCCTGCCTCAGTCTCCCAAATTGCTAGGATTACAGGTGTGTGCCACTGTGCCCAGCTTATAAAATGCTTCTTTTCCCTGTACATCAGACCACCATATTACTTAAGGCCTATTTATACCAGTTCCTTTCCCCAAGTGCATCGTATCCTGTTATTAAGAAACAATTATAAGGCATACTGAAAAAAAAAAAAAAGGTAGTTTCAAAACAAAGCAAGCATCAGAACCAATCTTGGAAATGATGTTTGAATTATCAGACATGGAATTTAAAGGAACTATAATTAATATGCTAAGGTCTCAATATATAACGTAGACAGCATGCAAGAATATTAGGACAGCTGGGCACAGTGTACTCCTGTAATCCCAATGGCTTGGGAGGCTGAAGCAGGAGGATCCCAAGTTCAAAGCCAGCCACAGTATAGCAAGTCCCTAAGCAACTAAGTCAGACCCTATCTCAAGATAAAAAATAAAAAGGGATGGAGATGTGGCTCAGTGGTTAAGTGCCCCTGGGTTCAATCACTGGTACCAAAAAATATTAGAATAAAGTAAGCAGAAAAATGAAAATTCTAATAAATAACCACTAAAAAAAAATGCTAAAAGCCTGGTGGGGTGGCACAAACATGTAGTCCCAGCTACTCAGGAGGCTGAGGTAGGAAGATTGCTTGAGAGAAGTAGTTCAAGGCCGGCCTGGGCAACACAGAAAGACCCCATCTTTAAAAAAGGAAATAAAATATAAAAAACACTGTAACAGTCAATACCCAAAACAAAAACAAAAACAAACAAAAAATACTGTAACAAATGAGGAATGCCATTGATAGGCTTACTAGTAGACAGCACATGGTGGAAGAAGAAATCTCTGTGAGGATATATCAACAGAAACCTCCAAAACTAAAAAGCAAAGAGAACAAAGACAGGAATGGGGTAGGGGAGAAGGAGGAACCCGTGATAGAATATCCAAGAACTGAAAAACAACTAAAACCAACAGACAAACAATGACGACAAACATACATAATGGGAACACTAGATGGAGGAAAAACAGAAAGTAGCAGAGGAAAATATTTGAAACAATAATATAACTGAGATTATCCCACTCAGTAATGTCTGACCCCAAACCACAGATCCAGAAAGCTCCAAGAACAACAAGTGAGACAGTAGCCTAAACAACAACAACAACAATAACAACAATAACAACAACCCCAGACTCCTACATATATCATTTTCAAAGTGCCAAAAATTAGAGATAAAGAAAATTTCCTGAAAGAATAATAGGAAAAAAACACCTCTCTATAGAAGAGCAAAGGTAAGAATTACATCTGGCTTCTCCACAGAAACCATAAAAGTAAGAAGAAAGTGAATACTTAGAAGTGGTGAGAGAAAGAAGAAAGTCATCATTGATAATTCTGCACCCTGAAAAATTATCCTTCAAAAGTGAAATGGAAATAAAGACTTCTTAGACAAGGAAAAATTCAGGTAATTTCTTGTCAGTAGACCTGCCCTGCAAGAAATGATAAAACAGGGGCTAGAGTTGTGGCTCAGTGGTAGAGCACTTGCCTAACATGTGTGAGGCCCTGGGTTCAATCCTCAGCACCACATAAAAATAAATAAACAAAGTAAAGGTATTGTGTCCAACTACAACTAAAAAATAAATGTTTTTTTAAAAAAAGAAATGATAAAATGAGTCCTATGGACAGAAAGAAAATAATATACATTCATCATGCCTTATCCATACTTTCACTTTTTGAAGGTTTACTTATGGTCTATAGCAGTCTGACAATATTAAATGGAAATTGCCAGAAATAAACAATTCATAAGTTTTAAATTATGTGCCACTCTGACTCATGTGAATTAATCTTGTACCATCCTTGGGGATCATTTCTTTACCCACTGTATCCTCTTTGTATCTGCTACCTACTCATAAGTTACTTAATAGAGGGATTACTTATCAGAAACTGTCACAGCATTGTAGTACTTAATGATGTGCCCAAAGCACAAGAGTAGTGATGCTGGCACTTCAGATATGCCAAAAGGAAGCCACAAAGTACTTCCTCTAAGTGAAAAGTTCTTGCCTTATTAATAAAGGAAAGAAAAACATTGAATGCCAGTGTTGCTAAGATCAACAGTAAGAACAAATTTATCTGTGAAATTGTGAAGAAGGAAAAAGAAATTCATGCTATTTTGTTATTGCACCTCAAAGTGTAAAAGTTCCAGCTGCAGTCTGTGATAAATACTTTGTTATGATGAAAAAGGTATTAAAGTTGTATATGTATGTATAGGAAAAACACAAAATGTATAGTATTTGGTACTATCCATGGTTTCAGTTATCCACTGGGGATCTTGAAACACATACCCCCTAGATAAGGGTGACTAGTACTAGATCTACGTGAAGAAAACAAAGTGCATTGAATAAGAAAAGAAAAAATAAACTTTTTTCTTTTTCTTTTTTTTGGGGGAGGGGAAGGGGATATCGGGGATTGAACTCAGGGGCACTCAACCACTGAGCCACATCTCCAGCCCTATTTTGTATTTTGAGTTGCTTAGCACCTCACTTTTGCTGAGGCTGGCTTTGAACTTGCAATCCTCCTGCCTCAGCCTCCAGAGCCGAGGGCGGGCACCCAGCTTATTTTTCTTATTCTTAATTGAACAGTTTGTTCAAAATCATAATAGCAACAATGTGTTAGATTATGTATACTTAATAGGAGGAATTAGAACTATTTTGTTATTATAAGGTATACTAATGGGGAGGTAGTATGGTGTTATTTAAAACTTCAATTAGCTGTAATTATATATTGCAAATTCCAGGGCAACCACTTTTTAATAAATTTTCAAATGTATAGATGATATACAAGAAAGTAAAGAAAGTGGAATCATATAAAATGCTCAATTAAGATCACGAAATGAAGAAAAATAGAAGACACAACAGAAACCAAGAGCAAGAGCAACTTATAGGAAAGAATAAGAAATACTGTAAATATTAATCCAACTATATCAAAGTAACTAGTTTGAATATCAATAGTTGTTTCAGTCAGCCTTTTTCTCTGCTGTAACCAAAAGACCAACAAGAACAATTAAAGAGGAGGAAAAGTTTGTTGCTCACAGTTTCAGAGGTTTCAGTCCAATAGACACTCAACTCCATTGCTCTGAACCCTACATGAGGCGGAACATCATGGCAGAAGAGTGTGGAGAAGGAAAGCAGCTCGGGACAAGGCAGGAGGAAGCAGAGCTTGCTCACCAGGAACTAAATATGAATTCCAAAGGCACTCCCCCAAGGACCTCCTTCAGCCACACCCTACCTGCTTCTAGTTATCACCCAGTTAATCCAAGTCCGTGGGTTAATCAACTGATTAGGTCACACCTCTGATAATCTAATAACTTCACCTCTGAATATTCTTGCTTGTTTTATACCTGAGCTTTAGGGAGACACCTCATATCTAAACCATAGCAATGGTTTAAATGTATCAATTAAAAGATATTTTATCAGAGTGGATCAAAAAATAAAACTCAATGATATATTCTCTACAAGAAAACCCACTTCAAATATAAAGATGCTTATAAATTAGAAGTAACTGGATGGAGAAAGACACACCATGCTAAAACTAATTAAAAGAAAGGAGTATCTACATTAATTTCAGACTGAGCAGTCTTCAAAGAAAAGGAAGTTATCAGGGATGGGGGGGGCTTTACATAATAAAAAAAAGGAATAGATTTTTCAAAAGACATAATAATCTTTAATATGTATGTGTCTAGCAACAGAGTGTAAAACTACATGGGGCAAGAACTAATAAATGAATCCTTTATTACACTTCAACATTCCTCTTTCAGATAATGACAGATTCATAGTTGGGGATGTAGCTTAGTGTGTACAAGGTTCTGTGTTTGAGCTGCAAAAGAATGAAAGAGAGAGAGCTTGTTTGTTGCTCATGTGTCTCAGTGGTTAAGCAGCACTCCTGGGTTCAATCCACAGTAATATTAATAAAACACACACACTCTCACATATACATACATATATACACAGATATACACACGTGCACTATATATACACACACACATTTTTGTGGGATGCAGTGAAAGCTGTACTTAGAGGGAAATTTGAAGCATTAAATACATATATTAGATAAGAAATGTTTATATCTGTAGGTCTTTTTTCTTATGTGGATAGTTTCTACAGAAAGAAATTCTCTAATTTCCTGCCTGCAAGGTCATAGATCTGGCAGTCAACATCCTTAGAACCAGGAAAAACACTGGGAATATCCCCATGCAGTAGACTAACTAGCTCAATTCCCCACTTGCAGTAAGGTTTCACCTATGCCTGGTGTATTAATTCAGGAAGCACAGCTTCATCTATGCTCCTCTGTTAATGCAGGTATATTCAGAGACGAAACCATTGGATTTCCTAGTTGAACCATAGAATTCAATATGAAGAAACCCAGAGCACATAGAGAGGTCATATGCATGTGTGTCACCATCCCAGCTAGTGTTCTAGCCAACAGCCAGCATTAACCACCAGATATGTGAGTGGATGAACCTTCACTTGATTCCAGCCCCAAACTTGAGTCTCTTGACTGAGTTCCAGACACTGTGAGGCAGAGATTAACCACTTTCACAGTGCCCTATATGAATTCTTATCCCACAGGAATCATGACAAATAATAAATGATTGTATTTGTTATAACTACAACATTTTTTTAAATTTGGATTTTTATTTGTAATAGCCAAGACATGAACATGTGTTTAATTCAAATGGAATAACCACTACATTTTGGGGGAAATTCATTTGTTACTCGGTAATAGATAACTAATACACCCTAGTCTATTTGGCGGGGGTGGGGTACCAGGGGTTAAACCCGGAAACACTAAGTGACATCCCCCAGCCCTTTTAATTTTCTGAGACAGGGTCTTGCTAAATTGCTGAGGCTGGCTTTGAATTTGTAATCCTCCTGCCTCAGCCTCTCAAGTCACTGGAATTACAGGCATGCACTACTTTACCCGGTCTAAAATATCCTAGTTTTCAGCAGTCTCTTGACCTTTACTTTGTTACAGTGTTTTGTTGCAAAAATCAGCTTCCTTCCTTTCTATCCTCCATGCCCCCTGTGGCAGCATTTGATTTACCTTACTCTTATCAACTAAATCTAATCCCACTCCCCCGCCCTTGCCCTTTTGTTGTTGTTGTTGTTGTTTTTGGTACCAGGAATTTAACTTAACCACTGAGCCACATCCCCAGCCCTTTTTAAATTTTCAGACAGTCTCCCTAAGTTGCTTAGGGGCTCACTAAGTTGCTGAGACAGGCTTTGAACTTAAGATCCTCCTGCCTCAGCTTCCAGAGCCACTGGGATTATAGGTGTGTGCCACCACACACCGGCTACTATTATGCTTATTTTTTTAATCCCATGGTTTATTTTTGTATATTCAAGAATATGAAACATCAAAATGTATGTTTTCAATACACATTTAATTCACCATTTCTCTCCTCTAACTTTGTGACAAGAAACAAAAATGATCTACAGCTAGCTTATACAAACACACATATATATAAAGCATTCTTATGGCTTTCAAATAACTGAAGGAACCGTTGAATGACCAAGATATGGGGAGGAAAGAAGCTAGGAGATCCTCACTAAACATTTATAGCCCTCTTGTCTAGAGCAGTATTCACCAAAAGACAAATATAAGCCACAGATATTTGTTATAACCACAACATTTTTTTTTAAATTGGATTTTTATTTGTAATAGCCAAGACAGGAGTATGTGTTTAAGTCAAATTTTACATTTTCTAGAAGCCACAAAGAAATAAAAAGAAAAAGAAAGGAAGAAGAAAAAAAGAAGAAAGGAATTGAGGAAGGGAGGGAGAGAAGGAGGAAAAGGAGGAACAGAGGAAGAGGTCAAATTAATTTTTGTAGCCTTTATTTGACCAAATAAATACCCAAAATATCCCTTCAACATATAAACAATATAAAGATGCATTAATGACATTTTTTACATCTTTTTTTGGTTCTCTTAAATATACTGTACAATTTATACACACAACACATTTCAATTCAGATTAGCCACATTTTAAGTGCTCACTGGCCACGTGGTTTGTGGCTATCATATTGGATAGTCAGATATAGAAAATGATTATTGCCTTGAAGGAATTGAACTCCATTTTTTTTTTTTTTTACTGTCTTTTATGTTCAAATTTCCACAAGAGTCCATCTTGGACCTATCCTGGAACAAAACATTGGTCCATCTTGGACCTATCCTGGAACAAAATCAGCATACAATATTAAAGATGTGGCCACTGGGTGTCATCTTGGATATTGGAGAAAGTGGAAGTTTAGGTCAGGCAGCCATCCCCAAAGCGGACTCATACACTCTTATGTTAAAATTTAATAATTTCACATGCAACATTTTTATTAACCATGTCTTTACTTTCTGATGTTTTGACATCTTGGAGAGATGAGATCTGAAAAGACTGCCTCTCTCAAGGCGGGCCAAATCCTAAAGGACTCCCCTGCAAGTATGCCTTTCACATAAGTCAATCTGAAGTCCACACTTGAACCACCTTTTCTACCAGGCTTTCGTAATGTCCCATACTCTCCTGCCCTGTTCACCCAGAGTCAGGTACCACAACACTAGGAAGAGGCCCTATGTTCCAGAGTCCACTGTGAATATCCAAGCCATTCTTAAACCTGCTTACCTTGCCTTACCTGTTCCACCCCATGGAAACCACAGTTAAGACACTTGCCTACACTCTCTCACTGTCTCCTAACTGACCCCAAAGCTTTCCCCAGTCCCAGCATGAAGGGCTACATTGTCTGTTTCTCAGCATTAGTAAATATTGTAAATTTCTTCCTTTATAACAATCATTTCTATGTCTGTATATCTTGCCATACCTGATTATCACAGTCCTGAGTTCACGGTAAACAAATATTATACATCTCATAAGGTTTCTGAGTACAAGATGGTACTCAGTGAAACCTCTGCCTCTCATTTGCCCAGTTTCTCCCCATGTCCCATGAGTAGCCCCTGTTCTTAGTTTTTTCTGGATTTCTCCAAAATTTCTCTACAGTTAAGCAAATAAAAATATTTTCTTCGTCTTTGCCAAAAACACAGTGTAGCATATCAACTGCAATAGCTTTTTTTTTTTGGTACCAGGGATTGAACTCAGGGGCACTTGACCACTGAGCCACATCCCCAACCCTATTTTGTATTTTATTTAGAGGCAGTGTCTCACTGTGTTGCTTAGTGCCTCGCTTTTGCTGAGCCTGGCTTTGAACTTGAGATGGTCCTGCCTCAGTCTCCCCAGCCACTGGGATTATAGGCATTTACCACCACACCTGGCCTGCAATAGCTTTTAATCAGCTCGTGTCTACTGATGCCACTGCTCCTATGTTTGATATCCTTGTAGAAGTTTTAAAAATCCTTACATAGTCATGTGTGGTTTCTTTAACTCTTCTATTATTGTTAGGGAAAATCTTTTATCTTTCATGGCACTTCATCTATTACAGCACCTCTCACATGGTCAGTAAAAGTGAGAGAAACTGAAAAAGATGATCAACAGATCTCTGTGGAATAAATGAGTTACTACTGGGAAAATGTATGTTACACCTACCCTTTTCCAATAGTAACCCAGTTTCATAACCATTGTGTTTTTTAAATTACATTTTTAAAAACCATATGGTTGTCTCAGTTTCTTTATAGTTGGAATACTTTTAGCATTTAAAGGATAGGTCAATAGTATTTTGGGAGTCTATAAAAAGATAAGTATAAAAACTCATATCAGAACTTTATTCAAACTTAACATCTATTAAAAACTTCCTTAAATAATTTAATCAAGATTTAGCTGTTTTGTTTTCTAAGGAATAGACTTCCATTTTTATTTGAAAACTCTGTGAGGAACATGAAGGTGTAAGACAAAACCAAGAAGAAATCAGATTAACCAAGAACAAAAAGAAAAAAATAATATATTTCCAGAAAGCGCTATCAGAAGTTAAATGACTCACCAAAAAAATCCCTGCTCCTCTGATCATTCTAGTATGAATTCTGATCCATGCTTTTTTATGGTTCAAAAGCAAAAGCTTCCCTTAGAAGTGGTCCATAGTTAAGTAAGGTTTAATCTATAGCCAATCCCACTGTGGTATTACAAGTATTTTTTAAAAATTTTTTCCTTTTGAGGAAAATGATCATTTGTTCTCAGGACAAAACATAATCCTGAATTCCAAATATCATCATCCCTTTTGTTATCAAGAGCAAATATTGATCAAAGGCAGGACATGTCTTTGTTCTCATGGGTCCTCAGGGCCTAGAATTGTGCCCTGTTTGTTGAGTAGAAATAAGGAGTCTGCTGTCAAGAAACTAATGATCCAGAATGAATTTTAGCACTTTGTACAACTTCTCCTAGATATGTACAAATCAGAGGGGAAAATTCATTCTGTGTATGTGTGTGTTATTAACGATTGAACCCACAGGCATTCTACCTCTGAGCCATATCATCAGTCCTTTTAAATTTTCTTTTTATCTTGAGATAATCAAACTTGAGATCCTCATGCGTCAGCCTCCTGAATCACTGGGATTACAGGTGTGCGTGGTCCACTATAATCTACATTTTAAAAGCTTTTTAAAACAGTGGGGTAGGGGCTGGGATTGTGGCTCAATGGTAGAACACTTTGCCTAGCATGTGTGAGGCACTGGGTTCCATTCTCAGCACCACATAAAATAAATAAATAAAGGTATTGTGTTCATCTAAAACTAAAAAAAATATTAAGGGGCTGGGGTTGTAGCTCAGTGGTAAAACACTTGCCTAGCACGTGTGTGGCACTGGGTTCAATTCTCAGCACCATATATAAACAAATGAATAAATAAATAAAGGTCCATAAATAACTAATAAAAATTTTTAAAAATATATTAAAAAACAAACAAATACTGGGGTATTATTTATGCTAGTATAAGTACAAATCTTAAGTGTATAGCATAATGAAACTTAACAAATGAATATTTTTATGGAGCCATCACCTAGGTCACAATATAGTATATATCTAGCACCCTGGAAAGTTCTTTATTTACCCTTCCAGTCAGTCTTGACTTGTACTATCATAAATTAATTCTGGGGTTGGGATTGTGGCTCAGCGGTAGCACGCTTGCCTAGCTTGCATGAGGCACTGGGTTCGATTCTCAGTACCACTTCTAAATAAGTGAAAATAAAAGTCCATCAAAAACTAAAAAATATTTTTAAAAATTCTGCTTGGTTTTGAACATTACATAAATGGATAAATGGAACAATACACTGTGTTCTCTTTGGGTCTCACATACTTAAAAGTATGTCTGTGAAATTCATCCTTGCTTTTTTTTTTTTTTTAATATACTGGGGATTGGGGCTGGGGATGTGGCTCAAGCGGTCAGGCGTTCGCCTGGCATGCATGCGGCCCGGGTTCGATCCTCAGCACCACATACAAAGATGTTGTGTCCGCCGAAAACTAAAATAAATAAATAAATAAATAAATATTTAAAAATTATCTCTCTCTCTTTCAAAAAAAAAAAAAAAAAGATACTGGGGATTGAACCAAGGACCTCATATATGCTAGGCAAGCACTCTATTACTGAGCTATATCCCCAGATCTTTTTGTTTTATTTTGAGACTGGGTCTCACAAAGTTGCCCATGCTGGCCTCAAACTTGATATTCTTCTACCTCAGCCTCTTGAGTAGGTGGAATTCCAGGTGTGCACTACCACATCATCCGTGTTCTTTTTCAGTGCTGAGTAGCATTTATAATATAAACATATCACAATTTACATGCCATTCTCCTAGTAATGGACATTTGGAAGGTTCCCAGTTTAGGCTGGCATAAATAAAGCTGCTTTGAATAGCCATTTTGTTTGTTTGTTTGTTTTCCAGTACTGGAGATCAAACCCAGGGCAGTCATGCAATCTAAGCAAGCACTCAACCATAGAACTACATCTCCAGCTCTTCATATTTAAAAAAAAAAATTTTTTTTTTTTGCACAGGAGCACCTTTTTTTGTTGTATGATAGTGTGAATTTCAGCACATATAGATTTATATAATCTCTACAACAATCAGGATATATTTCCATATCAAACATGTCCTTGACCTAGGCATTAGACCAGAGACCCTGCATGCCTACTAGAAGAAAAAGTAGGATCAAATCTCCATCATGTCAGTTTAGGAACCAAATTCCTCAACAAGACTCCTAAACTGCAAGAAGTAAAATCAAGAATCAATAAATGAGATTTTATCAAACTAAAAAGTTTCTTCACAGCAAAGGAAACAATCAAGAACATGAAGAGAGAGCCTACAGAATGGGAGAAAATCTTTGCCACCTGCACCTAAGACACAGCATTAATCTCCAGGATATATAAAGAACTCAAAAAACTTAACACCAAAAAAAAAAAAAAAAAAGATCTAATCAATAAATGGGCAAAGGAACTGAACAGACATTTCACAGAAGAAGAAACACAAATGGTCAACAAAGACATGAAAAAATGTTCAACATCACTAACAATTAGAGAAATGCAAATTTAAACTACACTGAGATTTCATCTCAATCCAGTCAGAATGGCCATTATCATGAATACAAGTAATAGCTGAGCAGGGTGGCACATGCCTGTAATCCCAGCAGCTTGGGAAGCTGAGGCAGGAGGATTGCAAGTTCAAAGCCAGCCTCAACAAAAGTGAGGTGCTAAGAAACTTAGTGAGACCCTGTCTCTAAATAAAATACAAAATAGAGCTGGGGATGTAGCTCGGTGGTTAAGTATCCCTGAGTTCAATCCCCGGTACCCGCCCTCCCCCAAAAAGAATACAAGTAATAATAAATGTTGGTGAGGAGGTGGGGGAAAAAAAGATACATTCATACATTGCCGGTAGGACTACAAATTGGCAACCACTCTGGAAAGCAATATGGAGATTCTTCAGAAAACTTGAAATAGAACCACCATTTGATCCAGTTATCTCACTCCTCAGCATACACCCAAGGGATTTTAAATTAGCATACTATAGTGATGAGGCCACATCAATGCTCATAGCAGCTCAATTCACAATAGCTAAGCTATGGAACCAACCTAGGTGCCCTTCAACAGATGAATGGGTAAAGAAAATGTGGTATATATACACAATAGAATATTACTAAGCAATAAAAAAAAGAATAAAATTACGGCATTTGCTGATAAATGGATGGAACTGAAGACTATCATGCTAAGTGAAATAAGCCAATTCTCCAAAACCAAAAGCCGAATATTCTCTCTAGTATGCACTCACAATAGGTGGGAGTAGAGGTATGGGAGGGTGGAGGTTCACCGAACTGGACAAGGGGAAATGGAGGAAAGGGAGTGGGGATCGGAATGGGAAAGACAGTAGAATGAATTGGACATAAATTGTTCATATATGAATGCACGACCAATGTAACTCCACATTAAGTACAACCACAAGAATGGGAAGTTATACTCCATGCATGTATATTATATCAAAGTTGACTGTCACGTATAATTTTTAAAAAATAAAACAAAAAAAATTTTAAAGCATTTCGGTCCCCCTTTCCTGAAGTAGTCACCCCTCACCTCAACCCTAATCCCTTACAATCAGAGATCTATTCTCCATCATCACAGTTTTGTCCTTTTGAGAATGATACCTGTATCATGTAACCATCGCAGACTGAGTTTTCACTCAGATAATTCCTTTGCTATTTATCAGTAGTACATTCTTTTTTTATTGTTGACATTATTACATGTCTTTTGATGAACATAAGCACTCTTTTCTATTGGGTGTATTCGTGGGGGTGGAATTGCTTTATCATAGGACATTTGTATGTTTAATGTCAGCAGGCAGTATAGCCAGAGAGTTTTCCCAAGTGGTTGAGCCAGCAGTGTAAGAATTCTAACTGCTTTGTCTTTACTCACATCTAAGCAGCATCCTGGTCCCTGTGTATGTAGCACTTTAGCCATTCTTGAAGGTGCAAACATAACTAGATTTTAAAGCTTGTCATAAATCATGAAAAGAATTAGTCATCTGCAGCAGATGCTTTTGGTGACCTGCCCAGATTCCCTGGGATCCCTTTTGCTATTCCACAGCAGCAGCAGGTGCTGCTGCTAAGGGCTTCCTCACACCTGTAACTTTATCCTGCACGTGTCCTTGGGCAACTGGAGTAGCCAGTTTCCAAACCGCTCTCCTCTCTCTCTCTCTCTCTCTCTCTCTCTCACACACACACACACACACACACACACACACTAAGGCAGTTGAAACCAAAGGTTGACTGATGTGGGGTACAAAAGCCCAGTCCCATGCCCCAAGGCAGAAAGATTCAGTGTTGCAATTTATACTTCAGAGCTCCCAAGGGAAGGGGGGGGGTGGGGGCTGAGCCAGTGCCAGGACTTCATAAGCCACATCCTGTTTGGCTTTTCCTGCTGGCTCATCCTGCCCCCTCTGTCCCTCACAAGTCTTTCCTGTGAGCACCCCATCCCTGTAAGAAAGCACTGGCACACCGCTCCCCAAGTTCAGCCTAGCTGCCCGGAAACCTGACCCAAGGTACCTCTGCAGCATCCGTTTCTCTGTCCCCCTTTCCTGAAGCCTCTGTTGTCTATGGGCTGTCCAGTTAGAAAAACACTTGACTGCAGTTAATAGAAAACCTGTTCCCTTTCTACCCTGAAGCTGTAACTTAAACAAATAGGTGTTTGGTTTTCCTCAGGCAATTTTGACAAGGGGACAAGCACCAGTGTAGTTGCAAGTTTCCCAGCAGAGCCAGGAGATAAATGAATCCCTCTTGACCTTCTTCCTCCTTGCCCTTCAGGAACCTGCCTTCCATGATGGTCCCTTCTTTTTATGTCCCCCCACGGGGCCCAGGGATGTTTGGATGCCCACTCTAGTTACTAGCCATAGGTACCCTGAGAGAATGCTCATGATGCTGGGGGTGCTTCAAAACACACACACATACACACACACACATACACAGATATTAACACATACAACATTTTATGCCAAACAATAGAAATGTTTAAATTCTGGGATTGTTTTCTCTAGGTAAGTTAATAGCTGGGCAGTTAATCTCATCAAACTTTGTCCTCTAGATGTTTCTCCACATAGGAAGAACTCAGATTGGGGGTGGGGGAGGGCTCTGTAGTAGAGTGCTTGCCTAGCATACCTGAAACCCTGGGTTCAATCCCCAACACTGTAAAAAAAAAAAAAGCTTAAATAAGCTCATTCATTCTTGGGTATTAATGATTAATAGCATTCACTCATTCTTTAGTTTAATTAACATTTATAAAGGGGTCTTATCCAGGCTCTGAATATAAACAATACATTGTCCTCTTTTTTTCCCTTTAGTTGTAGATGGACATTGTACCTTTATTCATTTATTTTTATGTGGTGCTGAGGATCGAACCTAGCACCTTGCTCGTGCTAGGGGAGCACTCTACCACTGAGCCACAACCTCAGCCCCTACATTGTCCTCTTTTAAAAACCTGTGAATATGTATTGTTGCATTTCCCACTCTATATTATAACTGTCAGTTTGTTTGTATTATCCACTAGGTTGGAAGCTTCCAGAGATCAAGAACTATGTTTTGTCTTTGTGTTTCTAACTTAGAGACTGGAACATACTACATGCTTGTGAAAAACAGCAGGGCAGAGAGGGATCAGGGAGAAAGAGAGAAAAAGGTAGAACTATGGTTTGGATATGGTTTGCATGTGACCCCCCCGAAAGTTCACAAGCTCTAAGCTCTTTTCCCAGTGTAGTGGTATGAGAGGAGGGGCTTAGTGGGAGGTGATGGGTCTAATGTAATTTTCATGGGCTCCCACCTAGCTCCCCAAAATGCACGTTATTATAAAAAGAGTGTGTATAGCTTCTGAATGTTTCTGGCTTTCTGTCTTGTCATGTGATCTCTCTCCCCCATGTGTGTTCTCACCATGATGCCACCTGCCATGTTGTAATATATCCAGAAGGTCCCTGTCAGATCCAAGTGAATATGAGTGCCATACTCTTGAATCTCCAGAACATGGAGCTAAATAAACTTCGTTTCCTTATAAAGGATCCAGCCTCCAGTATTTTGTTATAGCAACAGAAAAATGGACTGAGACAGATGAAAAGTGGATAGATTAAAGATGGTCACTAAGTCTTTGCTGTTTTCCTCATGAAGAAATTGAAGGCTATTTTCACTCTTTTGAATCTGCTGATTTTGTGCCTTGCATTGGTCAACAGAATGCAGCATAGGTGATGATATTCCAGTTCCAAACCAACACTTGAAGAAGGCCTGGTAGCTTTTGTAAGAAGTCCAACTTCATTGAGATCAGCATGCTGTGAGGAAGTCAAGATAACTTTGTGGAGAGGCCATGAGGAGGGAACTGAGGAGCCAAGCAAATAGCAAGGTCTGAGGTCTAGACATATGGCCCCAGTTGAATTCTTTTAGCCAGACCTCAGCTATTTGAACTATTTTAGCTGAAGCCCCAGATGTGGTAGAACATAGATGAGCTATTTACACCATACTCTGACCAAGTTACTGACCCACAATTCTTTTAAACTTTTATTTTATTTATTTATTTTTAGTGTGGTGCTGAGCATCGAATCCAGTACCTCACACATGCTAGGCAAGTGCACTGCCACTGAACCCCAGCCCCAGCCCTCAAATAAAATTTTGCATTAAGATATTGATGTTATTACACAGCAACAGATATATGAAAAGACATATGAATTATCTTATTCACCCTGAAAAACAATTTGCTATTTCACCATGTCCATCTTATTCTATTTAAGATGTCTGCAGGAAGAAAGTAATTCTCTGCATTAAGTAAAAAATTATAATAGTTACAGATATTGAACAGAGAAGTATTTCTGGCATACTGCCATGCTTGAATGGTTATATTGGATGCCTTGACCAAGGTTGGAGGGAGTCCAGGGTATACAATGCATGAAACTCAATTGTCTACTATGATCAGGGAGTCAAGGTAAATGAATAAAGTTGGTCAGTCATGGGAGGCAAAGAGAACCATGAAAATGAATGGAATGGGAACCACCAGCTTTGAACGCCAGACAATTATAGTCATAGGAAACATAGGATTTCTATTGATGGATTTCTTTTTTTTTTCCCCTAAAATACCCAGATTTTAAAATAAAACCTCCATGTTTTATAGCTAGGCCACTAGCTTCCTGGTTTAGTGATTGATGGAGAGCATTGGACAAGCTGTCATGCTCATTTCACATTTCATTTGTGTATCTCCAGGCACTGTGTGTGGTTATTAAAAAGGAAAGTCTAACACTTTACAGCAAAGTCCAACCGGATCAGAATCAGTACTTGAAGTTGTTAAGTGTTGGTGCGCATGTGTAGTAATGTTATCCTCTGCTGATGGATGTGTGAACTGCTCTAACCCTTTTGGAGAACTGTTTGTAAATAACTAATAAGATTAGCCAACAATACTACTCCAAGAGAAAAGCAAATGTATGTTTACCAAAAGACAGGCATTAGAATGTTCATGGAGCCAGGAGTTGCAATCCCAGTCAGTGGCTTGAGAGGCTGAGGCAGGAGAATTGCAAGTCCAAAGCCAACCTGTACAACTTGGCTAGGACCTAAGCAACTGAATGAGACCATGTCTCAAAATAAAAAAAACAAAATGACTAGGAATTTAGCTCAGTGGTTAAGCACTCCTGACTTTAATCCTTGATATATTACACACACACACACACACACACACAGAGATATATTTCTTTTTCATAGAAACACTATCAGTAGTAGTCAAATCCTGGGAACAAATACTGGCCATCAAAAGTAGAATGGTGCTATAAGTTGGATCTGAAATAACCCCCCCCCAAGCGCCCACATGTTAAAGTCTTGGTCCCTAGGGAAATACTAATGGGAAGTTGTGGAATCTTAAAGAGCAGGGCCTCGTAGGAGTTACTCAGGTTTTCAGAGGTCATGCCCTTTAGGGAAATTATGAGGCCCTGGTCCCTTCCCTTTCTCTGTTTTGCATCCTGGTCAAGAGATGAGTGGTTTTTCTCTGCCATGTCTCCATCATGACATATTGCCTAGCCACAGGTCAAACAGCAAGAGGGTCAACTAATTGTGAATTGAAATCTCCAAAACTGTGAGCTCAAATAAACTGTTTTTTTTTTCTTTATAAGTTTATTCTCTCAGGTATTTATTATAGTGATGAAAAGCTATCACAATTTTTTTAAAAAAATTAACTTCTGTGATTAATCAATAAAACTCTATGTACATATTTTCAAAAAAGCTAAACAAATTGATGAATAAATCATAAATGAAATATTAAGCAATGCAAAAAAAAAAACCTTCACAATGGAAATATATGTGTGTTTTATGAAACAACAGATAACACAAAACAAAATGTCAAGTGAAAGATTCAAAGAAAAGATCATACCATATGAGACAGTGTGTAAAAGCCCTGGTTGCCCCACATCCCCATTTCCTTTGGCATAGAAAATTCAAAAATAGGTTAAACTCACCTGTGCTTTAGGTTTAAGGGTGACTGCCCTGGACAAGGGAATAGTGACTAGATGGAGTGTTAGAGTCTGTAAACAAGTCAAAATAGCACCTGGCATTTTGCCAGGGGAATGTTAGAGTTTGTAAACAAGTCTGGATGGCGCCTGGCAAAATGCCAGAGGGAGTGGTTTGTGAAGTAACACCAGCGAGCCATTAAATGTGGAGATTCGTTATTGGTTGACTGATGTATCTAGTTTATGTTAATTAGATAAGCTGTGTGGAATGTATAAATACCGCTCCTGTCCTACAATAAATGGCTCCTACTCCTGCTGTATCAATCTACACAAGTCGTTCGTCACCCCCCAGTTATTCTGCTGCAGCCGGACTGCGACAATGGAGGAGAAGGGGACTTCTGGTGCAATGCTCAAGTTATATGTAGAGTCTCTACTTTGTTAACCTGGGTGTGAACACTTTGTGAAAAGTCACTGTGTGATACACTTCCAATTTGTGCACTTTTATGTATACATGTTGCATTTTAATACAAATTATCTTAAAAGCAAAAATTTTTAAAATGCAGCACTTCCATCTATCACCTGGATCCTAAAATAAGCCCCACAGTAACCTGGAGCATACCTCTAGCTTACCTGGTTGGACATGTCAACATGGGAGAGAAAGAACTAAGCCTTCACTTTCTTAAGCCCCTAGAAAATAATGCCATACTCTGGGCCTAGCTGTCCTCTCTAATGTATTCTCCTCTTCCTGGATAAATGGCTGCCTGACCAGAAGCTACATTCCCCAGCCTCTAATATTGAGTCAATGAGAAGTAGGCAGAAGTGAAAGATAGGAGCAACTTCCTGACAATCTCCAACTTACAATGAACCACTTGCCATGGACCTTTTATTTTTTAGTGCATATCAATTATACAGAATAATGGTTTCATTGTGGTGTATGCATATAATATATTTTGATCATTTCCAACCCCTCATGCTTCCACTTTTCCTCTCTTCACTCAACCTCCCAATCTTCTTCTCTAATAGTTTCTCTTCTAATTTCATGTCATCTTTTTTTCCCTTAGATTCCCCATATGAGAGAAAACATTGTCTTTCTTTCAGAGTCTAGCTTATTTCACTTAACAAGGTGATCTCCAGTTCCATCCATTTCCCTGTAAATTATATGATTTCATCCTTCTGTACAAATGAATAATACTCCATTATGTATACATACCATACTTTCGTCATCCATTCATGGTTGGTGGGTGCCTAGGCTGATTCTATAACTTTGGCCATGGACTTCTGCTTTTACCTTTTCTTGGGTACCTGAATGTGGAGATGGCAAGGATCTGCCTGTAACTATGCAAATAAGAATTACATCTGATGGGGATGGTAGAGCCACAAAATGTAAAGAAACAGGGCAAGGTTTGGTGATACATGCTTGTAATCTCAGTTTCTCAGGAAGCTGAGGCAGGAGGATTGCAAGTTCAAGGGCAACTTCAGTAACTTAGCAAGATTCTGTCTCAAAATAAAATAAAAAGAGCTGGATATATAGATCAGTGGTAAAAAGTTAATAGGTTCAATCACCTGTACACACACACACACACACATACACACACAAAATAAATAAATAAATAAAAATAAAAATAAGGTAAAGAAATGGGGTCCCTGAACAATCATGTGATTCAGAATAACCTGTCATCCTGGACCAACTGGAACACTGAAATGAGAAATCTCTTTCTTATTTAAGCTGCTGTATTTGGGGCGGGGGGGTTCTCTCTGTAACAATGGCAAAGCCTATACTTTTCCCCAGAAATTTCATAAAGCAGCTTCTATCAGAAACCCCCAAGCATCAGCGACTTGGGACTCATGGTTGCAGATCTAGAATTGCCTCATGGGCTAAATCAGGCAAAATCGCCATGTAGTCTGGAGCCTTAGCAGCCCAAGCTATGAGATGGAGCACTGAAAGAAATGGCATTACATTAAATACTGGCATTGTGAGCTTGGCATAGTGCTTCTCTAAGCACGGTTCGCAAAACAATAGCAGCAAACTTATTCGTAGCTCCCATCTTTGACGAAATGAATCAGAGACCTGGGGATGGGGCTCAGCAATTTGGTGTGTTAATAAGCCCTCTGGGGAGTTCTAATACATGCTCAAGTTTGAGAACCACTGGTTTAGGAGTCAGCAAACTTCTTCTGAAAAGGACCAGATAGCAAATATTTTAGACTTTGTGAACTAGTTTCCAAGGCAACTACTTAGCTCTGCAGTTGTATTACAAAAGTAGCCAGAGACACGAGTAAATGTATGGGCATGATTGGATTCGGCCTAAAATGGGCTTGGGGGAATCAGGTAGATGCTGACTATGAGGTAAATGTAAGGAAAAAAGATTTTATCTTTAAGGGAATTTCTCCTTTACCTCCCTGTCCCCTCTTACCAGTTTTGTTAAATAAAAATTATAAGAGGTCATTGTTTTGAACTAAGCTCTTGCACTGGGCTGATAGACTAGGCTAAGAATCAAAATGGGATCACACTAAAGCTCCACACCACCAAACAGAAACTAAACTGTTAATCTAAATTTCCAAGAAATCAGGATTAGAGAGATGACAAACAGATTACTTCCCCAAACTGGCCAGTTCCAATTGGCATGACAATAAAATTCCTTCTGTCTTAATCCATTCACACACACACAAAAGGGTAACCTGAAGCAACCTGATACTAGTGAATCAGTTATTTCCCTAATCTGTCTCAATGTCCCTGCCTTACAAGGAAAGTAACTTTGAAGCTTTTTAGTTTTAGTTCTGTTTTCTTAAGCACTTTTCTGTCTATAAAACCAACCTCCTCTGCTTCATTTATTGACACTCATCGTATTTGAAGGAATGATGTGTTGCCCAGTTCTAGAATGGACAATAAAACCAATTAGGATCTCTAAACTGAAGTATTATAATTTGTCTTCTAACAGTCTTAAAATCTACTCTAGGAGCCGAGTACAGTGGTGCATGACTGTAATCCCAGAGGCTAAGGATGCTGAGACAAGAGGATGGCAAGTTGAAAGCCAGCCCCAGCAAATCAGCAAGGCCCTAAACAACTCAAAGGGAACCTATATCAAAATAAAAAATAAAAAAGGCTGAGGTTACGGCTCAGTGGTTAAGTGCCCCCGGGTTCAATCCCTATTAAAAAAAAAAAAAAAGTCTACTCCAGGTACAGTAGAGATCCTAGCTCTGAAATCATTGTAGTTTATGTCTGAGCCCCTCCCTCCAGGTTCTTTGCCTTATGCCCCCTGCAAAATATGCTCTCTGTGACACTCTGAAATAAGCAATTCTCCTTTCTCCTCCTCCCTCTCTTATTCTTCTTCCTTCTCAAACAAACAAACAAACAAACAATAAATAAGCAACTCTCATTTAGGTAGTGATATCTGATAATAGCTAATATTGCCACCTCAAGCAGAGGCATTTGCGTTTTGATTTGCAGCAGTACTGAATTGCACAGGAGAAATATTATATCACAACATTGGCCTAGAATGTTGGTGTTTGTGGAGTAGGGAAAGTGTTCCAGTTTCCCCAAAACCACCTTCAGGAGCAGACTCTGCTTTCATGTAAATCCCGATTCATCTTTTTGGGGGCTCAGATTTTTCCCAGAAGAAAAGCAGAGATCTATTGCCCTTTAATGCTACCTGGCTTTATATTGTAGAATGTTCACTAGGGACTTCTGGCAGTTCTCTTCTTATTCCAGGGGACCAGCTAAACTTACTGGCCATCCCTTCTCCCCCTGGGCATGGGAGTGCTTGGCCCCTGAGGCCAAAGAAGCCCACGTGGGGTTTTCCTCCTATGCAAGTAGAGATCAATTCCCATCATGTCTGTTTATGTACCTGCATTGGCACAAAGCCAAGGCAGGAAGGCTTTTTCTTTCTCTCCCCACACCTGGAGCGGAAAGTCCCCTCCTCTTTCCCCTTTTTTTGGGAGGCGGGCGGGATGAGTGGGATGATGATTTAACACAGGGGCACTTAACCACTGAGCAACATCCCCAGCCTCTTTTTATTTCTTATTTTGAGACAGGGCCTCGATAAGTTGTTTAGGTCCCAGTTTAATTGCTGAGGCTGATCTGAACTTGAGATCCTCCTGCTTCAGCCTCCCAAATCGCTGGGATTACAGGTGTGTGCCACCCCGCCCAACTCTTTCTCACTTTTTAATCCCATTAGGGATTGGGTTTCCCTAATGGGATTAAAACTCTGTTAAACTCAAATTGGATTTAAACTAAATTGGGAATTTCATTGGTCTTTTAACTGAAAATTCCTGGAATATTTCTAGCTTGAAACACATTTTGATGTCCTCTTTTCTATTTTTTAAAAATCTTTATTTAATTTATTTATTTATATGTGGTGTTGAGGATCGAACCCAGGGCCTCGCATGTGCTAGATGAGCACTCTACAGCTGAGCCACAACCCCAGCCCTCTCTTTTCTGTTTTTTTTTTTCAGGGGCTCAGATGCTACCACAGGGTCTGGTTTCTCACCTAGCACCTAGAAGTCCTCTCTGTGGGCTCTTTTCAGACAGGCTGGCAAAGCGACAGCAGCAAAGGCAACCTCCACTATAGAATTCTAGAGGGAAAGTGAGTGGTGTTGGTGTTGGTGTTGGTGATGGTGATGGTGGGGGCGGGGGATGCTCAAGAAAACTCAGGAGCTATTATTGAAAGACTAGGTCTGGATGTATCTTAATGTGAGTTTCCCCAGGCTCTGACCCCAAGTCCACTTATGTGTTACTTTATTAATGGGAAGAATTTGCCATTGTGTATACATCATAGAGGGTAGCTACACAAGTCTAGATGGCCTATCATACTACGCACTTAGGCTTTATGTGATATAAACAACACACACACACACACACACACACAGTAGCCTATTGCTCCTAGGGCCAAGATGAACAAAACAACATGAGATTAAATCAGGCACAAGAGAAAATGATGCAATTAAGAGAGGAGATAAACACAAGAGGTATAAGATATTGCCAGTGTAACCTGGGTTCAAGTGATCCTGCCTCTGGAGTTGCTGGGACTACAGGCAGGTACCACCACACCCAGCTTCATAAACTTTTTTTTTTTTAATAAAGAGAAGTACACTTCAATGACAAAAGCAGAGTATAACAAATACATAAGAATACAGTAAATATATATAACATAGTTGTTAATCGTAATTACCAAGTATTAGGTACTATAAATAATTAGGTACTTACTATGCTTTCATATGACTGACAGTGCAGTGCAATTGTTCACACCAGTGCCACTAGCCATGATATTGTGATGGCTACTATCACCAGGTGCTGGGGACTTTTCAGCTCATTATAATCTTTTTGTTGTTGTTTTATTTGATTTTTGGCACCAGGGATTGAACCCAGAGGTGCTTTATCACTGAACTTCATCTCCAGCTCTTTTAATTTTTTTTTTTTAATTTTTGAGATCGGCTGTCCATAAGTTGCTGAGGGCCTTGCTAATTGTTGAGGCTGGCCTCCAATTTGCAATCCTCCTGCCTTGATTCTTTGGTTTACAAGTGTGGGCCATGGCACCTGGCTCCATGATAATCTTATGGGAACATATTGCTTGTGCTTTCTGTTATATTGTGCATGATTGTATTAAAATACAAATAGTTTGAGACATGATCTCAAGGGAGTAGGGAAACAAGAAAAGGAGGAGAGTCAATATCAATAAAGAATCTTGGGACTGAGGATGTAGATCCATGGTAGAGCACTTGCCTAGCAGGCACAAGGCCCTGGGTTGATCCCCAGCTCCGGGGTGAGGTGAGTGGGGGGAGTTGTTAGGCACAGCAGTGCATGATGGCTATAATCCCAGAGATTTCAGAGGCTGAGGCAGAAGGATCAAAGTTTGAGGCCAGTCTGGGCAATTTAGCAAGACCCTGTCTCAAAATAAAGAAACAAAAAGGATTGAGTATGCAGCTCAGTGGCAAAGGGCCCCTGGGTTCAATCCCAGTACTGCAAAAAATAAGAATAAAAAAAGGTTGTGTTGGGCTGGGATGTAGCTCAGTGGCAAAGCATTTGCCTTGAATTTCCAAAGTTCTGGGTTTGACCCCCCAGTTCCAAAAAAAAAAAAATAACAGACAAAAAAAAAAGTTTGCGTTGTCAAGCAAGTTTCCTTTGTGGGTAACTAGAGCCTGACTCCACTAGAGAATTCTGGAGACCGCGTGGAAGTCACATCAGAGTTATCCCAACAGAGGGATGAGAGGGTTGGGGTCATTAGCCACCAACTTTTCATGTATCATTGATTTAGAGCTTGCTACTTCCAGAGACATTAATTTTCTGGAATGTCCAGCTTGTCCCATTTACCACCTTGGCAGCTAACCTAGCTCTTATGACAAAAAGAAAAAAGAAAAGAAAAGCCTCAGAGGACATAGAGGTGTTTGCAGTGCACAGTAAACAACCTCAGTGTGCTGGGGTGAGTGCTGAGGGGATATGTGTGGCACACCCACAGCACCTGTCACATGATACACACAAGTGTCCTGTACCCTTCTCCCATTCCATTGGCCTGGAAATTTTTTTCCACAGCAGGGATTGGAGCCTTCTCCACCCATAGAGTCAAGACAACATTCCCCCTCCTGATAAATGAAAGAGAATGTAAACATAGAAATAAAAGAGCTTAGAGCCCCCCTTATCATTAAACATACCCCGTTTCACAGGTGCTGCCCCTGCAGAAGCAAGAAAATCTACAGGTAGAAACCTGGGCCACAGGCTAAAGCTCTCAGAGCTGCATGGTTGACTCACTTGGCAAGAACAGATAAACTGAGTTAGAGACGATTCTACCCAAACCAGGTGGAATAGGATTAGGAAACACAGCTCTTAAAGTTGTTACTGAATGGGGTGGATGAAAGCTGTACCACCCCAAATCCCCATAGATGTTGGCGGCAATGTCAACTCTTTTATATGTTGACATAGAAAATATGAGTCGTATCAACCTCTGGGTTCTGCAACATGAATGTGACAACTGAACATCTCTACTGTATCAACATTTATCAACATCTCCCCTCTTTTTCCTTTTTTTTTTTTTTTTTTTTAAGTGGTACTGGCACTCTACCACTGAGTTATTATGTCTTTGTTTTACTTATTTATTTATTGAACCTGGGAGCATTTCAACAATGAGCAACATCCCAGGTCTTTTTATTTTTTTATTTTGAGATTTCTGGGTCTCACTAAATTGCCCAGGCTGGCCTCAAACATGCAATTCTGCTGCCTCAGCCTTCTGAGTTGCTAGAATTACAGAAGTGAATTCTGCTATTACCTTTGTAACTTTTTATTTTTTTAATTATTTCAGCACTGAGAATTGAACCCAGAGGCACTCAACCACTGAGCCTCATCCCTAGCCCTTCTTATTTATTTTGAGACAGGGACTCACTAAGTTGCTTAGGGACTCGCTAAATTGCTGTGGCTGGCTTTGAACTCCAATCCTCCAACCTCAGCCTCTCCGAGTTGCTGGTATTACAAATATATGCCATCGGGCCCAGCCCACTTTTGTAACTTTAAGCAGAAGACATACTTCTTTTTCTTTTGATTTGTTAATGTTATGGTTTAGATATGACTTATCTCCCCAAAAGCTCATCTGTTAGTCAATGCAGGAATGTTCAGAAGTGAAATGATTAGATTATGAGAGCTATAACCTCAAGAATGAATTAACCCATTTGACAGATTAATAATTTGAATGGACTATTGGGTGATAACTGTAGGGGTGTTCGCTTGGACTCTCATTTCTGGCTGCTAAGAACTGAGCAGCTTCCTCTGCCATTCTGTTGCACCATCGTGTTCTGCCTCAAAGCAATGAAGTCAACTGACCATGGACAGAACCTCTGAAATTGTGAGCCAAAATAAACTTTTCCTCCTTTAAGTTGTTCTTGTCAGGTATTTTGGTCACAAAGACAAAAAGCTGACAAACACAATTAACTATGTATTTTTTAAGTGTTTTATTTTAAAAAAGTATATTATAGACTGCTTTTGTGTTTGATATCTGGCTATTCTGATTATTTTTCTTCAGGAAAAACATTTGAGAAGTACTTCCTTCTGTACAATAAAGAAATATGTGTTAGCCGGGCTCGGTGGCTCATGCCTATAATCCCAGGGGCTCACGCCTATAATCTCAGTGGCTCAGGAAGCTGAGGTAGGAGGATCATGAGTTCAAAGCCAGCAAGCCCCTAAGTATCTTAGCGAGAATCTGTCTCAAAATAAAAAGGACTGGGGATGTGGTTCAGGAGTTGAGAGTACCCCTGGGTTAAATCCCAGTACCCCGCCCCCCAAATAATCAAAAGTGGTGAGGATATAACTCAATGGTAGAGTGTCCTTGGGTTCAATCGCCAGTAGAATAAAATATGAAGTAGACTATAAAATGTCAGAATGTCTCACAGTTTGTAAAGGTAAGAGTAGTTGCAGGAAAGTTGATTCTATATACACATATATCCAAAGTTTAAAAGTCACTTGATTAGAAGAAAGGACATATAAAAGGCAAGAGCACCCAGTGACTCAAGAGGCTGAAGAAGGAGGATGGTAAGTTCAAGGCCAGCTTCAGCAACTTAGTGAGACTCTTAATAAAAAAAAAAAAAAAAAAAAAAAAAAGTTTGGGGATGTAGCTAGTGGTAGAGTGCCCTTGGATTCAATCTTGTGCACAAAAATAAAAAAAAAGGAAAAAGGAAAAAAGATCAGGGCAGGGTAGGTGTGGGAGGAGCAATACTGGGACTGTGTTATAATCTTATTAAAGGTACAATTTAATCCCTAATGTAAATTTGAATCATTAACCTTTGAGTTAATTACAAGCATAATGACATCCTATAGAGTACACCATCAGGATCACAGTGTATACCTGCTGTCTTAGAATGTGTGGTTGGTTCCAGCTATGTGCCTCACATTCATGATATGTCCCCCTCCCCCCTTCTTCTGCCATGGTTCAGCTGGTGGCAATAGTATCTCACAGACCACATACTCCTAGAAAGTGAGCTCATCAACTGATTTTATTCATTTTCTTCTTATTATTATTACTATATTATTATTATTATTATTATTATTACTAAGGACTAAACCCAGGGATGTTTTACCACTGAGCTACTGAGCTACATTTACATTTTTTTTTTTTAATTTTGAGGCAGGGTCTCGCTAAATTGCTGAGGCTGTCCTCAAATGTGTAATACTCCTGCTTCAACCTCCCAAGCAGTGGGATTATAGGCAAGTACCACACCACACCAGGCCCTGAGGCTTTGTATTGTTTTTGTTTTTTGATACTGGGGATTGAACTCAGGGTCTCTTTTCCCAGCTCTTTCTATTTTTTATTTTGGAACAGGGTCTCACTAAGTTGCTGAACCTGACCTTGAATTTGCAATCCTCCTGAGTTGCTGGGATTACATGCCTGATGTAGGCTTTAGTTTTAAAATAGGGAAATGGTACTGGATTATTCAGGTGGGCCTAATGTATTCACAAGGTTCCTTAACGTGGAAGAGAAAAGCCCTTCAGAGTGATGAGTATCAGGATTCAACCAGTTGGTTCTGGATTTGTAGAAGGAGGCATTGAGCCAAGGAAAGCTAGAAACCTCTAGAAGCCGGAACAAGACAAGAATGTGGATTCTTCCTTAGAGCATTCAAAGGAACACAGCCCTGCTGACACTGTGATTTTAGTCCAGTGAGACCCATGTCAGACTTCTGACCTCCAGGACTGTAAGATAATAAATCTGTATTGTTTTAAACCATTCCATTCGTAGGAATGTGGTATAGCAGCTATAGAGAGCTAATGTAAGCAGAGCATCTACGTAACATTTTGCGTTTCTTCTGCATAGAAGAGTTGTCTTTTCTCACTTCTGATATTTAGAAAAGTTTATGTTTTCATTCTGGTGAATATATGCAACTTTATGTAATATCCTTTGGCTCAGTTCTCTCTTCCTTCAGACATTAGGTCAGACATCAGTTTCTTACTATGAACCATGAGTATGTTAGCATGCTTTTCTTCCTTTCCTTCCTCCACCATCTAATGTTAGTTAACAACTTACCTTTCCCAGATTTAGTTTTATATTATACAATAGGCTAATATTGGACTCAACCTACGTGACTTCCCAAATTGGATCAGCTTCACATAAGTAGGCCTACTTCCTAGTGCCACAGCCAGTGATTGCAGAATGTTCTGGGCTTCCTTGTGCTTCCCTCAAGTAATAGCTTGCTGAGTCAGCAGCCACTACCCTGAAATTGGGTCAATAGTAGCTCCAGGTTCATCATTTGCTTCACCTTCCTTCAGAACTGAACTCTGGTTCCTCCCACAGTGAATGGATTCAGCTAAGCACCAGCGTGCACACAACAGGATCTGACTTTCCAGAAGATGCTCAAGGAACTGGGAATGCAGTAAACACAAGTCAACTAGAAGTTTTTTGCAAGGACTTTTGACAGTAAGCTGCCTTGAAAGCATGAAATACCAGAGCCAAGAGCAATCATATATACCCAGTCTTGGTGGCACAGACATGCCTGTAATCCCAGTGACGCAAGAGGCCAAGGGAGAAGGATCTCAAGTTCAAGGCCAGCCTCAGCAACTTAACGAGACCTGTCTCAAAAAAAAAAAAAAGAAAGGGCTGGGGATGTAGCTCAGTGGTAAAGCATCCGTGTTCAATCCCAGTACCAAAAGAAGAAAAATAGGGGCTGGGGTTGTGGCTCAGCGGTAGAACACTCGCCTAGCACGTGCAAGACCCTGGGTTTGATCCTCAGCACCACATAAAAATAAATAAGTAAATAAATAAAATGAAGGTATTGTGTCCAACTACAAGTAAAAAAATAAATATTTAAAAAAGAAGAAAAATACCAAATATATATACTTGTTATTAGACCAAAGGTAAGGATGTAAGGATGAGATGATATTAGGCCATCATGGCTTATAGTTATGGGCTAGTGGGAAAGGTATACAATTATATATGGGTGTTTTAATTCTTTAAAAATTTTCTTCATTAGCCAGGTATAGTGGCTCATGCCAGTAATCCCAGCAGTTTGGGAAGCTGAGGAAGAGGGATCACAAGTTCAAAGCCAGCCTCAGCAATTTAGCAAGACTCTAAGCAACTTAGTGAGATCCTGTCTCAAAATAAAGAATAAAAAAGGAATAGGGATGTTGCTCAGTGGTTAAGTGCCCCCAGGGTTCAATCCCCAATACCAATTTTTTTTTTCCTCCATTAGGATCAGCATCTTTTGCTTAGATGAGCAGTGATAGTAATTGCCATGTGGAGGGTTCCCAACTTACAATGGTTCAACTTACAATTTTTTTGACTTTATTGTCGGTGAAAAACAATATGCATTCAATAGAAATCATCCTTTGAATTTAAAATTTTAATTTTTCCCAACTCTTGATATTTTCAGTGTGGCATTCTTGTGATGCTGGGCAGTGGCAGTGAGCCTCAGCTCCCAGTCAGCAGTGTGCTCATGAGAAGAAAGGCCCAACACTCTGAACGATGCTGTGACCAAGATACATCATTCAGTGGGCTGATACATCATTCTACTGGGTCAATAATAGCTCAAGGTTTATCATTGTATTCATTTTCAACTTACAAGGGATTTATTGAGATGTTACTCATCGTAAATTAAGGATCACCTGTATTCCTAAATCCTTTCACATGTGATTTATTAGAGACCACTCAATATGTTTTTGTCCCTCTAATCATTTTCTTTTGTTTTGTTTGCTCATTGATAGAGAATAGGAAAATCATAATTTTTTTTTTAACAAATCAGTGCCTCCACTAAGAACAGCTCAAAAAGCCATATTATAAACAAAAACTGTTCAGAAGCTTTGGAAAGTTGTAGAATCAATTAGGATCAGAGAGCCCAAGCTTCCGGAGAGCAAGGGAATGCAAAAAGGTGAGCTGAGATTCTGAAGCTGCCTTTTCCCTGAGGACATTTGCTGATTTGGGGCACAGGGTAAGAGAACAGGCTGAGACTCTGAGCCTCGCTTTGCCACAGGGCATCCTTAGGGACAGATAAAACCTGCAATCCATTAGGATGCCAAAATTTCAGTGAAAAGAGAGGTAGAGGGAATGGAGCCTGACACATGGCCAGCTTTCTGTAAGACATTTGCCAAATTCTGGTGTTGTTTGAGGTAAGAGATTAGGAAGCTAAGCATAAAGTCTCTGAAAATAATAGGAGGTTTTTGACAATCTTTCAGTGCTTAGGAGACAAGGATTAGAGGGCAGGGTTTGATGAACACACTTAGCTGACACCTGAAAGTGCTGAAGGGTTATGCCTTTGAAGGGTCTCGCTGAGTTGCTTAGGGCCTCACCAAGTTGCTGAGGCTAGCTTTGAACTCGAGATCCTCTTGCCTTAGCCTTCCAAGCCATTGGGATTATAGGCATGCACCATTGCACCCAGACCCTTTTTATTTTGAGATAAGGTCTCACTAATTTGCTGAGGCTGGCCTCAAACTTGTGGTCCTCTTGCCTCAGCCTCCAAAGTTGCTGTACCACCAAGCCCTGGTTATCTTTTGGGGAGGCAGAGAAGGAATGGATTTTTTGGCCTACCAGAGTGAGACAGAGCAAGAAGGGGGAAGAGATGACATTGAAGTTCAGTCTCTTCCATTTAAAAGGTCACCTTCCTTTAGTACAACATTGCCCACAAATCATTCTTTCTGACATCACTGGCAGGATTTTATAATATGGTAGGTTCTAAGACTATGCCACTCATATGCCTGGTTCTAGGGCATGTGATGGATCTGGGGCTTCAGCCACTGCTTTCTGAAGTCCACTCACTGTTACAGCCCTGGGGGCAATGCCATACTCCCCTCAGCTATTCCAACCAGTGCCTGAACTCTTTAGGTGTGTTGGTCAGCTTTCCATTACTGTGACAAAACACCTGAGAAATCAATTTTATTATAAGGAGTAAAAGTATATTTTGGCCCATGATTTCAGAAGTTTTAGTCCATGGTTGCTTGGTCCTATTGTTTCAGGCCTCTGGCAGCACAGTACATCATGGTAGAAGTGTGGGGTAGAGGAGTTTCTCACTTCATGGCAGCTGGGAAGCAAAAGAGAGAGAGAGGAGAGAAATAGGGTCCCAATATACATTTAAAGGGCACATTTCCAGTGACCTAGCTTCTTGCCATATAGCCCCACCTCCTAAAGGTTCCACCACCTCCCTAAGGCACTATGGTCCCAGGACCAAGCCTTTAACACATGGACAATTTGGAGACATTGAAGATCTGAACTGTAGCAGTAGAGTACCATCAGGGTACTCCTTTGATAGGTGACTGGCTAAGAACTCCCCAAAGTCCTTGCTACACCTGCCTTAGAATTGTCTAGCAGCTGGGTTCAATGGTGCATGCCTGTAGTCCCAGTTACTCAGGAGGCTAAGACAGAAAGATTGCAAGTTCAAGGGAAGCATCAGTATCTTAGTAAGACCCTCAGCAGCTTAATGAGATCCTGTCTCAAAATATATAATAAAAAGGGGTAGCTCAGTGGTAAAGCACCCCGGGGTTCAATCTCCAGTACCATAAAAAAAAAATACTGCCCATCTCCTCCTTTTTCCTCCCACTCTCAGATAACACCTCAGAGCAGCCATCAATCCTGATCTGACAGTTCCCCACACTTCTCTGAACTCCCTCTCTATTCCTCTCAGGTATTACCCCTCAATTAATTCCTTGCATGCTTAATCCCTTCTTGGGATCTGCTCCTTAGATAACCTAGAATAACATTTATTACCTGCTTAATACTTACTTTTACATCAACTCATCATTAAATAGACATATTTAAGAAAGAGATGTTACATACATCTCTACTGGAAATAGGAACCCAATATTGTTTGCATAAGAACAATATAATTGGGGGGGGGGCACGGAGGCAAATGCCTGTAATCCCAGCTACTCAGGAGGTTAGGCAGGAGGATCACAAGTTCAAGATTAGCCTGGGCAATTTAGTGATACCCTATCTCAAAATAAAATAAAAAAGGCAGGCTGGGGTGTATCTCAGTGGTAAAGTGCCCCTGGGTTCAATCCCTAGTACCACAAAAAAATAATATAATAAAACAATGACCCCCCAAAAAATCACATACTTAATAAACACAGGGAAAGAGTGTTTATTAAGCATGTAACATTATTATTGTTATTTAATAATAATTAAATGTTATTTAATTTCTGCCAGATATCTAGAGCTTGCCTGCTAGAGAACCCAAATATGAGGATGGTTTGCTTTTGAAAGGGAATTTAATTAATGTTAGAAAGGTATCAAAGACTCATTAGAGGGCTGGGGATGTGGCTCAAGTGGTAGCGCGCTTGCCTGGTATGCGTGCAGCCCGGGTTCGATCCTCAGCAGCAAGCGGCCCGGGTTGGATCCTCAGCACCACATACAAACAAAGATGTTGTGTCTGCCGATAACTAAAAAAATAAATACTAAAAAAATTCTCTCTCTCTCTCTCTCTTTAAAAAAAATAAAGACTCATTAGAGCTGGACACAGTGGTGCACACCTGTAATTCTGTAATTCCAGCTACTCTTAAGGCTGGGGCAAGAGGATGGCAAGTTGAAGGCTAGCCTAGGCAACTTAGCAAGACCCTATCTCAAAAAAACAAAAAACAAAAACTCTGGGTTTGTAGCTCAATGGCAAAATGCCCCTGGGTTCAGTACCAATAAGTAAGTAAATAAATAATAAAAGAGATGGGGATGTAGCTCAGTGGTAGAGCACCTCTGGGTTCAATTTGGGGGGGGTGGGGCATGGAGGCAAATGCCTGTAATCCCGGCTACTCAGGAGGTTAGGCAGGAGAGGGAAAAAAATCTAATAGGCACCAAGAGAAGACTTTTCCTGAACCTAATCAGAAGGATCAAAAGCAAATAAACAGGGGCTGGGGATGTGGCTCAAGCAGTAGTGCATTCGCCTGGCATGCGTGCGGCCCTGGTTCGATCCTCAGCACCACATACAAAGATGTTGTGTCTGCCGAAAACTAAAAAATAAGTATTAAAAAATTCTCTCTCTCTTTAAAAAAAATACTTTTTTATTTTTATTTATTTATTTATTATAATATTTTTATTAGTTATTTGGCCTTGGACCTTGCCAATGGTCTTATTCACTTTGTAGATGAAGAAATGAAGCCACTGGAGAAGTTAAGTTTTTATTGTTAGAATGGATTACCAGTACAGTACTGCCTCAAAACCAAGACTAACTAAAGCATCTGAATTTCTCCCTAAATGTTTGATGACTGTAGCTTTTTTTTTTTAATCACTGAATACAATATGTACCAGATTTTTTTTTTTTTTTTAAATTTTCGGCGGACACAACATATTTGTACGTGGTGCTGAGGATCGAACCCAGGGCCGCACACATGCCAGGCGAGCACGCTACTGCTTGAGCCACATCCCCAGCCCTACTTTTTTTTTTTTTTTAAAAAAAGCCAATAAACAGAATAACCAGAAGGACCAAAAACAAACAAAATAACTTTCTCAATTGACACTTCCACTTTAACACAAGCTGGGTGTATTGGTACATGCCTGTAATCCAAGAGACTGAGGCAGGAGGATCACACATTCGAGGTCAGCCACAAGTTCAAGGCCAGTCTCAGCAACCTAGTGAGACTCTGGTCAAAATAAAAAATTAAAAGGGCTAGAGATGTGGCTCAGTGGCTAAGTGCCTCTGTGTTCAATCTGTGGCACATTGCGGAGGCTGGTTTTGAACTCAAGATTCTCCTGCCTCAGCCTCCTGAACTGCTGGGATTACAGGTGTGCTCCACCGCACCATGCACACTTGCAGTATTTAAAAAATATATAATTCATGATTGGAGGGAGAAATGGGAGGTTGTTCAGGGAGAGAGAGGCTCTGGATCTAGACAGCAGGAAGAACATATATACCCGTTTTGGGGGATAAGATGTGGAGGGGAGGGAAAAGAAGGCAGCTATTTTATAAGCCTACCACTTGGGGTGAAACTGTGGAATGAAATTAAAATAAAATCACATGACATTATTTACACACCTGAGTTTGTGAATCTGGATTCATTCAGACTCTAAGCATCCTAAGCATATTAAAACAGCAATTCTTACAATAATAATCAAATCACTCCCTAGCCATTTAATTACATTTATATTTTCATGTTACCCCCAAATGATGGAGAATTCTTTCTTCCTTCCTTCCTTCCTTCCTTCCTTCCTTCCTTCCTTCCTTCCTTCCTTCCTTCCTT
>NW_026000026.1:42458008-42463619 GCF_001458135.2 Marmota marmota marmota | reverse complement strand
CTCTCTCTCTCTCTCTCTCTCTTTCTTTCTTTCTTTCTTTCTTTCTTTCTTTCTTTCTTTCTTTCTTTCTTTCTCCTTAATGTACAGAGCCATATCCTCTGTCTCGAAAGAACAAGCTAGAAAGTTATTGGGCTCCGGGGGCCTTTGGAGAACTAGCTTGTAGTTTATTGGAAAAGGATACAGTGTCTTTTCTATGGGTCACTGGTAGGACAAAGAGAGCAGGTGTCACTTTAATAAGAGTTTAGTTGAAACTTGGTAGCAAATGAAGAAGCACCACCCTAACTGGAGAGAGAAGGAGAGGGAGGAAGGGAAGGTGGGAAGGAGGGAGAGAGGGGAGGAAAGAAGAGGAGGAGGGGGAGGGGAGAAGAAGAGAAAAGAAAATAATTTGACTACTCCAGGGATGGATTTTGCTTCTGGCAGGGCTGGATATAGCACTGTATTGAGGACTCTATCTCTTGGCTTTACTTTCTTCTTGTCATTAGTCTCAGGTGGCTGCTGGCAGCAGAGTTGGCTGCCCCAGGTTTATATCACATCCTGCCCTCAAGCTCAACCAAAGTTGGTTCTGTTTGGGTCTCAATTCTGCTCTTGAAGCAATCACTGTGGCAAGCTGACAGAAGCTCTAATTAACTGAGTTAAATGCCCACCTCCCACAGGAGGGGTGGAGTTAGCCTGTCTAGAACTGCACTGGCTGAGTGGAAAAGGAGCGATTTCCCAAGAAAATGAGACTGAAGTTGCTGGACCATAGGAGATGCTGGAGAACATGAAAACACCAGGTGGTCTTCCTCAAGTTGAGTTGGTAAGGTCCTCCTTTCCCACCCTTTCACAGACACAAACGTGCTCCGATAATGTGGAGGAGCTGCTGAGATCTTGGAAAATTCTGAGTATGTATACAGACTGAGTAAACCTCAAGCCAGGGGTCCCCATATGGCACATCCCTGGCTGGGGGTGGGGTAGGGCTAGTGGACTCAGGGCTGATTCCTGCTGAGCTGAGCTCTGGATGCACATTCTTTGTATCCTGGTGCATCCTTAATGAGGGGCTTGGGAACTTCTCCGACTCACCATTCTAATTACCACTGGTATCAAGTTGATTAAGTCTATGCATCTTATCCTTCAGGAATATTTTGACTTTTCTTTCACAGAAATTTTAAGACAAGTTGGTCAGTTCTGCAATAAAGAACTTTTTTTTCTCAAGTATTTTGGAGGTTTGTATTAAATTTGCAGAAGAATTTAGGGATTTTGGCTTTTTTTAATTTTAAGTCATCCAATCCATCATTATGGTAAATCTTTCTATTGATTAATATCTTATTTCATGTCTTCTAATGAAAAGTTTCCTAAGTTTATTCATGAAATTGGGCAATATTTTTTAAAATGTATTTCAGGGATCTTTGTATTTAGAATTTTTTTTTTCCTGTCAAAAGTTTCCCCCCCCATTAGACTTTTTATTTTCCTGATTGTTGCTGGCATTTAGAAATATAATTGATATACACACCAATAGGTTTTCTATATGATTACTTTGCTAAATTATTTTAATTCTAATAATCACCTGCAAATTCTTTTGAGTTTCTATGTAGACAATCATACTGACTATAAATAATCATTTTTTTTCTCTTTCTTTTGGAATCCTTATACCTTTATTTCTTCTTTTTTGTCTTATGGTACCTTCAAGGACATTGATCTGATGTTGAAATGACCATCCTGAGTGATGAGAATTGACAGTCTTGTCTTTTTCTTTAAGGCTGCTCCCACATGTTAAGTCAGTTTTTTAGAAAATATATCAGGCTGGGGCTGGGTTTGTAGCTTAGTGGTAGAGGGCTTGCATAGCATATGCAAGGCACTGGATTTGAACCTCAGCACCACATAAAAATAAATAAAATAAAGGTATTGTGTCCATCTACAACTCAAAAATATTTAAAATATATATATCAGGCTGTATATTTCTGACATCCATTTTCACGGTACTATACTATACATTAATAAAAACTAAAAAGAAAAAAAATTAGGAATCATCCTAACCTCTTCTTATTACTATGCACACTAAGGATGCCACTGAGCAGGTTTCATCTTGACTCTACGTTACTGGGGAAAATAAGTCTTAAGTAAGAACACAGATGATTGCTGCCATGGACTTGGAACTATCAAGATGAGGAAGGGACACAGGGATGGTCTCAGTAGCTCCAGAACCAAATGAGAGGTGACGTGGAAGCAGAGAGAAGCAGATTTCCACATAGCAGAAAGAAAAACTATCATTGGTATCTAACCAGAGAATAGATCGCTGTTTGATAGTGAAATGAAAGTATTCAAGAGAACTGGATACATATTTCAAGGATACTGTACAGGACTCTCACTTCCAATATGGTGGGGGTATAGACCTTGCCATGTCTTCTGTCTCCTCCAACTTCAAGCCTGAGGTTTTTTAAAGAATTGGGTTCATTCAATCCTACTTGAGAGGTTACTCTATTTTCCTATAGTATTTAGAAAACTGAATTTACAATAAAGTTAACAAAGACAAAAGTTTGTTCTTTGTATATGGTAATAGCATTGGTACACCCTTGCCAAGTATGAGCATGAAAAAAACAGAAGAGAAAGAAAGAAAACAGTATTAGAATTTCTTTCTCCCAAAGAAACACTTAGCACCTATTATAAGTGTGTATTTGATAATCATAGAATAAATATAGTTATATTCTTTATTCTTCTTTTCCAAATCCTTAAACTTACCTGTGTTTTTTGAGGTTTCTAGGCATACATATCCACTGTTTTATAATTTTTTAAAAAAAGTTTTTATTGGTGCATAATAATTATACAGAATAGTGGTTTCATTGTAGCATATATTTTTTTCTATAGTCTTCACAAGTAACAGAAATAGATAAAGTGATCTTTTCATTAATTTGAAATCTTTCTTTTTTTTAAAGCTTTACTAATGGGGTTGACTGCCCTTTTTTCTAAAATAGGAATTTTCGACGAGGTTTTACAATTTTTTGAAGATGAGGGATAATTCTGATTGCATAGTTCCCTCTCCCCCCCCCCCTTTTTTTACTCTTTCATTCAACCCAGCGCCTTCTTTCTAGCAAATCTCCAGTTCGTTAGCAGATAAAAATACATCTGCAGAGTCTCCCAGAAGCTGCGCCATCAGCCTTGTAGCCAAGAAAGAAACCTCCTTTCTTGTGCTGCTGTAGAAATGTCTTCCTCCTCCTCCTCCTCCTCCTCCGGCTCACAGGGATCAAAGTCCCTTTCATTCTTGGATCGTTTTTCTCGGAGAAAATCTGGAGTTCAGACAGGGCGAATACTTGAAGGCAGGTCTGGAGCCGTGGCGCGCCTGTCCCCTCCACAACCCCGGCAAAGCTGCGCCCCCTCGCCGTGCGCCTTGAGAATACGCCAGCCAAGCCGAGAAATCCGTTACCAGGCTGCGGTGTCCCCAAAGGCCATTCCAAGGCGGAAGAAGACCAGGAAAACCGCTGTGTTGATTCCCCCGCCCCTTGGGCTGGGCGCTCAGCAGGTCAGGTTACCGACAGGTGAGGCCGTCGGCCGGTTGAGCTGCGGCCGCTAGAACACCTCTGGCCAGATGTTCCCACTCCGCAACCCCCAGTAGCTGGTACCCCAGAGAGGAGCACCTACAGTGACCAGGCAGGGCAGGTTGCCTTGGGCGTATCGGAACTGGGCCTTGGAAGGGGCAGCGCCGCTCCCAAAAATGAGAATACCGCCCTTAGAAACTTAACATCTTTTACCAACCCCTCTTCTTTCTTTTCCTCCCCCTTCCAGGAATAAAGTAGATAGAGAAATGCAAATAAAAATAATAACAAAACTTTCCAGCCACCTCCCCGGTAAAGAGGAGAAAGAGGGTGTAACTGCATTCAGTTCCTGACTTCCTGAAATGCATTTTCTAGTCTTAGAATTTGGGGATCAGGTGGTTAGGGGAGGCAATAATGTGAGTAGGCGAGAACTGGAGACTTGCTTTGAAGCTGCGTTTGCATAACCTGCACTTGGCTTTTGTTTCCACCATGTATTTATTTGGGGTGAAGGGGCTCTTGGGATGTAAGGTCTTGAGGCGGACGTTGCTTTGAAGGAGCAAGCCTTGTTTTTCTTAGATTGTGTGGCACAAATTAGTAAAATCACATATTCCAAAGACGCTACCTTTAAAAAAATTTTTTTATTACTGTATATTCTGTTGTAGACAACCGGAAAGCTTAAACCCTCACGTTCCCCTTTACCAGGTTAGAGTCCCGAGGAGACTCTCGACCGCCTCCCACTTCCGACCACCAAAATTTCAGCAAGCCTCTGGAGCGATCCACAAGGTCTAGAGGAATCGAGCCATTTTCTGGCTTGCTTTTCTGAGACAAATCCACTCGGGAGGTGGGGGCCAACTCCCGGGAGGCTCTAACTCGGGGGAGGGGTGTCCCAGGGAGCAGACCTGCGGTTTACCTCGAGGAGTTCGTTCTGAGATGCACGTAAAGGGAGAAGGGGGCAGAGGGCTGAATAAAAAATGCCCTTCTTTTTTAAAAAAGAGGAGGGGGGAAGAATCAGACGTTAAATTCTTTTGCAAACATTCATGCCTAAGGAAGGGCTGGAACAGGCAGCCCCGGCCGCCGGAACCGGTCGGACAGGTAGCGAGCTTGTTGACACCGTTATGTTGCACGGCGCATGCTCACTCCCAAGTTTCCTGGTGCCTTTTCTATTCCACCTTATGAAACTTTTTTCCCGGCGTGGTCTCACCCGCGATTTAAGGCTTAGGTGTCGCCAAGCCCAGAGGCTGGGAGTCTCCGGGAGTGCGGGGGAGAGGCCCGGGCAACGCCGCGGCGGGGGGGAGAGGAAGAGGGCAGGCGAGGCGGGAAGGTGGGCTCTGACCGCCGGGAGCTGGGGACCCAGCCGCCACCTCAACCCCTAGCGGGAAACAGTCGAGAGGAGGGGGCCTCAGCCTGGCAAAGGGACCCCACCATGCCCAAAGTCTTCCTGGTGAAGAGGAGGAGCCCGGGAGTCACGGTCCGCAGCTGGGATGAGCTCCCGGATGAAAAAAGGGCAGACGCTTACATCCCAGGTGAGCGCGGCGCGGGGGCCGGGCCTGGGCGCGGGGCTCTCCGGGTGGGGGAAGGGGCGGACGAGTTCTCTGTACTCTTGGGTCGGGCTGGGCTCCCCCCACCTCATCTCCCTCTTTCGGGCGGAGGACGCTAGGGTCTTCCAGGCGGAGAAAAGAGGGGAGTGAGGCTGGGAAGCCTGGGACAACCTGCGCTCCCTTCCCCCTAGTGGGAGCCTCTAATTGCCCGGCGGCAGGACCGTTGGCTGCCGCGCGGGCGGAGGTGGCCCAGGAAGGAGGTTGAAAACCAAAAAGGGATACATTCAATCCCACGTCCTCAAGGGGGGTGGTGGTGCATGAAGGTCCGCCAACCCCTCTAAAGCTAGATTGGAAGAGGTCGGAGTCGCCTCCCCGGGCACAAGAAACTTGGCGCGCGGGGTCCTCCGCCGCGCATGACCCTCAGTTCCTCGTGAGCACCGGTTTGGGGCTAAGGATCTGACCCCAGCACCCCGAAGTAGTTCGAGGGGCCGAAATGGGTGTTTACTCGCATACCCCGGCGACATTGCCCACTTGGCCTGGTGCCCAGGTCCGGGGCGGGGCGGTGGC
>NW_026000026.1:42402092-42457382 GCF_001458135.2 Marmota marmota marmota | reverse complement strand
ACCCCAGCACCCGCGCCCCAAGCTGGCGGGTCACACCTCTCCTGCACCTGCCCCTGGGCGGCGGCTAGGGCTTCTCCGCGCGTCCTCTCTCCCGTGCCGCTTCGCCCAGTGGACCCGCTTCCAAAGCGGACTCAATCCTTTTGGGTGGCCCCGCCTGACGCCGATAGTGGCCTCTAGAACTGTCAAGAGGGATCAAGGACCACTTCCTCCCTTTAGCAGCCCATTCTACGCACAAGGCCTGACTCATAACCAGGTTTTGGGATTGCAGGGTCAGAAAAAAAAAAAAAAAGAACGAGAGCTTTCAAAAATTCCATCCTCTGGGGCGCAGCCCCCTGCGCCACGTGATTTAGAGTTTCATATCCTTTGTGTTTTGAGGCAGCTTAGCACACAGTGGGCCTCTGCAACCACAGTTATTCCTAGTACCAATTGTGGAGTGTTTAGACGGGTTGTACTGGGCACTTTGATTCGTTGTTTCTCTCAAATCTTGGTGAATTAAGTTGATGGATAAAAGGGTTTACATAAGAATTTCTTTAGAGCCTTTAACCCAGTGGTTTGGAGCGTCTGTTTCCCTTTTACTGTCGTGCTTCGGCGCTCCATCAAGATTCTAGAATTGTAGGCAACATTATTTAGGTGCCCGTGTGCGCTTTTTTGGGTAGACGTTCCATGATCGTCTGCTCAAAGGATCCGCTACCCCCCAGGATTAAGGAATCCCGTTCTACGGACTCACAGCCAGCCAGAAGTAGGGAGTGGTGTTTTATGAATCACCTGACCTGGGTTTCTAGCGTGGTGGGCTACAGTGCCACTCTGCAAGGTATGTGATAACTTTAGAACACTCCAGGGCGGTCCTGCCACCGTGGCCGGAGAGGGGGGTGGGGGAGATTGGGGTGGAGAATACAGCCTTAGCTGGGGGTTGTGAGAGCAGCGGTTAACTTTCCTGAGAGAGGCAGTCCCTCTCCCCATGCACATTCCTGGCTCCTGGGGCTTGACTCAGGGGTAGGCGGGGTTGCATTTGGTTATGAATTGTGGTTTGAGGCTAGAGCTAGAATCCGGAGGAAAGACCTCTTTAAAGGATATTGTCAACCGCGCCTGCTATTTAGCAGTCAAGAGTGTTGCTCAGGTTCAAAGTCAGTTGGCCTGTGGTGGTTCTGGGCCAGGTGGAGTTAAGTGGGTGGGAACGGTTTGCGTGAGGCTGGTAGCTCTGCCCTTTGGGAAATTCTACAAAGTGTCCCACTTGCATATTTATCACCAGGCTGGAGAGACAATCACAACCGTTGTTTTGGGAGGGACTGTAGCCAATTTGCCCCTCTGTCCCCCCACCCCACATTGCCCAGAATCCCCTGAAGAGAAACTGGGAGGTGTGAGAGAGATCTAGTCCCTTATCTAACATTTGAGGGCTTTCTTTCCTTCCCCAAGCAAATATCGCCATTGGAACCCTGGATTAAGGGAATAAATCAATCATTTCCAAGATCAGTCACTATGTTCTTGGGAGCTGGGAGGGTGTGTGTGGTGTAGTTTGCTCCTGTACCGTCTACAAGGATACTTCTCCCCAAAGTTTCCCAGGGCGTTTTTATTTACTGATAGCATTCGGGTTCCTTCTCTCTGCCTCTAACTCAAAGAGAGAAATCTTAGTATTCTTTGATCCTTTAGAATATCAGCTGGTTAAATGGTGGGTTTTCAAATGACTGATCAAGTTGTCCACAATTTAGCACCTTGTGCAATTCTAAAGTTCTTTGCAAGGCATGCTAAACTCAAAGAGTTTCTTTAAGAATTCGTTTCTTGGGCTGGGGATGTGGCTCAAGCAGTAGCGCGCTTGCCTGGCATGCGTGCGGCCTGGGTTCGATCCTCAGCACCACATACAAACAAAGATGTTGTGTCCGCCAATAACTAAAAATAAATAAATAAATAAATATTAAAAAAAAAAAAAGAATTCGTTTCTTGGGCTGGGGATGTGGTTCAAGCGGTAGCGCGCTCGCCTGGCATGCGTGCGGCCCGGGTTAGATCCTCAGCACCATATACAAACAAACATGTTGTGTCTGCCGAAAACTAAAAAATAAATATTAAAAAAAAAAAAAGAATTAGTTTCTTAAGTGGAAGAGAAGGAAAGCCATTCAAGAATGAGGACCATTCATGATGCATTGCTGTTTGGGGTAGGGGTATTGAGGATGGAACCAGGGCCTCATGCTGGGCAAGTGCTCTACCATGAGCTAGGGTCCCTAGCCTGATGGCATGCTTTAATACCTCACTGGGCAGTGGGCTTTAATGATAGGAGTAAGGGCAAATTTGAGCCATTGTATCCTATACAGGGAGGCAACAAACCATCCTACTTTATGGAGTGCCTGCAGTATGCAAGGCAATGAAAACGCTCCCATCTGGGTGTTCCTTCTAGAATCCTCTTTCAGTTGTGGTGAAGCATCTAAGCTCCAGCTTTGTCAATTCTTAGCTTGTGACCTTGAGCAAGTTGCTCATCCTCTGGGCCTCAGTTTCCTTATCTGTAAAATGGGGGCTAACAATGATAGCTACCTAACAGAGTTGTGAGAATAAATAAGTTAAAGGTGCAACATGGTATGTGCCCAGTAACTGTAGATACTGTTTGGGTTGGTGGGGAAACATACATACTATTAACTATTATAGGAGAATGAATGTCCAACCAGAAGCATAGGCAAAGATGTGATCACTTCCAAATAGGGAAGTTTGCTTGACATGGATTTGAAGGCTGTGGAAATTGCTGGCAGGGCAGGCTTTAGGGTGGTATGGGTTGAGCCCCACAGCTTGAGTAAGGAAAAGACTCAGAGCTCTGGTGACTAAATGATAAGGAGACACAGCTGTTGGGGAGAGTTGGAGGTATAAGGTTGGAAAAGGAGGACAGGGTGAGATGGTTCAGGGGGCCAAGCCAAGAAGCATGGATGCTCCTGGACAAGAAGCTCTGGAAGGTTTTTGAGAAGGAAAACGAAATCCTACCATCTGTCCTCATAGACAGTTTATTTCCTCAAAGCCTCTTCCCTGATCTGTAAAATGAGGAAATAATAGAACTGGACTTGGAAGCATGGTGTTGGTTAAATAGTTAGATAACAAATGCAAAATATTTAGCTCTTTTGTGCGTGCACAAACTGTCTAACAGGGAGTTGGCTGACAGTGACATACAGCAAGGTCTGCTAAGGTCTAACATTGTGTTGCCTGCTATAGGGACTTGGGATTTGGCAACCTGTTCTTGTTTATGTGGTGAGGGGATCAAAAAAGGAGTCCTGGAGGCAGGTTAGGAAATGTGGTCCATCCCAGCTGCCTTTTGACTGTGGACCTCAGGGCAAGTTGTGAAATTGTCTTTTTAATACCGAGGATTCTATCATTTTACAAAACAGATTGAGGTGGGGAGATAACGTATATCTAGGACAGTGTTCATGCCAGGTCTCTTTGATTCCTTTTGTGATAAAACCATTTGTAGATCTCCAGCTGTGGGTTAGAGAAACCCAGAAAATACTGATTACCTTTGTCCAGAGTCTTATCAAAAACAAAGTTTGGAATTAATTCAGTTGACTGATATTATTTATTTCCCAGTGTGGCTAGGAGAATCCAGAATCAAATACAGACTAGCAGGTGAAATTGTTCTCCTATCCATCCTGTACTTTTCTCTCTTCCTTCGGCCTCTCCTGTGGGTAAAAGAAATTGAGTTTAGTGGACACAGTGGTACATGCCTATAAACCCAGTGACTTAGGAGGCTGAGGCAGGAGGACTACAAGTTTGAGGCCAGCCTCAGCAACTTAGCGAGGCTCTAAGCAACTTTTCAAGAACCTGTCTCAACAATTAGAAGAGCTAGAGATGTAACTCAGTGGTAAAGCACCCTGGGTTCAATCCCCAGTATCCAAAAACAAAACAGCTGAGTTTAGAATTCTTTGAAAGTACTCTCAATCTTTTACCTATCTCTCTAGTGTGACTTTTCCAGTCGTGACAGATATATGAACTTGGAGTACTCTTTTTCTTCCCCATCACTTTTAATTATGGAGAATTTCAAAGGCAGAGTGGTATGTATCTGTCATCTAGCCCCAACAACCATTGCCCTTGACCAGTCTTGCCATACATACCTCCCTTTATCCTTCCACACATGACTTTGAAGTAAATCTCAGACATCACTCTAAGTAATGCACGGAGTAACTGCAGACTACATCCATATACAGCTCTGGTCCCCGGAGATTACAATGTCTGGTGATTCTTAGCCAGCTTAGTTTGTGTAAGTGCACACTCTATGATGCCCACGAAATGATGAAATTGCCTAACAAGGTTTTCTGAGAATATATCCCTGGCGTTAGGCAATGCCTGACTGTATTGCGAGTATAAATAGTTCAGAATGTACCTCTAATAGGTAAATACATGCTCACACCCACATGAACTATTGTTAAATATCTCATAAATTCCTACTCCCCCCCCCCCCAGTTTGCTTAACCAGGTCTACAATGATGTCTACACATTGTAATTGATTGGCAACGTTTTTCAGTCTTTTTTAATTGATGCGTTTTCCCTCCATTTCTTTTTATGTCCTTACAAGTTAATTGTTAAAGAAATGGGTTATTGTTTTGTGGAGTTCCCAACAGTCTGGATTTTGCTAAATGTATCACCAAGGGGTTTTAACATTCCTCAGTTCTGTTTTCTCTAAATGGATATTTGGCGCTGCAGCTGTACTGTCCAGTGTGATAGCCCTTGTCACATGTGGCTTTTTAGTTAAGTAAGATTAAAAATTAAGCTCTTTGGCCACGCTAGCTGTTTTTTTAGTGGCTCCCATATTGAACAGTACAGAATAGAATCTTTTGATCACCGTTAGAAAGTTGTATTGGGTAGTACTGTTCTACATGCTTGACCAGATTTATTTTATTTTGGCTAGAATATGTCACTGTGGGGTTGTATATTTCCATCAAGAGGCACTGAATATTTGTTAGCAACTGTTATGCTCAGTGGCTAAATATTTCGGGTTATCAGATATTGCAAAACAGTGATATTCCAGTTCTGTTCTTTATTTATGAGCTTACATATGTCTTTCTTTTTTTTTTTTTTTTTTTCTTTTTGTGTGTGTGGTTTTAGGGATTGAACCCAGGGTCTTGTGCATGCTAAACATATGTTGTACCACTGAGCACATCTCCAGTCCCCTGGCTCATTTATTTATTTAATACCTTTGTTTATTTTTATGTGGTCCTGAGGATCATATCTCACGTATGCTAGGCAAGCGCTCGACCACTGAGCTACAAACCAAGCCCATTTTTTTTTTTTTTACAGAGAGACTTCCCCCATCTATTATTTGGTTTCCTTTTTAAAAAAATATTTATTTTTTAGTTATAGGTGGACACAATATCTTTATTTTATATTTATGTGGTACTGAGGATCCAACCCAGTGCCCCACACATGCCAGGCGAGTGCTCTACCTCGAAGCCACAACCTCCACCCCTTATTTGGTTTCTTATTGAGACAGTTCATCCAGGAAAGGCAGAAGAATGCTTGATTCCTTACTGTTATTTTTTTTCATTTTTTTATTAGTTGCACATGATAATACAATGATCTTGACATATTATATCCTTACTGTTATATATGAATGAAGATAATTAATTGGCTAACCAAAATTCTCCAGTGATGGCCAATTAGTTATTTCTAAGCATTGTTGTGAAACATGGTTTTAGGTTGTTTTTAAAAAACCTATCGATTTGATATTAGAAGGGAACATAAGTTCTGTCTCAAAACTCTTTGCCTCTTGTCACCTATCTACCAAGGCAGAATTGAATACTTTTCCTCTCTCCCCAGTGAAACTTGCTGACTATCTTCCTGTTGTATATTTGACTAACCAGACTTTTTTTTTTTTTTAACAGTACTAGGGATTCAACCCAGGGCTTTGCACGCTAGGCAACTGTTGTACTACCTCATTCCTAGCTCTTAAAAAAAAAAAGTAGGGATAGAATCTCACTAAGTTGCTGAGGCTGACCTTGAACCTGTGATCCTCCTGCCTCAGTTCCCCCAAGTAGCTGGAATTACAGGTTTTATAGCACTCTGACTAGACTCCTTAAAGTGTTCCCATCAAAGCCAGAGAATACTGCCTACTGTGCTCATTTCCCAGCACCTGGCAGTATTACCTGACTCATAGGAAGATACAAATCAACACAGAACAAGAATGCAGGCAAGGAAGACAATTCTCCCTAGACATGAGTGACAGCATTGAAGGAAAACACAGGAAAGAAGAGGAAAAGGGGATGTGGAAAAATGCTAAGAATGAATTATCAAGGTTAATTTATTTATTTATTCATTTATTTAGTTTTTTTTTTTTTTTAAGTAATTTAGCCTTTATTTATTTTGCTGTGCTGAGAATGAAACCCTGGGTCTTGCACATGCGAGGCACACTTTATAACTGAGCTACATTCCCAGCCCCTCAGACCACTTTTAAATTTGTATAAAGGTGAAGTGGATTTTTATTGTTGGAAAGGATGGCGTGAGTTTAATTGCAGATAATAGAATCCACAGCAGCTAATTAAAACAAAGAATGAGTAGTTAAATGGTACTAAATGAACCAAACTGGGCTCTCAGGAATGATCCTAAGAGCCCCACTGTAGAAACTAAATCACTTGTGGAACTATGGCTGCTGCCTCTATGGCTTGATGCTTCTGTTAATGAAGAGTGTAAGCTGACTGTCTCCTGCCTGGAATTGGGCAGAAGCCCAGTTAACTCAGGGTTGAAATCAAATCCCCCCAAAATGTGTGCAATTGGTAGAATCCAAGTCTCCTCTTAAACTATAGCTGCCAGGGAGTCTGGGAAATGTAGTTTGCAGCTCTCTAGCCCCTGTAGTACAGGAAGGCCCAACAAAAGAAGTTGGAATTGATACTGAGATTGTCAAATCATAGGGTTCACCGCTGGAAACTTGGAAACTTATATGGCCCAGACTCCTTACTTTCTGAGTAAGAAAGGAAAAGCCCAGAAAGTTTTCACTGAATTATTTGCAGTTAGCCAAAGCCCTACCCATGGGCTCTAAGTTCCTATCTTGGGATAGAATTTTCTGAGGTGATAGAAAAATTCTATCTCAAGTTTTCGTTGAATTCCTCACAGTCATTAGTGGCAGAGCCCAACCCAAGAATCTTTATTTTAGCATTTTTGTGCATTGTGGGACAACTACACCATCCAATATGACATCCATGGTCAACATGTAGCTTTGACACTTCAGCCTTTATTGAGTCTGATGTTAAGGAATCTGAACTTGTTCCTCATGGAGATACAAGTTGGTTCATTTCTTCTCCCCCTTTCCAACATCAATCCCAGATCATGGACCTGTCCTGCCCTGACCTGTACTGAGGAGAGTATAATGCAAGTTTCACTTTTAAAAATCTCAATGTGGGTACCTTAGAGGCCAGGTGACCACAGATAGTTTATGTGTCTTTGAGCCTTGGTTTTATCTTCTGGCTTATAAGGAGGTATTCCCTTCATCATCTCTGCCTTTGAGGTTCTGTATTCTGCTTTGTTAGGGAAGTTGTGAAGTCTCAGCCTACATGTTAAATGGAGGGAAATCTGAATTCAAAAGAAGTTGGGAAAATATGCTAGCTTAGCATGCTGTGAGCATTCAGGCATAGGCAACATGTCAGTGGAAATCTTGTCCAAATGGCCACTGGAAGGTAGTCTTGAACTCAGAGTATCTTTCCACAGTAAATAGGACCATTGATTTTTTTTTTTTTTTTTTTAATGGTACTGAGAATAGAACCCAGGGCCTTATGCATGCTAGGCAAGTACTGTTCCACTGAGCCACATCCCCAGTCCTAGGACCATTAATTTAATAAACTGGTCTAGTGGAAAAATCTTAATGGAAAATGGAGTTGTTCCCCCGTTTTGTTGGTTTTTATTTAGAAGTTTGACAGGTAAGTGATCTTAGCCAGCTTTGAAGTTGGTCATAGAGCCAGGTGAGATCCCTGCTTCCCTGGGTGCTCCTGACATTTTCCGCAGCCCTGATATAATAATCATTTTGGTTTTGCTGCAGAAGTCTGTTCTTTTTAGAAGGACTTGAGGGGAATTTTGTTTGTTTTTTAAAACAAAAGCTGAGTTGGGTTTGGTAGCGTACCCTGTAATCTCAGAGGCTTGGGAGGCTGAGGCAGGAGGATCCGGAGTTCAAAGCCTGCCTCAGCAAAAGTGAGGCACTAAGCAACTCAGTGAGACCCTGTCTCTAAATAAAATACAAAATAGGGCTTGGGATGTGGCTCAGTGGTCAAGTGCCCCTGAGTTCAATCCCTGGTACCAATAAATGAATTAATGAATGAATGAATACATACATACACACAGAGATCTTGCAGAGAAAGGACTATAAGCAGAAGAATAAGACAAGCCAAAAACTTGGAAAATTGCTTATTTGCTCTTCATCTTTCTTGCCCTGAATTAATTTCCAGACTGATATCATTTCCCATCCTCTAGGGTAATCTCCCCACTTCATTAATAAGACTTTACAAAGTGATAATTTTGTATTCAGGGTGAGACTATTAGGCTTTTTCAGAAAGTAGCATGATGTAAACACCACCCTTGGCAGGTCTGGAACAGTATCCTATAATTAAATGCATTAACAATTTCTGTATCAAAACACATGAATGTTGACACTACATGGAATAAAGTCTGTGCATATTTTCACATCAGCTCGGGTCAGATTTCACTGCCCAGGGAGATAGAAAAGAAATGTTAGTTTTCAGAGCTTTTGGGATTATAGCTTTGTGGATGAAGGACTGGGGGGTTTGTAGCTCACACTGAAGATTAGTTCTCTTGTTCTAAAACTGCAGAGAGAAAAATTCAAAAGCACACTGAGAAACTAAAGATTTTGACCAATTACCTTTTATTTAGGATCACAGATTTTTTGGAGCTGGTTTAACTGCAATAGGTCTTAACAAGTGCCAAGTCTTTTTAAAGTAGCTTATCTTCCTTAATTCCTTAATTTATTTCCAAGAGGCAAATATCATGATTCATATTTCACAAGTGATGAAATTAAGGTTTAGAGGTTATGTAACTCGCCTATATTCTCAGACTGTAAGCTGTGGAGAAGGAATTGAACTTAGAAAGTTGGAAAACAAACCCTACTGTTAGCTCCTGATACTGCTAAAGAGATCACATAGGACCATTTAATATTTTTATATATAGGGAAGCTATGACCCAGGGATATTAAATAACATTTCACATCACACAAGTAACCAGGGCTAGGTTTTCATCCGATTCCTCAGCATTTCTTGTATCCCACAATCATAACCAATATGACCAAAATGTAACTTAGGTCTCAGTTTAGATCTCAGATGTAATTTGGTATAGTATTTGTAGAATGGAGTAATAAGGGAAGACTGGTAAACTCTCCTTTGAACTTTTAGGAGGTAGAATGTTTGGTACAAACTTGTGTAAACATAATAAAAGTGCCCAGTGAGCAAATATGTGACCTGGGGAGGGAGAATTGGTCCTCTGGCCCAAGCGATGTCCTTCCAGGAATCAGAAAATGTTTTGTGCATTGCATCCTATCCTGGGAGAGAACTCTAGAAACGTGGTAGATCTGGGCTGGGGGTGCAGCTTAGTGGTAGAGAATGAGCTTAGCATGTACAAGGCTGTGGCTTCCATCCCCAGCCCCAAAATGAATACAGTAAGTAATCAAATAAATAAATAAATATTTATGAAAAGTGACAGATCTGGTATTCTGTAAAGAATGTGATACATTTATTACTGTTCCAGTTTACCCAGTCTTGATACACAAGTAACCCCAAATTTGGTAACTAAAAATAATATATATTGTTTTCTTCAACTTGAGAAGTCTCAGCTGGGCAGTAATTTACCTGGGAGTTTATCTTGTGATTGCAGCTAGACGGCAGCTGGGGCTGGAGTCTACCAGGGCCTTCCCTACACTAGATATCCAAGAGGGCTCACTCAGAGGATTGGCAATTGATATGAACTGCCCCTGCCTCCAGTCTTTTCCTAGTTGCTTTGATTGAGTGGGTCTACCATCATTTTTTAATAAGTACCTTCTGATGGATATATAAGTAGTTTTCAGGCTATTATTATCACAGACCAAATTTCAAGGCACAAGATGTGAAATACAATTTTTGGAATAAATTTTTTATTTAGGATTTATACTGCAAATATCCCTTCCTCTCTGAGAAGTGAAATAATCTGGCAGGCCTGCTGATAGTCTGGCAGAAGCTCACTTCATCAACCATAATAGTTTACCACTTAACTAACCTTGCATTTTCTTTGAACAAGTGTCTCTCTAGGCTTTCAATATAATTTGTTAACATCTGGTGGCTGTGTTGGTCATAAGGGTGGCATGCAGTGCTTTGTGAATGGTAGGGTGTACCTCCCAGTGAATTCCCTAAAGGAGTCTCGTGGTGGCTGTTTTCAATGCCAGGAAGTAGGGTTTACAAAAAGATGGAGAAATGGGAAAATAACCTCTGCTGCAGGATACTTGGAGACTTTCAACTTTTGCTGTAGGAGAACCACAGGAAAGCTGGGTATGGTGGTGCACATCTGTACTCTTAACTGCTCTGGAGGCTGAAGCTTTTAAAGGATCACAAGTTGAAATCCAGCCTGGGCAATTTAGTGAGACCCTGCCTCAAAATAAAATAAAAAGAACAGGGGATGTAGCTTAGTGGTAGAGTACTTCTTGATTCAGTCCCTATACTAGAGGGATTAAAAAAAAAAAGGAGAAAAAGAGAAAAGTATTGGCTGGGTACGTAGCTTGGTGGTAGAGTACTTGCCTAGCATGCAAGGGGTCTTGAGTTTGATCCCTAGCAACACAAGGGGAAAAAAATAAAAGGAATTTACCAAAAAGATTAAGGTAAATAAAAAAGTAAACAAGTGTTCAGGTTTTAATTGTGGTTGTCAAGACATTCAAAAGACAGTTCAGTTCTAGGAGCTGCATATAGTGGCATATGCCTATTATCCCAGTGACTCAGTGAGGCAGGAGGATCACAAGTTCAAGGTTAGCCTTGGCCACCCAGGAGAACTTCAGCAACTTAGCAAGACCTTCACTCAAAATGAAAAGGGCTGGAGATATAGATCAGTGGTAAAGCACCCCTAGATTCAATCGAGGTACAAATTTTTTTTTTTTTTTCAAAAATAAAGCCCTGGAGTTTTACAGACTTTATATTGGAATTGTGAGGGAGGGTGCGTTGTCTCTATTCTTTTTCATTAGCCCCTTACTATCTCTCCCTTTACCTTATGTGGATGAGACCGTCAGAAGCTCAAAGTACTTGTGGAACACGTTTCCTCTCTGAGAAATCCCTTGAAGGGAGGCAGTGATCTGGATGGGAATTGCCGGACAAGGAGACCATGTCCTGGTGCCAGGAAAACCTTGGTCATGGCTGGGTCTTCCTCAGGCCAGAGTCAGTCCTCTGGGAGAGGCAGGACAGAGGCAGGGCAGCAGCACTTCTGAGGTGTGAGGCAATAGTGGGTCCAAGATGGCCAACCAGTTGGGCCATCCAGCTTGACCCCTGTGACTATCCTTTGCCTTCCAGGGGTGCCCTCCTATATATATCTCAGCTCCGTTAGGGTCGCCCAGGTAGATCCCTGAGGGGATCCTACCTCTCTCCATTACTGTTACTTTCTCCATTAAATACTTTCCAGGCTCTGGCTGCCCCCACTGAACCGCACATGGTCCCTTGTTTCCCACTCTCCTCTCCCCAAACACTCTTTGCCATTTACCTGTGTTCCTCCTCATCGCTGCATGGCTGAGGGGCTCTCTTTCTCTGGAAGCATCTTCCCCAGGACTCTGCATCTGGAGTTGGTGCTTGCCCGAGGTGTCTCTGGCCTGTCAGATCTCAGTTGCCTGTTGACTTCTCTGCTTCCCGCTAGACAGTGGCAATGAGCCGTCTTGTTTCAGATCAACCACTGACTGAGCACAGGGCTTGTTTCAGATCGACCACTTCAGTGTTAACTGAGAAAAATTAAACTCCAAGCAAATGAGAAAGAACTGAAGGGCCAGGGTGTAGCTCAGTGGTAGAGCACTTGCCTAGCTTGTGTGAGGCCCTGGGTTCAATTCCCGTAACCACCAAAAAAAAAAAAAAAAAAAAAGGGAGGAGGAGGCAAACTAGAAAACCTGTTCTGGAGTCTCGTGCCTCCCTCCAGACTTCCTGCATCCTGCCATCTGTTCCCAGCTGCCTGTCAACACTCACTGACTGCACCTGCCCAGGGCTAGCCTTGGGGCGCTGGGAAGGGAGGAGGGAGGTAGGAATGTGAGTGGACACTAGTGACTGTCCTCAAGGCCTTGAGTTGAGGAGACCGTGTGCCTAATGAAACCTCTGGAATGAAGTAGAATGGAGTACAGCCGGCCCTCTCTGTCGGCAGTTTCTACATTTGTGGATTCAACCAACTGCCTATTAAAAATATTAAAAAAAAAATCTTTGTGTCTGTACCGAATTATGTATAGACTTGTGTGTGTGTGTGTGTGCGCGCACGCGCGCGCGCTGTTGGGTTTGAACCCAGGGCTTTGTGCATGTGAGGCAAACACTCTACCAACTGAGCTATATTCCCAGCCTTAGACCTTTTTTTCTTGCCAATGTCACCTAAACAATATGTCTAACAATTATTCATATAGCATTTACATCGTATTAGATATTATAAGTAATTTAGAGATGGTTTAAGTTATATAGGAGGTTGTACATTGGTTATGTGTAAAAACTACACCATTTTGTATAAGGGACCTGAGCATTTACAAATTTTGGTATCTGCAGAGAGTCCTGGCACCAATCCCCAAAGGATGACAAAGGACGACTACTGAACTCAGGGCTAGTATTCTAGTCTAGCCTCGCTTTTTTCTTTTTCTTTTCTAAGTGTTAAGGAGTGAATCCATGGCCTTGCATATGCTAGGCAAACACTCTACAACTGAGCTACCCACTTTTCAAGTGCCATAAATACCATCTACAGGAGCAACTCTTGGGCACTGGCTAGAAATGCAGTACCTCAGACTGTACTGGATTTCCTGAACCAGAGTCTGCATTTTAACAATCTCCCTGAAATTCCCTCGAATGTGGGTACCCTCAAGTCTGAGAGGCACTAGTTTAAGGGGGATAGTGAAGAACAGTTTGGGCATGGGCAGCCATATTTAGAGAAGGTGGTGTCAGCCAGGGAGCAGTTGAGCTGGGTCTTAGAGGAGGCAATACCTCCTCTAAGATGATGAGAGGAAGATATTTGAAGCTAGTGTGGAGTCAGGAAAGGACCAGCTCTTCCTGCTAGTGATGATTAAATAAAGATAGGCTTTTCTTTGCAGTGGGATGTATCTGTGCCAAAGAGCAATCTCAGTCCTCACACGTGCTAAACAAGCACCCTACCACTGAGCTATACCCTTAGTCTATTTCCTGATTTATGAAATGTGGAGCTGAGTCCTTACCAGCTCCATGGTACAGAGAATGGGGAGGGGATGCCCTTAGGGGAACAGAATTTCAGTAGAGCAATGAATCCATTTTCTAAAGCATCTGATCTGGTAACTTTTGAATCTATCAGATCTGCATTTTTTCATTATATAGCTAGAGATTCAGTTTCCTTCCTAGAGGCAGCAAATGCAGTTGAAAAAGCTCTTCAATTCCACTGGAGGTTGGAATTTGGTGATTTTGATTTTACACATAATGAAGCTGTGAGGTCTTGACTAAATCACTTCCCCAAGTGATCATTTTGTTTGATCTTGATTTTGTAGATTAGAAACTGGACACAGCTCAACTAAGCAATATATTCTGGATAACATTAGCAGGGGTCACTCACTGAGCTGGTGGCAGCCCTGGGTTAAGTGAGAAGATCCAAGGAGGCTTTATCCATATCTGGCACTGTGTTATGGCCTCTGGCTCTCCACATGGCTAGCTTGGGCTTCCTCAGAAGATAGTGGCCTTAAACTTCTTAGAAGGCCTCTGGCTTCCCAGAGGGTAGCAGTGGAAGCTGCAAAATCCCTTAAGAACTGGAGCTGACACATTATTACTGCACTCTGTTGGTCCCAGGGTCATAAGCCCTACCCAGATTCATGTCTTGATGGATGGAGCACACAGAGGTACAAGGAGGAAATAATCGGTTGGGTCTTTCTTTGGGGTCTTTCTTTTATGTACAACAGGAGCCAGATTCCTTTCTTCTGCTTCTCCATCCTTAGCCCTTACTTTCACCTCATGATCCTAAGTGGCTGTTGGGTCTCTAACCAGCTGGAGCCACTCTCCCTCTTAAGGAAATTTCTATTTAATCAGCCAGCTAGTCACATGGTCACATCTTGTTGTAAGGCTGTTGTAAGACAGCATGCACAGCTAGAAACCAGAGGTCTCTTCTAAGAGAGAAGGGGAAAATGAGCATCAGAAGGATCTGCCAGTTACTGTTTCTCCTTCTCCCAAACCAAGCCCCCTTGGAAGTTGTAGGGGGAAGAAGCCACTACCAGGCAAACCTAGAGACACAGGGAGGCAGGTCCCCCAAGTAATTTCCCTGGACACTCATGACCTCTCTCTGCTCCCAGTACACCACAGGCACGTGCAATGATTCAGTGATTCACAGCTGTGACCTGTGTGGCAAGGGCTTCCGCCTGCAGCGCATGCTCAACCGTCACCTCAAGTGCCACAACCAGGTAAAGAGACACCTGTGCACCTTCTGTGGCAAGGGCTTCAACGACACCTTTGACCTGAAGAGGCATGTCCGCACACACACAGGTAAGGCTGGGGCCGTGTGCTTTGCTATTAAGTCTATGTTTTTGGGCCAAGAGTTCCTGTACCTTTCCCCTCTAAGAACCAACTCAGAAGTGTGGAGCAGGGTCCTATTTCTGGAAAGGTCGTGTAGACTGAGTATTTGGTGCCAGCCCATCTGGGTTCGTTTCCTGACTCTACTACCTGCCAGCATGCCAAGCAAACTGTCTCCTGTGGCCTGTTTTTGCCCCTATAAAATGGGAATAATGATATAAGTGCTGGTGAGTCTCAAAGCAAAGTATTCTGAGAATTATGATGCATGAAACAAATGCTGGGGAATATTGTAATTCAGCCCTGACTGGTCTTGACTTCTGGAATGTGATTCTGTGGTCTTACTATAAGTATTTTATTCCTCTTTCTTGAGAAGTAAGCCTGCCTTGGTATTTAGCTTTGTGTTCCTCCTAAGAGATCAAAAGAAGAAAATGCTCAGCTCACTTAGAATTGACCTGAGCCTTCTATGTGAGCTTGGTCGATAAGCATCTTCCATTTGGGCCTCCTGTTTCCTGACTTTTTTTTTCCCCCTCTTCAGAGCTGGGGATGGAACCCTGTGCCTCACCCATGTGAGGCAAGTGCTCTACCACTGAGCTACACCCCCAGTCTATTTCCTGACTTATGAAATGTGGAGCCGAGTCCTTACCAGCTCCATGTTATAGAGAATGGGGAGGGGATGCCCTTTGGCCTCACTCCTAGCCCTTCTGATGGGTCATAAGCCTCATTAGTTTTATCTTAGGGACATCTGGCCTCTAGGCTTCTCCACTAGGTGTGGCCCATAGTCCACACCTTTGCCCAGTGATCCCTTGAGGAGAATTTTAAGGATGCCATTTCCTTGGTAAAAAATTTCCAACTTCTGGCAGAATGAAATCCAGATTCCTCATTTCTTGTTGGATGAGCTTCATGTAAAGTCCTTTACAATCTGGGTCCCTGTTGTCAAATCCCTATTCTATTCCAGCCTAACCCTCCCCTCATCTATCCCATCTCATCCTCTCAGAACCTTCCTCAGGTCATCCCATCCCATCCCAACCCATTTCCATAATTCCTATTCCATCTCATTTAAACCCATCTCATCTCAACCCCTTCAGCCCCATCTAGATTGCCACCCACCCTTCTAACAACCTCATAGAATTTACTCTGTGTAGTGACCCTGATCACTCAAGTCCTTTCAGAATTTAGGGTTTTCCCTGGCATTTTGGTGAAGTTAGTTTTCTAACTTCCCTCTTTCTAACTTCCACTCTTCCCTCCAGATGGAGTCCCCAGCTCCTCACTCACTCATAATGCTGTTCTTAAGCCCTCTATATTCCATTTTTCTTTCATAGTTTTTAATAATATGTTATTGTTCTTAGGGTACTGGACATGAGCTACCTCCCTGGCAGGGGAAGAGTGTTTCCCAATTTAGTGAACTGGCATATGAAAAGATACCCTTTTAATTTTTTCATTTAAAATATTTTTCTTTTGTTACTGGGATTGAACCCAGGGGCACTTCACCATTAAACTACATCCCTAGCCTTTTTTTTTTTTTTTTTTTTGAGAGAGGGTCTCACTAGGTTGTTGAGGGTCTTGTTAAGTTTCAGAGACTGGCCTCAAACTTGTGATCCTCTTGCCTCAGTTTTCTGAGTGCTGAGATTATAGGCATGAGTCCCTGTGCCCAGCTATAATATTTTTCTAAAGTGAACTTTCCGTTGAAAAATGTAACATATATCTAGAAAAGTACACAAATCACAAGTGTCTAGATTAATGAATTTAGGAGTTTTTACAAAGTGAATATGCTCATGCACCTGGCATCCAAGATAGGAATCAGAATATTTCCTGCCTCCTCCAAGTCACTACTTCCTTGCCTCCAAGGGCAGTCACTATCATAACTTCTAACAGCGTAATTGACTTGCCTATTTTGGAACTTAATATAATGGACTCCTATAGTGTATACTCTTTTTTAAAAAAAAATTTTTTAATTGTAGTTGGACACATCACCTTTATTTTATTTATTTATTTTTATGTAGTGCTGAGGATCGAACCCGGGGCCTCACATGTGCTAGGCAAGCGCTCTACCGCTGAGCCACAACCCCAGCCCCATAGTGTATACTCTTTGAGGTTGTTTGGCTATAGTCTTCTTTTTTTAATCTCTAAGATATCATCTTTTTCTTCTTCTTCTTCCTCCTCCTCCTCCTCCTCCTTCTCTTCCTCCTCCTTCTATGTCTTCTCCTCTTTCTCATCCTCTCAGNTTTCTTGAGAAGTAAGCCTGCCTTGGTATTTAGCTTTGTGTTCCTCCTAAGAGATCAAAAGAAGAAAATGCTCAGCTCACTTAGAATTGACCTGAGCCTTCTATGTCTTCTCCTCTTTCTCATCCTCCTTCTTTTTTTATCCTAGTGAATCAGTAAAGTCTAACTTCTGAAAGGCCTGGCTAGTCATTAGGGGGACAAAGTGCTTATGGAGTGGTGAGGGTCCTATAAGTGATGATCTGGCAGAATAGTGTAGGATCCTGGAGGGGGCAAAGGGTCATAGAGTAGCTGCAAAACTGGGCCTGGGGCAGCTGGCCCCAGGGGCAGGAGGAAATCAGGAACTACTTATTAGGTCAGTTGTCATTTCTGCTAGGAAAGTTTCTTAGCTTCTTCATCCCTATCTGAGGATACCCCTGAGGACCTGGCCTGTTTATTCTGCTCCTCACCTGGTAGATTCTATAGTCACTCCCCTACCCATGCTCCCTAGGACAAAGTGAAGGGGGCTCAGGGAACATGGAGGGCTACTGGTACCTTCACTTGAGATGAACATTGAAAAAATAAAATTAAAAAAGTTGGGGATGTAGCTCAGTGGTAGGGCACTTATTTAACACATGTGAGGCCCTAGGATCAATCTCCAGTACTATGATTAAAACAAAAACCAAGAGCTGGGTGCTGTAGTACAGACTTGTAATCCCAGCAGTTCAGGTGGCTAAGGCAGGAGGATTGCAAGTTCAAGCCCATCCTCAGCCGTGAAGCCCTAAGCAACTCATCGAGACCCCCGTCTCTAAGTAAAATATAATAAAGGGCTGAGGATGTGGCTTGGTAGTTAAGCGCCCCTGAGTTCAATCTTTGGTACCAAAAAAATAAAATAAAATAATAACAAAAACTCATGTCTATGTTAGCTGACCATGAGCCTGTCTACATCACTATCCTTTCATTTTAGCTTTTGTTTCTCTTTTTCTTATTTTCCATTTTGGTACTGGGGATTGAAGATACATCTATAATCACCAGCAACTCATGAGGCTGAGGCAGGAGGATTGCAAGCTTAAGGCCACCCTCAGCAACTTAGTGAGACCTTTTCTCAAAATGAAGAAGGCTGGGGATGTAGATCAGTAGTAAAGCTAGTGGTTTCAATCCCCAGTACCCCTGCAAAAAAGCAAGTGCTTAGTAGATTTTAATTATTGTTAAATTATTTTAATTATTGTAGATTTTAATTATTGTTAGTAATATTGTTGATTATTGTTAGTAGTAAAAGTTTCAGCAATTGACAGGTTTCCTGAGAACCCAAGATGTGGCAGGCCCTCTGTGCACGCTCAGCTCTGTAATTAGGAGGGCTCAGCCAACAGTGAGAAATACCCCAGACATCCTCCTGTCGCACAAGTGAAGTATCAGAGGAGCCAGTAAGAAGAAGAAGTGGCATCCTGGCAGGTGCATTTTTCCTGATGGCATACCAGGAAGGCCTCTCAGATGAGGGGCCTTTAGGCTGATCTTGAAGGATAGTGAGATTTCCATGGAAGTATGGAAGGAATGGGAAGGCACTGCAAATAGAAGTGTCTTGGTTTGAATTACCCCAGAAGAGTACCCCAACACAAGGATTTGGATATACACAGTTTATTTAGGAGGTAATCCCAGGATGCATGGTGAGGGAATGGGGAGGGGAGATAGGGAGAAGACAGCTAATATGAGTGCATTAATAATGAGCAGGTTACCACTGAGAGCAACTGGGGAACAGTCCCACTAGGGACCCTCTGAGGAACCACATAGAATGTACAGGTCCTGGGTGCTGTGGTATTTGCCTGTAATCCCAGGGACTCCAGAGACTGAGGCAGGAGGATTGCAAATCTGAATCCAGCCTGGGCAATTTAATGAGACCCTATCTCAAAATAAAGGACTAGGGATGCGAATGTGCCCCTGGTCACTCCAAGAGTAGGAAAGCTGGGATATTGTTCTGTCTACCTCCATTCCACCTTGTTTGGGAGTCCATCCTGATACAATGCCCAGGCAGTACTCCCGCCCCCGCCCTTTGCAAGCCTGTCGTGTTTTCTGGGGAACTAGCTGCAGGTAGAAAGGTGCTGGAACCACCTGAGATGCCCTGGTGGTCTGCTGAGTTAACCTGTATAGGGTGTTGACAGTGTCTTCACCAGGGAGGCAGAAGAATTAGCAGGTGAGGTGGTGGCTCATCGGTGACTGGGAGACTCCTTCAGATGGCAGAGAGCTACACATGATCACTGTCCTGCATGCCAGGTCCTCAACATTGATCCCATTTTCTCAAACAACTCCAAGGAGCCATTACTATTTTTTATTAGCCCCATTTTACAGATGAGGGAACCAGGCTCGGAGAGCTCACATGATCCATATGTGGTAGAGCTGAGAACCAAGACAGTCTGGTCCCGAAGTTCAAGGTCATTTATCTTCTATAGGATCCCTGTTTCCCTCATTGTATCCCAGGGCCTTCAGGTATTCTTCTTGAGGCAGGAATCTCACCAGCCTGCCCCTTTACAGTTTCTAGAAGCTTGATTAATTCTGAAGGAAGGTGAGATAAAGGGAAATTCAGAGCTGGCATGAACTGTGCACTCCAGGATAGTAGTTAGGAGGTTCTAGAGAAGCCTGTGAGTGTATGTGTTCAATGTGCCAAGATGCCCTCTGACCACGAAAGGGACAGAGCAGGAAATGGGGAGGCCTGTAACTCCCTGGTTCCCAGCTTCTGTTCTTCAAAAGTGAAACTTCTAGTGACTTTGTGTAGTGCTGAAAATCACATAAGTTGGTGCATAAATACACTTTCCAGCTGATGCTTTTGTAAAGGTCTTCTTCACCTAGTTTGTCGATTGGGGAAAGACCTAGACAATGTCTAGCCAAGGAGAATATGGACCTGTGTTAGCCAGGACAGCAGCCACTGTCTGCATGTGACTACTGAGCCCCTGCTATGGGGCTGAGCTGCATTGAGACATGGTTTAAGCATAAAACAAACACTGGATTTTGAAGACTTGCTGAAACAACAAAAAAAAAGGTGTGTAGGGGGTAAAATCTCAAAATTTTTAAAGGCTTTATGGTGATATTTTAAAATACATTTTTACAAAATTTTTTTTTCGTTTTAGACAGACACAATGCCTTTATTTTATTTATTTGTTTTTGTTGGTGCTGAGGATTGAACCCAGTGCCTCACACATGCTAGGCAAACACTCTACTGAGCTACAATCCCAGCCCTTTTAATACATTTTGAAAGTTGTAGATGGACACAATATGTTTATTTTATTTATTTATTTTATGTGGTACTGGGGATTAAACCCAGTGCCTCACATGTGCGAGGCAAGTACTCCATCACTGAGCCACAACTCCATCCCCAAATCTCAATTTTTAATGTTGCTTTCACGTTGGAATGATAATATTTAGGATATATTGAATTAAAATATATTGTTAAACTGGGTAAGGTGGCCAATGCCTGTTATCCTAGTGACTTGAGAGGCTGAGGCCGGAGGATGGCAAGTTTGAGGCCAGCCTTAGCAGTTTAGTGAGACCCTATCTCAAAATTAAAAACAAAACAAACAAAACCACCACCAATAAAAACAAAAACAAAATATATCATTAAAACTAATTTCAGCTATTTCTTTCAATTGGTTTTGATGAGGCTGCTGGAAAATTTTAAATTATAAAGTGGCCTGCATTTTAATTTCTATGGGAAAGCACTAAGATAATTGTTAACCATTTAAAAAATGTTAATTTTCACTCTTAAAGTGGTCAACCCAATAGCATTATGGAAACGACTTGGACCAGTTCTCCTGGCCACCACCCCTTTTGATACTAAGAATTGAACCCAGAGGTGCTTTACAACTGAGCTACATCCTCAGCCTTTTTAACTTTTTTTTATTTTGAGACAGGATCTTGCTAAGTTACTTAGGGTTAGGGTCTTGCTGAGTTGCTCAGACTGGCCTCCAATTTGTAATCCTTAGAACAGGGCAACTAGGGAAAGACTCAAAGCACACAGGGAACTTCTTGGAAAAGATCCAGGGAAACCAGAGCCTGAAAACATCTTATATTAATATTCAAACCGATGAAAGAAAAGATTAGGTCTCCTTTTTGGAATATGACTTCATCAAGAAAAGAGTGAATGGGGGTGGGGTGGAGAATGAGTGTGATCAGGGAGGGGTGTGAGTTAAATGACATCTGATTGAAGATGGGAGAAGAGGAACCAATTGCTACAGAAAAAAATCGTGGTAACATTTTGTTAAAATATATCAGCAAATGAATGGCTGTTTTTAATCCAAATTGTCCTAGGTCTTGTTCCTGGATGCAGCTTCTTATCAAATGAATTATGAAGGGAAAGCTCTTGGAAGGAACCTGTCAGGGACTGAGGGAAGTGAATTGGGTGGGAAAAGGGGGCTGGGAAGAGGTGCGGTCAGAGTCTAGTCTCAGTCCCATCCCAGGGGGTGCTCTGGAGTATGAGTGATACCCTGGAATTGTTCTGTCTACAGGAAACTTTTCTGTGCCCTTTTCAGTCAGACATGGCAGATGGTCAAATCTCCCTGAGCTTCTGGGAGGTCAGTTCCCTTGGAGAATTGATTAGCCAAGAACAACTAGCTGCCAGAACACACCGCAGCTGATGATGTGCACTAGCCCAGAAAGGGGGTCTGGAGAGGGAGTCAGCATCACCTACAACACACATCATAGGGGGAAAAATCGCTCTGTTCCAGAGGAGTGGACAGGATTGCTGAGGCCAGAAACTATGGCTATTGACCCACCCCAAGTCAAAATAGAGAAAGGGCATATAAACATCAAAGAAATGATTGTATATGCGGTTCACAGCCTGTGAAAGCCTGTGGATTTTTTTTTTTTAATAGAATATTCTTTGGATTTATTTGTTTTATGTTGAACCACCTGGGATACTTCCTAAGAAGGGCTATCTGTTGATGTAATTGATTTGCTTTTGGTAGAGGGGAGATCTGTATTTTAGAGTAAAAAATAATAACTGAACACTAGCATATGCTGGACTTTGCCCTTTGTGTCCACATTCTTGCTACTCAAAGTGTAGAACCTGGAACATGTTGGAAGCACAGACTCACCCTGAGTGCCTCAGTGTATCAGCCTCACCATTTTAGGATAGCGTTTTTTATGCTAGGCAAGGTGGTTCATGCCCATCAATGAGGAGGTTGGGGCATGAGGATTGAAAGTTCAAGGCCAGTCTTGGCAACCTAGCAAGTCCCTGTCTTAAAATAAGAAGTGCTGGGCGAACTGGGATTGTGGCTTAGTGGTAGAGCACTCGCCTAGCATGGATGAGGCACTGGGTTCAATCCTCAGCACCACATAAAGATAAATAAATAAAGGTGTTTTGTCATCTACAACTAAAAAATATTAAAAAAAAAAAAAAAAAGTGGGGCTGGGGATGTGGCTCAAGCGGTAGCGTACTTGCCTGGCATGCGTGCGGCCCGGGTTCGATCCTCAGCACCACATATAAACAAAGATGTTATGTCTGCCGAAAACTAAAAAATAAATATTAAAAAAAAGTGCTGGGGATGTAGAGCACTTACTTAGCACTTTCATGAGGCCTTGGGTTCAGTTCCTAGTACTGCAAAACAAATAAATAAATAAAGCTGTAGAGAAGAAAGTCATCATCCACAATAGAAAGTGGGGTTCCTGGCTCAGTCTTGGTGGGGAGATGGGGCCTAGGGAGATAATAAATTCATGTTGGTTAATATACTCACAACTCAAGCTAGAATAAAGGAGGCCATTTAAAGCACATGCCATTTCTGTGGAAGCTTGTGAATTCCATAGAGAGAAGCTGAAGAATTCAGATTTGAGGTCAGGGGGTGGGGAAGGGGGCCTTAGCCAAAGCTGCAGTGTGGCTCCACCCCAGGGGACAGGACAGGAGCCCTCTTGCCTTATCTTCCATCAGGGGCTACATTGAAAGGGATGAGAAGGCAAACAAATCCCATCTTGATTAAAGAAGAGAAAACAATGGTGTCTTTGTTGGGAGCTGATGGGAAGGATCGACTGGATTGGGAAAAATGCAGATTGGGAGAAGTTTGGAGCAGGGCAACCAGGGGAAAAAGAATCAAGTATACTCGCTGTAGCAGCAAGAGGGCTATCTTGTGGAATTGCCTCATCCACTTAGCAAACTGTCTCTCCCTGCTGTTTTACTCTTTTTTATTTGAACTTATATTTTTAGCTAAAATACATATATATATATATATATATATATATATATATATTCATATGAGGAAAATTAAGAGGGGAAAAAATGAGTAAACCTCTTTCTGCTGGCCCAAGCCCAGTTGCACTCATGAAAGCACGTGGTCATTTAATTATTTTCTAGAAGTTTTTTAATGCACATTGCCTTTTTATGTTATATATATGTATGAAAATATAGATAGATAGATAGATAGATAGATATAGATAGATATGAGCTTCCCTTATATCTGCATAGTAAGCACATCTTACTCTTTTTATTAGTTGTTGAAGTTTTTTTTTTTTGGTACTGGGGATTGAACCCAAGTGCACTAAGTTGCTGAGGCTGGCTTTGATCCTCCTGCCTTAGCCTCCTAAGTTACTGGAATTACAGTGTGAGCCACCACACTCTTTGGAGCATTTCTTAATATGAAATCATGGCAAAGTTTCCAACATGGAGACACAGTCCTTTTTTAGTTCCCCAGTGGACACTTGTTTCCATGTTCAGGTTCGTTTTTAATTTCAGGCAATAATGCCATGAGTGAATGAATATTCTCATATATCCTTTGTCTACTTGTGGAAGTCTTTCTATAGTATAATTTCCCTCAAGTGGAATTGCTGGGCCAAAGGGTAAGGACATTATGATTTTTTTTATAGGCCTCACCAAATTTCCTTCCCAGAAGACTGCCCTCAGTGTCTGCTCCCACAAGGAGGCCTATAAAAACTTCTTGTTGAAGTTCATGTTTGGATCAAGTTCAAAAAGGGACACATGAGCTATAGCAAGGAACGCAAGCAGAAAATTCCAGTAGCAGAGAATTTTCTTGAGGATCTGTGCTATGAAGCTTAATTTGATGTTAGGAATAAAAAACTTGAAAAGGAAGCCACCTTCCCCCCCACACACACTTTTTTATGTAGTGTTGGGTATTGAACCCAGGGCAACTCTACCACTGAGCTGCATCCCTCGCCCTTCTTATTTTGAGACAGGTTCCTGCTAAGTTGCTGAGGCTGGCCTCGTACTGGTGAGCCTCCTGCCTTAGCTTCCTGAGTCACTGGTATTAACAGGCATGCACTATCACACCTGACCTGAGAAACCCTGTTGTTTTTTTTAATATTTTATGTGGTGCTGGAGATCGAACCCAGTGTCTCATGCATGCTAGGCAAGTGCTGTACCACTGAGCCACAACCCCAGCCTGAGAAACTCTGTTTTCATAATGAACAAAGAATATTTTGCGGGGAGGGAGGTAATACAGGCCTGTGGTACAGCATTCCCAAGGGCAGAAAGTAAGAGAAATCTTTCCACCAGCCATCTAGTGACCATGTTTAAAATTATTTTAAAAAATTTAAAAATTATTTTGAAAATATTTTAAAAACAGACATTTTTGTTGTGAAACAAATAATACATACAAAAGTGCCCATGGATAGAAAAGTTGACAGTGTAAAAAGAAATATGTATATAGGCACCAGACAGCTTGTGGATGGGCGTGTTTGCATTATGTCAAGAGGGATTGTGAGCACTGACCTTGTATCTTGTTGAGTCCTTAGTCTTGCCGGGTGCTTTGCGTGTGATGTCGCAGTTAACCCTCAGAGCAGCCTCCATGGGAGTGTGAGTGTTATCCCCACTTTACAGGCCAGGCAACTGAGCCTTGGAGGGGTTAAGCAGTCTCACCATGGACCCAGTTAATGAGTGGCAGATGTGTGAAGCCTGGCTTTTCATTGGCCTTGGACTTTGGTACTCACGTAGGTGTCAGTAGGTTAATGATATCTGGCATGGATGATGCATTTCAGTTCCCAGTTCCGCACTTTAGAAGTGGAGAAGATTGGCCTTTGCTCTGCAGCACTAAGATGGGTGAAGATTCAGTGTTGGGGGCAGGGCTCGGCCTCAGTCCCCCTTGTCCAGGGCTCCTGTCTGTCCACCGCCTTCATCCCCTGAATGCATGGCGTGAGGAGAACTTGTTCCCAGGCCCAGAAACAGACACCAAGGAGCTTTGGGGTTGACCAATGTCTGTCTGCCTAGGGGTGGGAGTGTGGGGGGGTCAGGTTTACAAGTCAGAAACACCCTAACTAGAGCTTCCAGAACTCATGTTTGTGTCTGTGAGTCACCCAACTTCCAAACCAGGCTCAAATCCCACCCCCACCCCCAGTGGAGATGCAACAGTCATCTCCATTCTCCATGGTCCATGTGGTACCAGACTCTGAATTCTATCCTTTGCTATTTGGTCTTTCTGGGTACTCTGCAAAGAGAAGACAGAGAAGATGTATTGAATGAAGAGGAAAAGGAGACATGGCCCTAGGCACACTGGGCTTAGGTGGAGGTACCACTGCCTTCTCCCAGAGACAGATCACCCTTTGGGTAGGAACTTCCAGTAACATGGGAAACATCCATTTCTGGGCATCTAGAAGTTTCTTGATCCACGTTGAAGCCTGATGTCAGTGTGTTTTCCTCTATTTTTAGTCTGGACATTTTAAAACAGCAGCAGATCATTTCCCATAACTACAGAAAAAGGCAATTGGTCTCTAGGTAAATTTGTTTTGATGACCTGTAGGTTTGAAATTAGGTTTGCAGTTTGACCAGCCAGGAATGGTGGGAGCCAGCTCCCAGCCCAAAAGACCCATTAATACACAAGTTTGCATCACAGTGCAAAAGTGAAAGATAAAGTAGGTATATTCCTTAGGAGAGACATCAATAGCCCTTACTTTGTAAAAACTTGTCCCAAAGATGTGACCTCTCTTTTCCAAGGTTAGTAGGGTTCATTCATTTATTCATTTAAACACTATTCACTGAGCCAGGTGTGGTGGCACACGCCTGTAATCCCAGCAGCTCAGGAGGATCGTGAGTTCAAAGCCAGCCTCAGCAACTTAGCAAGGAGCTGAGCAACTCAGTGAGACCCTGTCTCTAAATAAAATACAAAAAAGGTCTGGGGATGTGGTTCAGTGGTTATACGCCCCTGAGTTCAATCTCCAGTACCAAAATAAAAATAAGAACTATTTACTGAGTACCCATTATGTGCTACTGAAGATTATAAAGGGTGCTTCTTTGGCAGCTTTCTAGAATGTGTAGAATATAATAAAGGCCTGCATTTTACCTGATTAGCTGGAATAACATCTTACCAGGACATTGCTCCAACACATTTTTCTTATGTGGGTGTTGTAGGAAATTGTGCTTCTGGATGTAGACTGGAAGAAATATGGAAACGATTTGATTTTTTTGAAGTAGTGGGATTGAGTGGAGGAGAAATCCTTTTTTTTTTTTTTTTTCATTTTGAACTTGTCATCTGTGTAGTTAAACAAAAATAATAATAATGAGCAGAAGTGGCTAAGTGGCTCTTTTTTTGTTTGTTTTTGTTTTTTTGTACCCAGAATTTAACTTGAGGTGCCTAACCTCTGAGTCATACCCCTTTTTTTGTATTTTATTTAGAGACAGTGTCTTGCTGAGTTGCTTAGGACCTCACTAAGTTGCTGAGGCTGCCTTTGAACTGACAATTCTCCTGCCTCAGCCTCCTGGGCTGCTGAGATTATAAGTGTGCAACACTGTGCCCGCTCTAAGTGGCTCTCTTGATCCCCACTCCATGAACTGTCAGTAAGGAATTGGGGACATTCAGCCTTGAAGAGAAGAGCCTTGGGGCCTGGCTGCCTTCAGATGTCTGACTGCTGTCCTTAGGCTTAATTTTGCATTGTTTTGGTCCTGGGGTTTTCAAAGAGTGATCCAGAAGCAGTCTTATTATCACCTGAGAACTTGTTAAATAGAAATTGTCAGCTCCGCCCCCAGAATCAGAAATTCCAGGCTGGGATAAGGGAATCTTTTTGCTTTTCTTTCTTTTCTTTTCTTCTTTTTTTTTTTTTTTCATACTGAGGATTGAACCAGGATACTTTACCACTGAGCTACACCCCAGCCTGCCCCTCCCTCCTTCCTTCCCTCCCTCCCTCCCTCCCTCTCTTTCTTTCTTTCTTTTTTTCATTTTATTTTGAGACAAGGTCTCATTAAGTTGCTAAGGCTGCCTTCAACTTCTGATCCTCTTGCCTCAGCCTGGGATTAAAGGCATGTGCCACAGGAATCTATACTTAGTCTAATGCTCTATCAAGTTTGAGAATATCTGATTTTAGATTCCTATTCAGTAGGTCTAGGTTAGAGCCCATATTACTCTGTTCTTTGTTGCCATACCAAAATATCTTAGGCTGGGTACTTAGTAATTAAAGAGGTTTATTTGGCTTAGGATTTTGGTGGCTAAAAGGTCCAAATAGCAAGGTGCCAGCATCATTCTGCTTTATTACAACATGGTATAAAAGCAGAAAGGGAACTGGCCACACGGAGAAGGGCCAAGTGTAGGTGGTGGTCTCCCTTTATAGCAATCTACTCTTGGGAGAACTAATCCATTCCTGTGAGAGCCACATTAATCCCTTCAAGAGGATGGAGCCCCCAAGATGTGATTACCTTCTACCAGGCCCCTCAACTTAAGTTTCTGCCATCTCCAATACCACCATATTTAGGGACTAATCTTCCAGCTCATGCACCTATGGGGCACATACTCAGAGCACATCCAAGCCACAAGAGGATTTGAGATTCTGTATTCCCACATGTTCCCAGCTGATGTGGTCACTGTTGGTCCATGGACCACCCATAAGTTATTAGGTTGTACAAAGCACTGTAATGTGATGGGAGGGTTTGGGTTGGAGGAGTAGTTCCTCAGTCTTCATAGTTTTTTTTTTTTTTTTAAGAGAGAGAGAGAGATTTTTTAATATTTATTTTTCAGTTTTCGGCAGACACAACATCTTTATTTTATTTTTATGTGGTGCTGAGGATTGAACCCAGAGCCCCGCACATGCCAGGCGAGCGCGTTACCGCTTGAGCCACATCCCTAGCCCAGTCTTCATAGTTTTTAAAATAAGAGATTTGGATTCAGCTATACAGTGAGACACCATGGTACTGTTAAAAGGATTGAAATTAATGTAAGCACCAATGTGGAAAAATCAGCAGGAATATTGTTAAGTGAAGAAAAATTATTTTTTCCTTTGTGGTACTAGGAATGGAACCCAGGGACACCCTGCCATTGAGCTACATCCCTATCCCTTTTTATTTTTATTTTTTTTTTAAGACAGAGTCTAAGTTGCCCAGGGTGGCCTTAAACTTGGGATCCTCCTTTCTTAGCCTCCTAAATTATTGGGATTATGGGCATGTGCCACTGTGGTAGGCAACTGCTTTTATTTAAATGTAAAAACTAAAATACAGTTTCCTAGCCCCCACACCTAGTTCCTAGAGTCAAGGCAAGCCCAGAAATCTGTACGGGCCTTGGGGGATTCCTCCAGATGGCAGCCCTCCTGTCTCCTAGGCTCCAAGATGGTTCAAGGGCCATGGCAGCAGCCTGCTTCGTGTAGCCCTAGTACCATATTCACCTCTCCAGGCTATCATGCTTCCCATCCCTCCTTTATAGCCATGATCATTCCCTCTAGAGCCTAAATTGGATCTTACTCTGATTTGGGTATTTTTTTTTAATGGACGTTCTGAGGACCAAACCCAGGGTCTTGTGCATACCAGGCAGGTGCGCCATGATTGAGCTATACCCCTGGCCTGCTATGGTTATCACTTAATTTCATTTATGTGGTTGCAATGTTTGAACAGTATGGGTGTGTGCACTACACTGCCTACTACATTGCCCAGCAGAATTGGACCCAGCTGCCCACTGCAGAGACTGGCGTGGTAATTCACCCAGCCCTGGCTCCTTCCCTTTCCTGTTTCGCTTCTTCAGTACCCAATTGGTGCTTCCCAGGATGGCCTTTCAAACTACTTGGACTGAAATCTTTGATTCAGTGTGTGTTTCCAAGAAAACCCAAACTACATAAAAGAAAACCAAAGCTGGGTATGGTGGCAGTTTGGGAGGCTGAGACCAGAGGATTGCAATATGAGGTCTGCCTGGGTAACTTAGCAGGCCCTTAAAACTAGAAGTGAGACCCTGTCTCAAAATAAAAATAAAAAGGGCTGGGGATGTAGCTCAGTGGTAAAGCACCCCTGGGTTAAATCTCCAGTGCTCCCCGCCCTTACCCCACCTACCCCCAAAAAAAAGCAAAGAAAGAAAAGAAAAAACAAAGTTGACTTTGCCCACTGTAAAATGAAAACATTAAGGCATACATGTGGGAAAAACAAGAATCCCTCCCGGAGGAAGTTTTGCTCTGTTGGCATTTTTGTGTCAGGTTTGCTTGTGTGGATGCTATGATGTTTTGCAGATGGTTTTGTGTTTCGCTTTAATCATTTTTCTCATGTTGCCATAAATCTTGGTCTTGGTGATTTTTAGTGGCTTCATAATTGAGAGGCTTTGGATTGGCTGTGACCTGACAATGATGTATCTGTCCCTCCTCTTTGCAGGCATCCGCCCCTACAAATGTGACATCTGCAACAAAGCCTTCACCCAGCGCTGCTCCCTGGAGTCCCACCTGAAGAAAATCCACGGGGTACAGCAGCAGTATGCCTACAAACAACGTCGGGACAAACTCTATGTCTGTGAGGATTGTGGCTACACAGGCCCCACGCAGGAGGACCTGTACCTCCACGTGAACAGTGCCCACCCGGGCAGCACGTTTCTCAAAAAGACATCCAAAAAGTTGGCAGCCCTTTTGCAGAGCAAGCTGATGTCCACACACCAGGAAAATACCCTCCTGAGTGAGGAAGAGGAAAAGAAATGAGGAGGATGAGGAAGGGAAAGAGAAATGCTAGTGCCGCCATGTTTATTGGGACTTTTGGTTTGGAGGCTGTCATACCCTCCCCTCATCCAACTGGCTTTTTTTCTTTAAGTACTGAGGATTTAACCCAGCTGCTCTTTATCACTGAGCTACACCCTCATCCCTTTTTATTTTAAGATTGTGATGCAGCCAGGTTGCCCAGGTTGGCCTTGAACTTGGGATCCTCCTGCCTCAGACTCCTGAGTCTCTGGGATTATAGGCGAGCACAACCAATGGTGCTCGACTTCCACTGGCTCTTTTTAATTGCAAGTGTTGAGTTCACCTCTCTGTCTTTTCCAGACATCAACAGTAGGATCTGTCCCAAGGTTATCAATTATCATGTAGCATCAGGCCCTGTCCCTTGTGTCCAGTTGAACAGTCACATTCATCAGAGTCACGGCTGAAATCACCATGTAGAACTTTTTTTTTTTTTTTTTTAATTTCACACATGGAGGGAGGGGTGTTCCTTGAGAGACCATCATTTTATGGTGCCTTGAAATGCTATTCAAGCAAGGAAAATGAATTTTATTATTCTGAAAGAGTTTACAGAAATTATTTTAATAAATGAAACATTCACGTGAAAGTTCTCTTTCCAAACAAAATAGAGTGTTGACCTATAATTCTGTGTTTAGGGTTTATTGTGTAACGTTGGACTCCAGGTTATTTTGTGGGGAGGTTGATGGTCTCATAGGTTTGAGGAAGCAAATTTTCATTTATTTATTTAGTTTTTGTACTGGGAATTAAGCCTAGGGCTGCTTTACCACCGAGCTACATCTCTAGTCCTTTTTTTTTAAATCAGGAATTGAACCTAGGGGCACTTAACCACTGAGCCACATCCCCAGCCCTTTTTAATTTTTTTTTAATTTTGAGACAGTGTTTCACTAAGTTGCCAAGGCTGGCTTTGAACTTTCAATTCTCTTGTTTCAGCCTCCTGAGCACTTGGATTCCAGGAATGCACCACAGCACCCGTCTTCTCAGTTTTTTCTTGACTTTATTTTATTCTGGGACAAGGACTCACTAAGTTGATTAAGGTCTCACTAAATTGCTGAGGCTGGCCTTGAACTTGAATCCTCCTGCCTTGACCTCCCAAGTCTCTGGGATTATAATAGTGTACCACTGCACCTGGCAAGGAAGCCAGTTTTGATGTTTGGGAAGAACAAATGATTGGTCGAAAGCATTGAGCAACAAGTTGGTGGGCAGATATACCTGGAATGGGAATACCAGGGAACTCATCCACTCTGGTCTTTATTGATGGCCTGGGGGCACCTGCAGAGGCCTTTGGCTTTTGGGGACAGGGAGTTGTTGGGTGGAGGCTCTGCTTCCTCCCTTGAGTCTGGCACTGGGTAAAGTATGCGGCAAACCCTGGAGCATGAGCAACCTGCTTGCACACAAGAGTGTACCTGCCTGGTGCAATCTCCTTTGCTATCTCTGCTCACTTTGGATGCCCATTCCCTGAGGCAGGGGAGGTTAACAGTTAAGTCAAGATGAGAGTTGAGATGAGAGAGATAGGGCAAAAGTTGAGATTAGAGAGACAGGGCACGACAAAGTAGTTCTCAAGGTCCTTCCATGACAGAGCAGCAGGAAGGGTCCAGAACCCTCTCCCAGGAAGCCCCATGGTTGGGAGAGGCTTTTACTCAGACATGTGAGCTGCTGCCTGAATTGAGTAGGAATTGCTGATCAGCTGCTTTATGTTATCTCTCTGCCTACCCGGGTTCCCTGGGCACTGCCAGGGCCTGTCCTTGGTTTATGGAAATGTTGGGATAATGAGTCTATTTTCTTATTTCTTCCCTCCCCATTCCCATCCTTCCCACTCTCTACCCTCTTCCTTTCTTTTCTCCCCTCTCCTTTCTCCTTTCATTTCTCTCCTGTACTCCAAGCCAGGCGTTATGCCAAGACCTGGGCATTTTAAGTGTTTCGCGTTATCATTTCTCTTCCAAATCTCTGCATTTCTTTCAGAAGGAAGGAAGCAAAACCCTTTTGTGAAACACCTGTGATGTGCCAGGTGGTGAGCTGGGCAACCTTCCCTGCACAGATGTCTTCTGGAACATCTGCAGGGCATCCCCAGGAGTCAGCAGTCTTGTCCCTACGAGCAGAGGAGGCCACTGCAGAGGCCTTCAGGTCTAGTTCAAACCATTCTATTTTCTCCCTCTCTCAAGGAGGAAGAAAGAAGGCTTCAGATTCAAATGGGAGCACACGGAGGTGGTTCCTGACTTTGGGGAACCTCATCCCTTTCAGCTCCCCTGACTGGTGAGGCTTAACCAGCCTGCAGGATCTTTTCTGCCTTACCAGAAGCCCCAGGTACATGAGTTGAGTTGTGGCACAACACAGTCTGACTGACCACATTCAACCCTCAGCAGTATTGACCTGGGGACTGCAAATGGCACAGGGTGCAGCATGCCAGGAACATGAAGGGCTTGGTCCTAATTCCAGAGGACAAGTTGCTGACCTTGTATCTTCTAGCTTTTGCCACAGAGAAAGGTTAGAAAGCAGTTGACTTGTTTTTTTTTTGTTGTTGTTTGTTTTTTTGCCTAATTTTTTTTTTCTTTTGCCTTAGTTATCTGGGTAATGCAGACAACAAAACAAACCTTCCTAGCAAGGAATATCTGTGGCAGGTTCAGACAAATGGCCTGTGGCCTGTTTCACCCAGGAAATATGTCCATCAACAACAAAAAAACATTTTTTTAAATGGCTTCAGCAAAGAAGGGAATGTACTAGTTGAAAACTCTAGGGTTATTCTGGTTTCAGGGGTGGCCACAACTAGTACCTAAATGACAGCTTCATCTCTCATCTTTTCCTCCATCTCTAAGCTCTGTTTTACCCATGGTGGTTTCTTTCTCAGGCTCTCAAGTGAAGCCCAGATGGCTGTCCACAGTTCTGCATTTGTATCCCACAGTGCAATAACCTGGAGGAGGGTTTCTTTTTTAGCCTAAGATCTTGGGTTGGTTTGGCTCTGGTATCCACCCTGAACCATCACTCCTTTGGGATGTGTGCCACCTTCTTGGCCCAGGCCTCAGTCACATGCTCCTGCTTCCCCTGAATCAGGTGCAGTAAGCAGGTCAGCTCCATCCTAGCCTACAAGTGGTCGGAGGGTGGTTCCCCGGCAGCAAATGAAGAGGCCATGATCTGAGGATGGAATGGATGTTGGGAAGGGGATGGGTACTAGTTAAGATAAGGCACAGCTGCTCTCACAAAGATGCCCAGCAAATCCTGTGGCATAAAGGAGAAGGTTGTTTTTCACATAGCAGTTCTCGGTTAGGTGCTTCTCCCCCAGTGCATCACTCAAGAACCCAGATTTCTCCTATTGCTCTGCCATGTCCGAGGATGTTATCAAGATATGCATGGTTGAAGCTGGGTTTCTGTGGGTCTCAATGCATAGTCATCTTGGTTTCGATTCCTCTAGAAGCCAGTTTTGAGGTAAGGAGTCAAGTTCCAGTCGATTGCTTAGGAGGTGACCCAGGAAGCATCTGTAGGGGCCCGGACAAGTGGGACAGGAAAGAGAGACAGTAAAAGCAACAGAGTTAGAATTTCTACAGTGGGCAACTGGAGTTCATCCCCTCTGGGAAGCAGTGTAGAACATGTCTGTTTCCTGTGGTTGGGAAGAGGAAAGTCCACTAACTCCCCATCCATCATTGGTGGAGGGACACTGCCATTTGGGGCATTCATTTCTGGGCTCTTCCAACTTGCCTGGTGCATTGGCCATGCATGTTTTATATGCCTGGAAAATCTCTATGCAGAGATAAATAAAAGCAGCCTTTAGCATATAGACCTGGAAGCTGACGAACCTGGGCAAGGTGACAGCCGTATCTGGTATGGGTATGGTAGAGTCACACTTGCTACCTGAAGGTGCTAGCCTGGATGAGGCACATGACCTTTCCACTCACATGAGAAGGATCCATGGGGAGGATTTTGCCACATTAACTAGATGGGAAAAAAAAGTCACACTTTTGTGTGTCAAAATGGGGGGATGGATTATTATGGCTGATGACTCACTGTCTCTCTCATGGCAGGCAAAACCAATGGATGTTCACTCTCAACTTTTCGACCCCCTCCTCATCCTAACCCTGCTGTGCTGTCCTGTCCTGCTTAGCCAGTTGCCAGGAAATCCAGCTAATGAGGCCAGGCTCATGATTTAGGACATTGGTTCAATGGCTGGTGGTCCTGGAACCTTGGGTCTATAGGTGGCGGGGATGGAGACTCATGAGTTGTTGACCTGTACTAAGTTTGCCCAGCATAACCTGTGTTGGTGGCAAATGTTCTTGCTAGGCACAAAAATGCATACTGAGCATTCATTTTGGAAAAAGGCATCTATTATCTTTCAGTGTGATTTACATCATGGGTGTCTTAGGTTGGGTCCCATAAGCAGAACCAAAGACAGGGATTCAGAGGTGAGTAATTTATTGCAGGCAGCTCTCAGAAGAAACCAATAAGGAAGTCAGGGAAGCAAGACCTAACAGGAAGAAACGAGGCAACAATATGGGTTCACTAAAATCTAGTTGCAGCCTGATTTCATACGTACGGAGGAGTGTGAATGGCACCATAGAAGTTCCACCTTGAGCAAGGAGCCAGTTATCACATGTGACTTGTACTCTAATGTGTATATATGTGGAAGGGGAGTACATAACCTCTGAGCATTTTCAGTTAGCAGCAACTAAGCTCTTTAGTAACCAATGTTCAAAGCACCTAGGGGCTGATTCACTTGGAGATCTCCAAAGTGGGGGAGAGAAAAGACAGAATGGATTCTTAGAAGTAAAAAAGGATCTGATGACTTCTCCCTGGAATATTGGCATTTTGATGAAGAATCTGCTTTTGGAGCTAAAGGAGTGAATCAGTTATTGCAAAATTAGGTAGTGTTTTGGGAAAAAAATTAAAAATATTTCTATAATAATGTATGCAAGAAAAAAGTCATCTCCCTCATCTGCCAAATCTGTCCTCTCCCATCATAGTTAGCCACTGTCATTTGCTTCTAGTGTAACTTCCCTGAGTTTCTTTACCCATATGTAAGTAATATGAATGTGTATGTTTGCTTCCTACTATTTTTGTAAAGTTGTAATTGACAGATCTTTTGTGTTTTTCTTTGTTTTCCCATTTATTATTATTATTATTATTATCATCATCATCATCATCATCATCATCATCATCATCATCATTTCTATTTGTTCTAATTAGTTATACATGATAGTAGATGTGTTTTTCTTTTAATAGTACATCCAGCAGTTCTTTCCGTAATAGTTCCAAAAAGTGTTCTTGTTCTTCTTTACAGCTATCTAGGATTGAGTTGTATGGATGCACCATAATTTAGGTTATTGGTTTTTCTCTTGATGGACATTTGTGTGGCTTCCAAAGGTTTGCTACTATAGACAATGCTGCAGTGAGTAACTTTACACATATGTCACGTCACATATGTGCAAATATATCTGCGGGATAAATTCCCAGAAATGCAATTGGCAGTGCTAACAATTTCACATCAGTAAGGGCCATTTGTAGTTCCCTTCCCCGTTTGTTTTCCCCACTGGATTTGGTAGTCTTTTTGTCTGCCTAACTTGGGTGGGTTTTGGTGTTTTTTTTTTTTTTTTAGTTTTGTACTGGAGATTGAACCAGGGGCACTCAATCACTGAGCCACATCCCCAGCCCTTTTTATTTATTTGAGACAGGATCTCACCAAGTTGTGAGGGCCTCGCTAAATTACTGAGGCTTGCTTTGAACTTGTGATCCTCCTGCCTCTGTCTCTCAAATTGCTGGGATTACAGGGCTGCACCATGGCACCCTGATCCTTTTTTCTTTTTCTTTTTGCTGTGCAGGGGATAATGGACTAGGCAAAGGTTCTATTCCTGAGCTACATCCCTAACCCCTCTGCCTAACTTCTACAAGTTGTATATGTATGTGTGTGTGTGTTTTAACTATCAGAAAGTTTGGTCTTTTGTGATGTAAGCTGCTGACTTTTGTACTGTTGGTAGATAGGACTCCTTTAGAAGGAGAAAGTGCCAATTTGCAATGTGTGAGAGTCCCCATGTCCTCACCATTAGACCAATGTTGTGTTGCTCCAAGTTTGGATTTTTGCCAATCTGATAGGGGAGAAATAGTTTTTCAGTGTCGTTTTTTTACATTTGTCTTATTATGTGTGAGAGAAAGAGGTTGAAGGTCTTTTCATATGATTAAGGCCATTTGTGATTCCATTTATTGTTAACTGCCTAAATATCTATTTTCCCACCAGGTTTCTGCCTAATTTCTTGGTCTTTTTTCTTGCCTAATTTCTCAGAGTTTTTTTATTTATTTGCTTGTTTTAATGTATCAGGCAGTTTAGACCTTTGGATGGTTTTTCTTTCAGATTGTCATTTAGCTTTTGATTTTGCTTATGCTAAAGTATTGTTTTGTTTTGTCTTTTTTTCTTTCACCAAGCAGAAGTTTTTGACTTTTATGTAGTTTGAATTGACCCATCTTTTTCTTTTATGGCTGATGGAAATTGAGTTGTAGTTAGAAAAGACTACCCACTCTAAGGTTATATCGGAATTCTGCCATGCTTTTTTCTAGGACTTTAATGGCTTCATTTTATCACGTAGAAATCTTTGATCTGTTTGGACTATTTCCTGGTGTATAGTGGGAGGTATGGATCCAACTTTATCATTTTCCAGATGGCTGACAAGAGATATTTTTTAACAGGGAGCTGGTCCAAAACACACCAGAGAACACTTTCTTCAGGAAAAGGTCACGTGCCTCAGCAGAAGGTGTTGCGAATTATAGTAAGGAGCAGTTTTCTTTAATTAGCAAAGATTCATTTGTTCAACAAATATTTCTCAAGTGTCCACTGTGTGCCAGATAGTTTTCTAGATACTGAAGCTAGAAAAAATAGACCATAGTCCCTGCCCTTAAGGAGCTCACGTTCTCTTGGGGGAAGATAGACAATAAATAAGCAAGTAAATACATTTATACCATGTTAGGAATTATAGGGAAGAAAGACGTTCCAGTTACCTTGGCTGTGTAACTAATTGTGCCAAAACATACTGGTTCTGTGGATCAGAGATTTGGACAAGGCACAGCACAGGAGCATAAGGGATAGGATAGCCGATGACTTTTCTCTACCCTTTGAGATCTGGGGCCTTACTGGAAGACCTGAAGGCTGGGGCCTGGAATTGTCTGAAGGCTCGGTCACTCATGTACCTTGTGATTAATGTTTGCTATTGGTTGGGAGCCTTGATTCCTTTCCACATGAATGTCCCCTTATGGTCTGTGTGGCCCAGTTTGGGCTCCAGTGATATGGTAGGTTCATATAGGTAATCTCAAAGAGTCAGGTGGATGGTGCATTATAGATTGAGACCCAGTTAACCAGTTGTGCAAGGTTGCTGCTGCCACAATTTGTCAGAAGCATGTTACTAAGGCTGGCCCATATTCCAGAGAAGGAAAATAAGGCTCCCTTTTGATGGGAGGAATGGTTCTTGAAGAGCTAATGGGACCATATGTATTGCTGTGGCCATTTTTAGAAAATACAATTTGCTACTGAAGCAAAGAAGGCTGGAATGAGAAAGAAGTGATGTTGGTGGAGACTGGTGGCATTGTATACAGGGGGGCCAGGGATATGTGACCCGACAGAAGTGGGGGAGGAAGCTTCCTAACTGGGGAAGGATTCCAGACAGAAGGAACAGCAAAGTCATTTTGGCCAAGAGGCAGAGGGAGTATATTCGACTTATGTGAAGAGCATGATGAGCATTAGCTTATGTGGAGCAGGAACAGGTGGGGGGCATGTAGACAGATGGGGGTCAGAGAGATTCAGGCAGCAAATCGCTATTGCAGGCTGGTTGTAAAGACTTTAGCTTGCTTTCTGAGTGAATTGGAAAACTGTTAGTTTTGAATTACTATAACAGAATACCTGAGATAACTAACTTATAAAGAGAAAAGGCCTATTTAGCTCAGAGTTCTGGCAGCTCTAATCCAAGATTGGGTTAAATCCATTGCTTTGTGCATCTGGTGGGGATACTGGAAGAGTATCTGCTCTGGTGGGAAGCACATGGCAGAGCAAACCGCTAATCTCATGACCAGGAAGGAAAAAGAGTCCTATAATCCTCCTCAAGGGCATGCTTGCTCCCAATGACCTAAGGACCTCCCATAAAGCCCCACCTCCTAAAGGTTTATAACACAACCCAATAAAGGGCCCAGCCCTTAATGCATGGGCCCTGGAGGACACTCACCCAAACTATAACAGAAACCAAGGAGAGCTTTGAGTGGAGGAATAACATGCTCTCATTTATGTTTTAATGGATTTGCTCTGGCTGCTGTGAGAACAGATTTGGGGGTGGGAGGCAAGGGTGGAAGTGGGGAGACCAATTAAGAAGCTGTTGCAAAAATAAAGCAGGACACAATGAATGCTTGGACCAGGATGACAGTGGAGGAGTTGGTGAGAAATGGCCGGATGCTGGATATATTTTTTAAAATAGAACTAACTGGGTTTGCTGATGGGCTACATGTGGGTTAATGGCTAGACCATACATCCTTATTTGTCTGGGGCACTTCTGGTTTATGTAATAAAGTATATGGTCATCCTGGTTAGAAGGAAAAGAGAGGATAACAGAATGACTCCAAAAGGTTTTGCCTTGTACAACTTGAAGAATCAAGGCATCATTTGTATGGGAAGAATTGTGAGGGGAGTCGGGTCTGGGGAGGGTGTGAATCAGGAGTTCAGGTTTGGATTTTTAAATTGCTAATAAGACACCCAAGTGTCTCAAAGGCACAGGGACACAGTGAGTGGTGGATAGAGTTAAAGGAGGAGGGATGAGGAGGCAAAGAAAATTTGTGTTACTGGATCACAGGGAGCAGGAAGCCATAAAGCTTCATGTCCTCAAGTTTTAGTGAGGAAGAATCAATGAGGGAGAGTGTATTAGTTGGTGTTTAGTCACTACAAGAAAATATCTGAATGGATTATGTATGAAGAAGAAGAGGTTTATTTTGTTCACAGTTTTGGAGGTTCAAGAGCAGGGCACCGACATCAGCTCAGATCTGGTGAGGCCCCCTATCCCAGCTATGTTATCTCACAGCAGAAAACAGTGAGTGTGTGAGTTTGCATCACCAAACAAGAATTCAGAGAGAGAGAGAGAGAGAGGCTGGGCTCCCATAATCCCTTCTGAGGGGAAAACTCCAATTACCTAAGAACTTCCCATAGGCCCTGCCTTCTAACGGTTCCTTTTCTGAATCCCACCACACTGGGGCCCAAACCTTCACCTGTAATGGACCTATATCCAAACCATTGCCACAGTAAGATGGAGCTGCTGTAGAATGGGAGGGGAAGTGGTGGAAGTCAGTGGAGTCATTGTTATGTGGAGGTGTATTTTCTACAACAGGGTAGGTTCGTGATGTTACTTTTTTTTTTTTTTTTTGGTTCTGGGGCACTTTACCACTGAGCTACAATTCCAATCCCCCCTCCACTTTTTAAAAATTCTTTTTCATTTTTTATTTTGAGACAGGTTGCTGAGAGTCTTACTAAGTTACTGAGGTTGGTCTTGAACTTGGATTCTCCTTCCTCAGCCTCCCCAGTTGCTGGGATTGCAGGTGTGTACCACCATGCCCAGTTACTATTTGTTTTGAAAGAGAAATTTTCTTAGGCATGTGTACTTTCTTATATTAAACAGGAGAGCAAATATTATCAGTTCTTTTTTCAAATTTAACAAAAATATTTAATGCTTCCAAACAAAAGTATAAAAATACAGTAGGAATGACAGTTTGCTACAAAGTGGTCTCTCCTAACTTATTTCTTTTATGTCTTTTCTACTTTGTGTGTTGCTGGGATTTGAACCCAGGGCCTCATGCTTGCCAAGTGAACACTTCACCACTGAGCTATATCCCCAGCCTGTTATCAGCATTTCATACATGCATTTTAAAAAGCTTAACAATGCTAGAGATGGTGGCACTTGCCTTTAATCCCAGAGACTCAGGAGGCTGAGGCAGAAGGATTGCAAGTTCAAGGCCAACCCCAGCAAGTTAGCTCGCCTAGCATGTGTGGGGCTCTGGGTTCGATCCTCAGCACCACATAAAAATAAAATAAAGGTATTGTGTCCAACTACAACTAAAATAAAATATTTAAAAATATTTTAAAAATTTAAAAAATAAATTAAAAAAATAAAAAGAGCTGGGGATATAGCTCAGAGGTAAAGCGCCCCTGGGTTCAATCTCCTGTGCCAAACAAACAAACAAACAACACTTAACAATACATAAAAGATATGGATCACTTCACAAATATGCACGTCATCCTTGCCCAGGGGTCATGCCAATCTTTGCATGGGTCTGACTTTTTAGTATATGTGCTGCTGAAGCAACAAGCACTCACTGACTCATGCCACCAACTGGTACAAGGGATTGAAGCCAGGGGCACTTTACCACTGAGCTGTATCCCTAGCTCTTTTTAATTTTTATTTTGAGACAGGCTCTTGCTAAATTGCCCAGGCTAGTCTCAAATTCACCATCCTCCTGTCTCAGCCTCCTGAGTTGCTGAGTTTACAGGTCTGCGCCACATGTCCAGCACCATTGGCTCTTTTAAGTAATGCCACAGATGTCAAATAATTTGTAGGCACATCCTCCAGAGTTGCTGAGGCCCCTGGCTGGCTTGTTCTTGCTATGCGGCCCTAGATATGCGGTGCTCTGAAACACCACCCTCTATTGCTTTTTCCTGCCTTTTCTTTGTGGCAGCTATTGTTTTCCTTCTTGTCCTGGGTCCCTCCTCCTTTAATCCTGGGCTTTCCAGGATACAATTGCTGATAAGGAGTTTATCAGGTGTGGAAGAACCACAGGTGAAGGAGGGTCTGTCCTGTGACCTTTAGTCACTATTTGAGCTGATTCAAGGCCTCTTCCTGCTTCCTTCTTCATTTCCCCTGGATAATTGCTTGTGGGAATGTGACTTTTGGGTAAACCAAGTGGAACTATAAAAGTTATCTTGTTGCTGAATCCATTCAGTCATTCCGTATTGGCCAGGGTCTTCACACATTGTGTCACACATTATGTTAGACCCAGCTGGGGCTACAAAGACGGATCAGTTCCTTTATATAACCAATACCAGTTGTGGGCTTATAGCCCAAACAGACAGCAATCCCTGCCTCTTTTGAATTCACATTCTAGAGGGAGAAGGACAACCACCAATATGATAAATGTATACAATATCAAGTATGCACATGGTGCCAAGCACCATGGAGAAATTGTCAAGCAGAGAAGGAGTATGGAGAATGCCAGGTGAGAACTGCACAGTGACACTAGGAGGCTTGGATCTTGTGGTCCTCTTGCCTTAGCCTCCTGAATCGCTGGGATTCCAGGAGTGTGCCACTGTGCCAGGCTACATTCCCACCCCCTTTTAAATTGTTTATTTTGTGACATTAAAGTTGGCCAGGCTGGCCTCAAACTTGCAGCCCTCCTGCCTTGGCCTCCTGAGTAACTGAGATTATAGCCAACACACCCAGCTCTGTCCTCTGATCTTTTTTCTTTTTTTGTGGGGACTTATGATAACCTGGCAGCTTTTGCTTTTGAATGTTGGGAGCCCCAAGCTGCCATGTCTGGCCACACTGCTAGAAAGGTGTCGCGAGGTGGCAAAATTGTAATGCATGCAGTCGAGGGGAGAAATAAAGAATATCCATGCACTTCTGCCCCTTTCAATGCTTTATTCACTCAAATTACTTAGAACAATTTTACTCTATAGGTTCTTAATGCTAGGCACAGCAGTAGACATAATCAATTCACAGCAAACAATTCTAGATTAATTCTAAGCACTGCAAAACACACGTAATCATAATAGGCTAATGACAGACATTTCCTCTGCATGCTAAATTCAAATGTCAGATCAAAAGTCTTAAGCCTTAGGCTTTAAGTCCAGCTGATGACACTCACTTAGACTGCGGTGACCAGGTCTGGAACCAAGGCAGGCTTTTCCTGGCATGGAGTGGAAGACCGGTTGAGGAGAGGGTCTTAGGGAAAAGTTGTGGCTCTCACCAAGGTCCAGACGAGGCGGTAGAATTTGAGAGCAGTAAGGATCATGCAGAGGTGACAAGTGATGGGATGTCAGGTCCTCATCAGGCTCTCCAGTTCGAGTGCATCCTTAATTTGGCTGGCTGAATTCCTGTTCATTTGCTCTATTATTTATACTAAATTTGGGGGCTTTTGACCCCCCTTTCAATCCTTATCAGCTACCTCTGGATTTCTCAGTGACATCATTTACCCTGGGGTCAGAAACCCTGGACTGGTGGTCTCCACCCTGATCTTCTTGCCTTTCCCTCTGTTCAGGCGAGGATAGCCTGCCAGGGGCTTCACTCTGTTTGTCAGAGTGAGAGGAAGTAACTTGTTTGAGGCCATACTGGAGGGCTCTGTGGGTGTGCCTGGTGAGACTGCAGGTTTCAAACTGGAGTTTTTAAAATGGAGTTGCTTAGGCTCAGGCCTAAGGCCATCCTAACAAAAGGCCACACAGACCAGCCTTGTGTCAAAGGAAAGGACCTGAGACTACAAGAAGAGCCTAGCTGTCCCATTCCAACATCCAGTTGGGCCCAGGCTCTCAGCCATCGCCTGATAGGCCATAGAAAAGTGAATGAGTTGTTTTAGATGTTCCAGCCTGGTCAAGTCTCAGATGACTGCAGCCCCCATAAAATCCTGTGTGGATGAAGAACCATCTAGCAGAGCCCAGTTAGTCTGTAATTTTTTTTTTTTTTGTCCCAGGGATTTAACCCCAGGGCACTTTACCACTGAGCCACATCTTCAGTCTTTTTATTTTTGATTTTTTTCAGACAGGATCTTGCTGAACTGCTTAAGGCCTCACCAAATTGCTAAGGCGGCTTTGAACTTGTGATCCTCCTGCCTCCTGTGACAGGCTACATCCCCACCCACTTTTAGATTTTTTAAATTTTGTGACACTAAGTTGGCCAGGCTGGCCTCAAACTTCCTGAGCCACTGGGATTACAGGCATGCACCACCATGTGTGGCAGTCCACAAAATCTTGAGAGATGATAAAATGATTGTCATTTTGTGGTGGTTTATGATGCCGAAACAGATAGCCAGAGTACTTTTGCTGACCACCCTCGCTCAAACTACAGCTTCTGTGTCTTTCTGTTTCCTTTCCTCTGCTTTGCTATTCTCCACAGCACTTAAAACATCCTGACATTTATACCCATATTGTTCATTGTTCACCTCTTCTAATCTCCATGAGAGTGGGGAATTTTGTGTGATTTGCTCATGGCTTTATTCCCAGAGTTTAGGACAGTGCCTAGCTTCAAGTAGGGACCCAATAAATATTTGTTGAATGACTGACTATTTAAGTATTTAATTTTCTAAGATCCAAATAGTGCAGGGTGTGGTGGCTATAATACCAGATACTCAGGAGGCTAAGGCAGGAGGATTACAAGTTGGAGGCCAGTCTGGGCAATTTAGCAAGACCCTGTCTTAAAATAAAAAAGAAAAAGAACTGGGGATGTAGCGCAGTGATAAAATGCCCCTGGGTTCAATTCTCTGTGTGTGTGTATCCAAACAGCATCGCTTTTATAATGGCCTGGAGGAGGATTCATTCTTAGCTCACAAGGACACATACTGTTCCCTGAGGTGCATCCTGCAACTGACCTCATGCATGAAAATCCACATATTTTTGTTGAACTGCTACATGGAAGACTGATTGGAAAACTACACATAAATATTTTAAAATAAACAGCAATTTTAAGCAATCAGTTGTATGTTTGGGCATCCCCTCTGTTGTGGAGGGGCAGGAAGTAGTAACTGATGCAAGGGCTGGTTCCAGGAAGGGGCCAAGAGCCCTGAGGTACTAAGGAAGAGGGGGATGTAGGGCTCTTATCCAGCTGCTCATGCTTCCCAGGGTCTACCTCTGAGTCCCCTCTATATAACAACTGCCCCATGAGATGCCTCCTGGACTCCCTCTGCCCCTACGCAGAGGGGCAGATTTGTGTCACCACCATGGTCCACACAGTTGCTATTCTCTCCTCTTGTTCTATCAGCCTGACATTTCCTCAGCCGATTCCAAGCCCAGAGTACCATTTTAGCTGACGTGGGTGAGTGTTTCGCGGGGACAGCAGATGGATGGAATGACAAATAGCAGGATGGTGGGGACAGCTGAGAAGTGCTTTTTCCTATGCCGGAACTGTTGGCTGTGCACGTGTTCCGACGTAGTCTAGACACACTGTGGCAGCAGCAGTGTGTGCTAGGGGACAGCCGGCAAGCTGGCTTCCATTTTACTGCAAAGCATACTCATCCACACACGCAACCAGTCCACTGACTATCTTAGTCTGGGTTCCCCAAGAAGCAGACCTTCAGACAGTCATTTATGTGACCCCAGGAAGTGTGTAAGGCAGTGAAATGGTGAATAGGGAAGAGAAGAAAGCCAGTACCGAGTGGTTAGGGAGAGGTCTCTGCCATGGGAAATGGGGGCCCAGTACTGTTGGGCACCCTGGGTGACTGGCAGAACTTGGCCCAGAGTTGCTCTAGGCTGGCTGTTTATCCACTAACTCCTGATTTTCCTTGGTTAAGAATTGCCCCAGGGGTGTAAACTCCTGGAACTTTGGTCCCCTCTGCACCCAAACAAAACCTTCAGGCAGGAATTCTCAAGTTCTCCTAGGTGTGGTGGCCCACACCTGTAATCCCAGCTACTTGGGAAGTTGAGACAGGAGCACAGAGAAAAGTCAGTCTTTTTCTTATTTTTTAAATTATTTATTTACTTTGTAGTACAGGGTTTTATCCCAGGACTTCACATATGCTGGGCAAGTGCTCTACCACTCAACTATACCCCCAGCCCTTAAAAAAAAAAAAAAAGTATTTTGAATAAAATAAAATAATAAAAAGTATTTTGAGATGGGTTCTTGCTAAATTGCTGGGGCTCACCTTGAATTTCTGATCCTCCTGCTTCAGCCTCTCCAGCAGCTAGGATTAAGGGTGTGCACCACTGCACCTAGATAGGTTAGTGCTTTTTATATTTTTCTGATCATTATTGAGAAGAAAACTTCTGGAGGTAAGAAGTTGGCACCTGACTTTTGCTGGAGTATACTCCCCCCTCCCCACTTTTTTTTTTTTGTATCAGGAATTGAATACAGGGGAGCTTAACCACTGAGCCACGTCTCTGGCCCCTTTTTATTTTTTATTTTGAGACAGGGTCTTGCTAAATTGCTTAGGGTCTTGCTAAATTGTACCTGCATTTTCTTTCTTTCTTCTTTATTTTTTTTTTCCCCAGTGTTGGGAATTGAACCTGAGGCTTTGCACATGCTAAGCAAGTACCCTACCACTGAGCCACATCCCCAGCCCTGGAATACCCTCTTTTTTTTTTTTTAATTTTTTAATACTTATTTTTTAGTTTTCTGCGGACACAACATCTTTGTTTGTATGTGGTGCTGAGGATCGAACCCGGGCCGCACGCATGCCAGGCGAGCGCGCTACCGCTTGAGCCACATCCCCAGCCCGAATACCCTCTTTTTTAAAAAAAGAGAGCAGCCCTTAGATTCAGCTTTTGGAAAGAACTGAGTTAGAATTAATCAATAGCCTTGTTTTGTTTTTATTATATTTATTTTATGGTTACCATCTATTTATGCCAAAGGAGAGCTATTTTCCACTGTAGTAGTAAGATAAATGTTTATTTTTGAAATAAATTTCTTTAAATAGTTAGCTGGCATGGGAGTCACTGAAGTTTAAGTAATATCGAGGCCAGGCGTGGTAGCACATGCTTGTAATCCCAGAAGTTTAGGAAGCTGAGAGGGGAGGATCTCAAGTTCAAACCCAGCCTCGGCAACAGTGAGGCATAAGCAACTTAGTGAGACCCTGTCTCTAAATAAAATACAAAATAGGGCTGGGGATGTGGCTCGGTGATCGAGTGCCCCTGAGTTCAATCCCTGGTACAAAAAAAAATAAAATAAATAAATTAAAAATAAAAATAAAGGAAAAGAAAAGAAATATCAGCTAACCCAATAGAGATTAAACTTGATCATTATTATGATAACAATTAAGCAGCTATTATTGAGTATTTGTTATATGCCAGGGATTTTTAAATTTGTCATTCTAATCTTTATTATAACCCTAAGGGGGATGAGAGGGTGGTGCACACCTATAATCCCAATTATTTGGAGGGCTGGAGGATGGCAAGTTGGAGGCTAGCCTTTGCAATTTAGTGAGACCCTGTCTCAAAATAAAAAGGGATAGGGATGCAGCTAGCAGTAAAGCACCCCTGGGTTCAATCCCCAATACCAACAAAACAAAATTAAAACAAGAACAATAGATGGGGACGTGGCTCAGTGGTGGAGTACTTGTCTAGTGTGTTCGAGGCCCTACCTGAATTCAGTCCTCGGCATTACAAAAACAAACCAACAAAAAACAAAAACAACAAAAATAAAGAAAACTCTATGTAGTATTTATAATTTTCCATCTACAGATGAATGAATGGAGCTGCAGAAGCTTTAGATAACTTGCCTGGGTTATGCTGTTAGCATAACAGATAATAAAAGTGTTCACAATTCTTTCCTTTCCTGTATCCACACCCCTTTATAACGTGACTTTTTGGCTCCTCTCGTGAAGAGGTGGAGTTTGTTTCTCCACACCTTGTCTTGGCCATGTGATTTGCTTTGGTGAGGGGGACAACAGAAAAAAGTCCTATAAAGTGCTTGTTCATAGGGCCTTGTTTTTTGCTGCTGCTGAGAACCCTCTGTCACCACTGCATGAACTAGCCAAGGCTAGCCTCTTGGAGGTTGAGTCACAGGCATCTCCCTGGCCACGGAGCCAATCCTTAGACATGTGAGGTCATCCTAGATCATCTATCTGGCTCTGGCTGAGCTGGCACAAATCAGAAGTGTTTAGTTCAGAAATACGTTTTAAACCAATAAATTTGGGGGTGATTTGTTACACAGAAAATGCTAGCCTTAGAGTTAGTGAAGAGAAGACTCAGAATAGAACCGGAGTGTCTCTCCTCCAGTCTTTCCTATCCCAGCAAATAGCTCTCAACTGCTCATGCCTCAAACCTAGAAGTTGCTGTTCACTTATTGTCTTCCTCATTCTATTCATCCGACCATGAGGGAGGGCTCCCAAAATACATCTCAAATTTGACTCCTTTCTGGCATTTTCTGTCACTCCTCTAGTCTGAACTATTTACTTCTCATCACAAGTACATTGACAATTTTTTTCTGATGAAGTCTAGATAATAAATTAAGGCTTTGTAGGCCATATAGTCTTTGTTGCAAGGCTTAATCCCATTGCTATAGAATGAAAGCAGCCACGGATGATATGTTAACAAATGGCTGGGTTTTCACAAAACTTCATTTATGAACAAAGGAATTTAGAATTTTTATAATTTTCATGCATCATAAAGTATTTTTTTTAAAGAGAGAGAGAGAGAGAGAGAGAGAGAGAGAGAATTTTTTTTAATATTTATTTTTCAGTTTTCAGTGGACACAACATCTTTATTTGTGGTGCTGAGGATCGAACCCAGCGCCCTGTGCATGCCAGGCGAGAACGCTACCGCTTGAGCCACATCACCAGCCCAAAATTTTTTATTTTTAGTTTTTCAGTGCTAGGGATCAAACCCAGGCCTCATGCATAATAGGAAAGAGCTCTACCACTGAGCTGTACCCCCAGCCCTACTTTTTAAATTTTGAGACAGAGTCTTCCTGAATTGCTGAAACTGGCCTTGAACTTGCAATCTACCTGCCTTAGCCTCCTGAGTTTCTGGGATTACAGGCATGTGCCACCACAGCTATCTTCTAGCCTTACTTTTGATACCTTTCAAAAAATTTAAAAATAGGGCTGGGATGTAACTCAGCAGCTGAACACTTGTCTAGCATGTGGAAGACCCTTAGTTGCCCAACCAGTCTCTTTGCTTCAATTCTTTTCTCCTGTATTCTGGTCTCCAAACAATGCAGATATTCTTGAAAGGGAATGGATTGATGATATTCTCCTGCTTATCCTTCCTCACCTTCCCATCTTATTTAAAATCCAACCTCTTCACCAGGAGCTATTGAGTGTGGCCTCACCCCTCCCCAAAGTTGGCAATCCCTTAATTCCTTTCCTTTCCTTACTACTTTCTGTCTTCCACGTGTAGCAACATACTTTCCTTTCTACCTCTAGGCCTTTGAACCCACTGATCCTTCCACTGGAGTGCATGACCATGTTGGCCACGTTTCATCCTTCAGGTTTCATCTGACTTGTTATGCCTGAGAGGAGCCCTTTCCAACTACCCAACCCAAAATTGCTATTCCCTTCTCTGCCTCAGTGATTCTCACTTTCTTCATGGAACTTCTCAATCTGTAATGTTCTTGTTAATTGTTTATTTTTTTTGGCATTAGGGATTGAATCCAGGGGTGCTATACCATTAAGGTGCATCTCCAGTTCTTTTTATTTTATTATTTTTGGTACTGGAGATTGAACACAGGGGCACTCAATCACTGAGTTATATCCTCAGCCCTATTTTGTATTTTACTTAGAGACAGGGTCTCACTGAGTTGCTTAGGGCCTCACTTTTGCCGAGACTGGCTTTGAACTCAGTATCCTCCTGCCTTAGCCACCTGAGCCGCTGGGATTTTAGGCATGCACCACAGTTGTGGCTTTTTTTATTTTTTATTTTGAGATTCGTCCTCAATAGGTTGCTGAGGCTGGCTTTGAACTCATGAGCCTCCTGCCTCAGCCTCCTGAGTTGCTGGGGTTACAGGTGTATGCTACCACACCCATTTTGTTTGCTACTCTTTTAGATTGTGAATTTTATGGATCTAAAATTTTTATGTCTGTTTGGTGCCTCTCATATTTTGCACAAAGCTAACACAAGATAGATGCATATGCCCAATAAACATTTGTTGGGTGAAGGAATGAATTACCATTGGCGATGGTAAATTTAGTTATTAACTTGACTGAATTAAGGAATATCCAGGTAGATGGTAAAGCATTATTTTAGGGTGTGTTTGTGAGGGTATTTCTTTCTTTCTTTCTTTTTCTTTTGGTACTGGGGATTGAACCCAAGGATGCTTAACCATTGAGCCAAATCCCAGCCCTTTTTATTTTTTATTTTTTGAGACAGGGTCTCACTAGGTTGCTTACAGCCTTGCTAAGTTGCTGAGGCTGGCTTTGAACTTGCGATCCTCCTGCCGCAGGCTTCTGAGCTGCTGGGATTACAGGTGTACGCCATTGCACCCTGCCCTTTTGTGACGGTATTTCCAGAAAAAAATACATGGCATTTGAATCAATGGACTAAGGAAGACCCATTTTCATCCAATGTGGTTGTGAGGAGGCACCACCTAGCTGGCTGAAGGAAACAGGTAGAACAAAAAGGCAGAGAGGAAAGACAAATTCTTTCTTTCAAAGGCAGAACACACTTCTTCTGTCCTTGGAAATCAGAACTTCAGGTTCTCTGGTCTTTGAACTGCAGGACTAGGAGCATCAGGTCCCTGGGTTCTTAGGCCTTTAGCCTCAGACTGAGTCACATCATTAGTTTCCTTGGTTCTGAGGCCTTCTGACTGGGATTGAGTCAGCTTCCTTGGTTCTTCATCTTGCTGATGGCAGATTATGGGATTTCTCAATCTCCATCATCATGTGAGACAATTCTCCAAATAAATCCTCACTCATATACCTATCTACATATCCTATTGGTTCTATCTCTCTGAAGAACTCTAGTACCTCATCCAACTCTCATTTCCATGACTTTTTTTTATTTAACAGAGAGAGAGAGAGAGAGAGAGAGAGAGAGAATTTTTTTTTTAATATTTATTTTTCAGTTTTCAGCGGACACAACATCTTTGTTTGTATGTGGTACTGAGGATCGAACCCGGGCCGCACGCATGCCAGGCGAGCACGCTACCGCTTCAGCCACATCCCCAGCCCCAGTTCCATGACTTTTATAGCATCATGTCCACTGTGTTGCCTCACACATCCTATTTTATAAATTCTGATCCACTATGTAGCACTTCTAGTTGACACATACCTTTCAAATCGAGTTCACAGGTGTACTCATAGCCTCTTAGTCAGGGGCTGACCAGCACTAACTGGAATATTTAAGATAAAAAAAATGTCTCTGGTAAGTTATTCTGGCCCCTAGATCTTTTTCTGTCATTATGGGGCAGGGCAGTTTTCCTGTTGTTTGTCTTCTCTTATCTCTCTTAAGGAACCCTTCTATGTGGCTTTTGTATACTTCTTTCATTTGCTTGACTTTGAATTCAAGATGCAGCCAATTCTTTCAACTTGTGACTACCTGTACTACATATGAAGTTGTGTAACTATTACCCAAGTCTTAGGTTAAAAAGCAATGTGCACTTTCCCCACACCTCCAATACTGAGCCTCACACATGCTAGGCAAGTACACCACCACTGAGCTATATACCCCCCGTCCTTTTTGAAATTTTGAGACAGGGTCTAGGTTGCCCAGTCGGACCTCCAACTCGTGATGCTCTTGTTTCAGCCTCCCAAGTAGCCAGGATTATAGGCATGCACCATTGTATACAGTACAATACACACATTTAATTGGAGATTATAGTAATGGAAAATAAGGTGTCCACATGTAGGAAAATTCATTTAATAGACAGTATGCTGGATGCCTCACATTTCTTTGGCACTGTAAACATTTCTCATGAAGTGGGGAGATGATATTCATATCTGAATCGGTGTAGTGACAGACAAAAGTAGAAACAAAAAATTAAAGTGGGTGATAAAAATAGTGGCACCACAGGAGTTCAATGAAGGTGGAGCCAGTTCTGAGGAGGGACAAACTAATATTTGCCCAATGCCTATTCTATGTTGTTTGTCACATCTTCTCATGTTAATATCCAACAGCACTGATTTCACTACTCTCCCCAAATTACCACTGAAGAAACAAGCATGGAAGGGTGAAATGACTTACTTAACTCTGCAGGGCTGGGACTCACACCCACATCTGCATGATTCTGCAGCTTCCTCCTCTCTCCACTAACTTGCTTCCTGGGGAACAGGTAAAACTTGGGCTGGAGATGGGTAGGATTGGGGTATGGGTTTAGGCACTTAGACAATTAAAGATATGGCTGAACAAAAGGATGAAAGAAGTTGTTTTGGGCAAAGGAATCCTTACAAACAGAAGCTTAGAAATGGACACGAACCTGGCGTGGTGGGGCAGTGCAGATTGCTCTGAATGTGTTTCTAATTACAACCAAACTTTACTTGCTGTTGTTTAGGTTTTATTTTCTTATTATAAATTTTGATATAAATTTAGTGACAGTAATTTAAAGATATGTAACATTTCCAAAACTTTTTTTTTTTTTTTTGTGGTACTGGGAGCCAAACCCAGCGGCGCTTTACCTGAGCTACGTCCCTTTTTACTTCTGATTGAGACAGGTTCTTACTAAATTCCCCAGGCTTTCCTTGAACTTGCCCTTCTCCTAATTTAGCCTCCTGAGTTGCTGGGATTACAGGTGTGCGCCACGGCTAATATAGTTTGTTTATATCCTTAACTCTCATGAACATTTTTGTACAGATATTTTAAAATGCATCTATGTCTTTGATGATCAATATTTAACATCTTAAGCATTGTTAACTTCTTTCAGACTGATTCCAGAAGTCTTCACAGCAGGTAATCTGAGGCCAATCTAGAAAGATATTAATGGCGACCCTCTTGAGTCAACTCAGCTCAGCCTTCTGTGGTGCTTGTGTGACTAGCACTGATGTTCACATTACTGTCTTTCCCACTGGAGATTCAAGACTGCTCAAGGAATGGCAGTCTCCTGCCCATTTGGTAAGTAGCCTTTTTCCTATTTTATCTCACTCCTCTTTTCTGAGCAGTGACCCAGATGCATTCAGCTGCAAGAGGCTTGGCTGGGCTTTGCAGACAGATCTTCCTTCATCTTGGACTTACAGAAAAGGCTATCACCATAGTAGAAAAAGTAAGAAGTACAAGCTGCCTAAAAATAGAGTAGATAATGGAAAAATCATGTAACTGATCTTATTCAAACCTAATAGCAACCAAAATTGCCTAATTTACCCCAAGATACAAGAAAATCTGTTCTTTTTTGGATCCTGCCCCGTAACTGCAGTGTACTTCTCTCACCACTAGAGGGCAATCCCGTTTTAAAGCAGATTTCAAAGGCAAGCAGTAATGGTGTTGCAAATAAAAAATGAACGTTCACCCTAAAAGGTAGGGACTAAAAGGTCTTAAGATACGTGGAAAATCAGGAAATTCCAGACATTACTCGTGGGAGTGTAAGTTGATATTACCATTATGAAGAGAAATTTGGCAGTAATGTTCAAGCTGTCACCGAGCAAAGACATGTCCAGGTCTGATCATTTGACAATGACGACAGCTGACATTTTGTTCCTGCTCTGTAGCAGGCACTGTTCTAAGTGGTTGGCTCATTTAATTCTCACAACTCTAAGGATTATTATTCCCTCTTGTTATGATTTAGATTGTGTGTCCTGCAAAAGCTCACAAGTGAAACAATGCAAGAAAATTGAGGTGAGATGATTGGATTAGGAAAGCTGTGACCTAATCAGATTAATGGGTGTAACTGTGGGCAGTTGGGTGTTGGGAGGAGGCAGGTCCTGGGGGAGTGCCTTTGGGGTTTATATTTTGTCCCTGATGAGTAGAGCTCTGCTTCCTGATTGCCACATCCTGAGCTGCTTTCCTCCGTGATACCTTTCTGCTATGATGTTCTGCCTTACCTTAGGCCCAGAGCAATGGAGACAGCTGTGAACTGAGACCTCTGAAATTGTGAGCCCCAAATAAACTTTTCTTCCTCTAAATTGTTCTTGTCAGGTCAGTGAAATAGCTGACTAAAATACCCCTGAATTTACAAATGAAAAAATTAGGTCAGGAGGTCAGGTAACAGAAGGTCACAGAACTAGTAAATGGCAAAGCCATGATTCACACCCTGCTTTCCACTCTAATTGCATATGCCTTGTATGTATGTACTGGGACACACATGCAAAGGTGTTCACTGCAGTATTGTCCATAGTACCAAAACATTGTCAGCCTTAGAGACCATTAGTATTACAATAAAAAATGAGGAAATATTAGAGAGCAGCTAAAGCCCAAGCACTAGATCTAGAAGTGGTCAACCTGGACAGATCTCAGAAAGAAATGTTGAGAGTGGTGGGTTAATCTTAGTGGTAGAAAGCTTGTTCACTATGTATAAGGCCTGGGTTTGATACCCAGCACTGTGGGGGGAGGAGTCAAGACAAACCAAGTAAAAATTAAAAAAGCATAGAAAGTAGGACTATATTACTCATGGAGACCATACATATAATAAAACTATAAAAAGGATACACTGGAAAGATACATACCAAATTTATGATGTTTGTCCCAAGGGAGAGGGAAATGGGATTAGGGAAACAAACACAAGGGCTTTATCTGTAATGTTCTATTTACTTTCTTTCTCTTTCTTTTAATCAAAAAAGAAAGACTAAAACCCTAACCCAGAACATCATTTTGATTAGTTTTTTCACAACTGCATTACTCAAACCTGAAAACTGTGTCAAGGTGACATACAAGCTTTTTGTTCAATAATGAGCATCTCCCCAAAGAGATTCTCTCAAGCTCCCTTCTATTTAAGAGGATCAGCTGGTTAGACATCCAGGAGCAGCAAATTTGTGCTTAACTTTTAGGCCTGTGGGACTAGAAGGAAGAGTCAGTTCTGCCTTTTATTTAGCAAATGTTTAAATAATGTTTTTCTTCAGGTATCAGCTCAAAACACCTGAAGTGCTTCTTTATATAAGTTCCCACTATTCCCTTGTTTCACGTTTCTGTGGGGGTAGGGAGGGAGGGTATAGGGCAGGTTATAATCAAATGTCTAATTGTTCAGGTGGAAAGCTGCAGTGATTTAAACAAATTACCCGTCTCCAGCTCCTTTTAAAGTCAGCAGGCAAATTGGTTACCTAGAAACACTGACTTGTGACAAACACTCTTCCTGTATTTACCAGGGTCAACACATATGAAAAACCAGAGGTCATATGTTGACAAGTTTTCCTGGAATTGTAATAGAATTATAGGGGTTAATGTTCTCAGATTGTCATGGTCTAATGGCTCTGAGGAACAGACCATGTTTCAAGGGGGGAAAAAGCCATTCTTATATTTTTAAATTGAAATTGTTTTTAAGTACCACTTTGAAGCTTTTGTCAGCTGCTGAATATATTAAGAGCAAAATTACATCAGAAAAGGGAATATAGTTAGTTTTGAATCTAATACATTTTTTGTAAAAGTAAAAACTACAAGGTTATGTCCTGAACTTCTGTGAGGAAGCCTCCTAAAGAGCAATATTTATCTCTTTTAAAAAATGTTTTAATAATGCTTAATTAGAAAATCTCTCCTTATTGTGCAACCTCAGTTTCATTTCACAGAATTTTAATATGCTGTGCATCACTCAGGAGAAAAGGTAGTATCCAAAAATCAATAAGTTACATATTAATTCTTGAAAAATTGTGACTCAATTCAGAAATTCAGATTTGGCTTTCTCCTGTCTTAGTAGTGATAACTTTTTAAAAAAATTTTAAATAAAGAAATAGGGTCTCATTATGTTGTCCAGGATGATCCTGAACTCCTAGGCTCAGGTAACCCTCTTGCTTCAGTCTCCTGCACCATGTCTAGGGCAATAACTTTTTTTTTTTTTTTTTGATGGTACTGAAGATTGGACCCTAGGGGCACTTTATCACTGATATAGTCATAGTCCTTTTTTATTTTCAGACAGGGTCTTGCTAAGTTACTGAGATTGGCCTTGAGCTTGCAATTCTCCTGCCTCAGCCTTCTAAGTCACTGGGATTACATGTGTGTTACACCACACCCAGATGGTTAGTTCAACTTTTAACAGTTTCACTTGATTTTTAACTTTGAAAATTATTTGCTACAGGAATATATGCAGTATGGGAATCCATCCTCCATACTCCACATTAATACAGAAGTGTACAGAGCAAGTATAAAGGTCTCCCACAACCCTCCTCTTTCCTACCTGTACTGTATTCTCTAACAGGTGACTATGGTTGAGAGCTTGCTGAGAACACCATATTCTGTGCGTTTATGTAGAACCAAGTAAGCTACTGGGTTGGTAACAAAACTGAATTTAAAAACAAAGTCCAAACTGGGTGCAGTGGCACATACCTGTAACACTAGCAACTCAGGAGGCTGAGCAAGAGGTTCACAAATTCAAGGCCAGCCTTAGCAACTTAATGAGAACCTGTTTCAAAAAATAAAAAGGGGACACTGGGATTGTGGCTCAGCGGTGGAGCGCTTGCTTTGCACGTCTGAGGCACTGGGTTCGATCCTCAGCACCACATAAAAATAATAAAGATATTTAAAAAAATAGAAATTAAACAGAAGAGAAATAGTTTAAAAAAATAAAAATAAATTAAAAGGGCTGGATGCGGTGGCACACGCCTATAATCTCACTAGTTCAGGAGGCTGAGACAGGAGATCATCAGTTCAAAGCCAGCCTCAGCAATAACAAGGTGCTAAGCAACTCAGTGAGAACCTGTCTCTAAATAAAATACAAAATAAGGCTGGGGATATGGCTCGGTGGTTGAGTGTCCCTGAGTTCAATCTCCAGCACACACACACACACACACAAAAAAAAAAAAAAAAAAAAAAAAAAAAAAAAAAAAAAAAAAAAAAAAAAAAAAAA
>NW_026000026.1:42386889-42401119 GCF_001458135.2 Marmota marmota marmota | reverse complement strand
TTAATGGATTTTGTTAGTGTTCCCATAGCTACAAAGTTCTAAATAAAAATTTTATGTACAGCATCAGCTGACTGACACTAGAAGCAGTTACTAAACACCTACAGTGACAATTTCCACATGTCTGGCTACTTCTAGGGGTTATGTGGTATGCCATACTGTCAATGAAATGGTAAGTGTGCTCCATCTTTACAGATAGCAATGCTTACTCCAGGTTAAATAATCACATGTGTATGCAGTTAGTGTTCAATATAAGTTTTTCCCCTTAAATGAAATATATAGAGAACCCCAATATGTAAAAGCAAGTTTTAGGAAATTGCATTGGCAGTGGTGACTGGCTAATATATATCCTCATTCTACATACATGCTGGGGAAATTACAGGTTACAGGAATATATGCAGTATGGGGATGGGGGGAGAACATACACAAATACAGAATTGTACAGAACAAGTATAAAGGTCTCTCTCAACCTTTACACCCCTGGGGATATGCCCCTTCTCTCCCTGTGAACCTTGGGGAAATGCTTAGCACATCAAGCCTCAATGCCTTCCAATCTCAATTCAAAGACTGGGCATTGTACCAGAAACACAGAAGTTCTACAAATGTGGTTACCAATCCTAATTGCCCTCTTTTCAGGTAAATAATAAGAGGCAGCATAGTTCACATGCCATTATCTAGCTCTTTAAATCTTAAATTTTTCTGGCTTTTTAGTAACAACACGTTTTCTTTCTTTTTAAAATATTTTTTTATAGTAGATGGACACAATACCTTTATTTTATTTTTATGTGGTGCTGAGGATTGAACTCAGTGCCTCACATGTGCTAGGCAATCACCCTACCAACTAAGCTAGAGCCCCAGCCCAACAACACATTTTCAACAAATTAATATTTCTTCTTGTGTTCAGGCCAACAACATATTTTCAATTAATATTTCTTCTTGTGTTCATATAGGTTTTAAGATTCAGACATATCTCCTCTTTTAGAAGAGTGAATAGCAATGAATCTGTCTAAACAATGAGAAAGTACTTAATATTCCTAAAAGGTATACTATCCTGTTTTCTTTCTTTTCCAGTACTGGGGATTGAACCCAGTGGTGCTCTACCACTGAGTTACACCCCCAGCCCTTATTTTTTATTTGGAAACAAGATTTTACTGTTACCCAAGCTATCCTTGAATTTGTGATTCTCCTGCCTCTGCCTCCCAAACAGACGGGATTACAGGTCTACACCACTGTAACCAACTCTAATCTGTTTTTTGAATACGGTGGTTCTTTTTCTTTTCTGCATATTCTTCTAGCCGAAGAAGCCACTTGGTCCAATACTGGGAACAGAGCTCTGCATCCATGAAATGTGGGTGGGCAGGGGATCCATCTTTGTAAGCTACCACAATCAGGCCACACTGAACCTAGAAAGAAACACAGGGTGATACCAGTATTTCTACATTAGGTCCAGAATTAGGTTTATTTTCTTCTTACTCCAGGGCAAACTCAATCAGTACTAAGCATAATAATTCTAACTCAGTTTCTAAGGTGGGTTGATCAAAGACTTCACCAGGACACATGGAACTCAAAGATGACAGATAAAACACTAAAGAATGGTCTGTGATCATTAAATAACTATTTAAACAAATGCCCAGAATGAAAGGAAAAACAGTGATATTTAGGTGAGACAAGGATAAGAGACAGCAATGGGATAAAAATAGGGTAAAAACCAAAACCAGTGAAGCAGCTGTAAATAAACATTGAGCAAAGCTTTAAGTAAGTAGAGGTTCAGTGCCCTAACCTGAAAACTGTAGTTGGCATCATGGTTTATGGCACCCACATATGCCACAACTTGTAGAGGGTTGTCATATGTATTTTGGATAAAAGGCTTTGGTTTCTCTGATGTCTTCCAATCAATCACACACAACTTGCCCCTGAGGAGAAACCAAAGGAAGTCTTTGTAGGTAACAGTCCAAACTGAGAAGCTCTATTAGGTTAACTCTTCTGTACCATTTACTACTTAGTTTACCCAATGACCTCCTGTTTCTATTCACCACTTTCCAAAACTAGTTTCACTTCTTTAGGATTAGAAAGGCGCAATACAGCTGGGCACATGGTTCAGTGAAGAGCACTTTCCTAAGGTGCATGAGGTCTTGGATCCTGAGCAATATAAATAAGAACCTCAGATGTGAACTATGTGGGCAAACTGAAAAAAAAAAAAAAAAAAAAAAAAAACCCCAACTTTTCTGCAGTTTAAGTTTCTAAACTTTCTTTGTTTTTATTTATTTTTATGTGGTGCTGAGGATTGAACCCAGGGCCTCGCATGTGCTAGGCGAGAGCGCTCTACCTCTGAGCAACAACCCTTGCTCTAAGTTTCTAAACTTTCTTGTAATTCCTTGGACTTGTTTAATAGTTGACAGATGAATTAAAATGTGATTTTGCTTCAAAATCTTCAGAATGAAACTCACTAGTGAAAGTCCCCATCATGAAAGATTATGTATCTTGGCACTTCAAACATTTTCTTGCTCAAAAACCAAAGCTGGGGTTCAAATTCATTAACAATCAATAGGCACTGATTCCTCTACTAAAAGTTTACATACAAGGAAGGGAGTCTGGGATATTGGGAAAATAAAAATTTCTTGCCATTTTTTTTCTCTTTTGGTACCAGGGATTGAACTCAGGAGGACTTGACCACTGATCCACACCTCAGCCCTATTTTGTATTTTATTTAGAGAGAGAGGGTCTCACCGAGTTGCTAAGTGCCTTGCTGTTGCTGAGGCTGGCTTTGAGCTGGCAATCCTCCTGTCTCAGCCTCCTGAGTCACTGTGTCCAGCCCGCTATTTTTTTTTTTTTTCAAGGGAGGTGTCAGGTAACCAGTATACCCCTCCTCACTCCCCCAATCCTGGTGGGGGTCTTATTTATTTATTTATTTATTTTTTGGTATTGAGGATTGAACCCAGGTATATTCACCACTGAGCCACATCCCCATTCCTTTTATTTTTTGAGACAGGGTTTTGATAAATTGCTTAGGGCCTTGCTAAATTGCTAAGGCTGGTCTCAAAATTGCTATGCTCCTTCCTGCCTCAGCCTTCCAAGTTACTGAAATTATAAGCATTCATCACTGTGCCCAGCCTGGTGGGCTCTTATATTACAATTATAGATATTAAAGGGATTGTAGTGGAGAGATATCATTGGTGCTATCTGTTCAATCTGTCTTTTAAAACTTCATTTCACAATCAGAAGTTTGGCTGGGTGCAGTGGCTCAAGCCTGTAATTCTAGTAACTTGGTAGGCTGATGAAGGAAGATTGTAAATTCAAGTTCAACCTCAGCAACTTAGTGAGACCTTGTCTCAAAATGAAAAATCAAGAGGGTTAGGGATGTGGCTCAGTGGTTAAATGCCCCTAGTTTAATCCCCAATACCAATAAATAAATAAATAAAAATAAAACCGCAGTTTGTAGAGTAATTTTATACAAAGTATGTATGTTACTTTCGTGTCAATATAACGCTAGATAACTACAACTTATGCAGGCTTATATAAATAGAACAGCACTTTCTTTCTTTCTGTTACCAGAGATTAAACCCAAGAGTGCTCAACCACTGAGCTACATTCCCAGCCCTTTTTATATTTTATTTTGAGACAGGGTTTCACTAGGTTGCTTATAGCCCTGCTAAACTGCTGAGGCTGGCTTTAAACCTGCCATCTTCCTGCTCCAGCCTCTTGAGGCTCTGAGATTATAAAGGTGTGCCACCCTGCCTAGCTAGAGTAGCACTTTCTAAAATAAAATAAAATAGGAATGGGGATATAGCTCAGTTGGTAGAGTGTTTGCCTCACATGTACAAGGCCCTGGGTTCAATCTCCAGCACCACTAAAAAATAAAATAAAATGTCAGATACCTGAAGTCCTAGCAACTCGGAGGTGAGGAGGGAGCAAGTAAGTTCAAGGTCAGCCTCAGCAATTCATAAGCAAGACACTATTTCAAATAAAAAATAAAAAAGAATGGGGGGATAGAGCTCAGCAGTAAAGTGCCCCTTGGGTGCTGTCCCCAGCACCATTAAATAAATAAATAAATACATAAAACAAATAAGATGCAAGCCATATGTCATTTTAAACTTTCTAGTAGCTATGATTAAAAAAAGAAAAAAATAGGTATTTAGTATTTTATTTAACCCCAGATGTCTAAAATATTATCATTTCAGCATATAATTAATGTGAAAATGTTACTAATGGGGTGTTTTGCCTTGTTGTTGTTCTAAAGCATTGAAAACTAGTTTGTATATAGTCACAGCACACCTCAGTTTGTATTGCCCACTTTCAAATTCTATATAGCCATTTATGGGTAGTAACTACTCAATACAGGTCTAGAGATTTTATTGTCTTTATAGTTGTTTTGTAACATTGCCAAGTCTGAGAATCTACCTAAATGAGAAGAGAGCCCCAGTAACTCCATGAGGATGCTATTTCTAATTTTCACTTGAATAAATCAAAATGCCTCTAAAAAACAAAACAAAGAAAACTCCAACTTTCTGCCATGGACCACTGTTTATAGAAATGTACTATAATTATAGAACTTAACATTGGTTGGATATATAGCCTTAACCAAAATGCTTAGGACATTAAGTATTTAAGATTTAAGCCACAGGCACATGCCTGTAATCCCAGTTGACTTGGGAAACCACAAGTTCAAAGCTAGCCTTGGAGGTAACTGGGTGAGACCATCAGCAATCTGGTGAGATCCTGTCTCAAGATAAAAAATAAGAATGGCTGGGGGATGTAGCTCAGTGGTAAATTGCCCTGGGTTCAATCCCTAGTGCAAAAACAAAAATGAAAACCAAAAACTTCAGGTTTAGAATGTTTCAGATTTTAGACTATTTCACATTTCAGATGAGAGATGTTCAACCTGTAACGTGAAATATCTTAGTAGCATATCAAAGACTGTAAAACATTGATGAAAGAAGATGAAGACGACACAAATAAAATTTAAGATATCCCACATTCATGGATCGACAAAATACTATTAAAATGTCCTCACTACCTAAAGCAACATACAGATTTAATGTAATCCTTAATAAAATTCCAATGTCATATTACATAGAAATAGAAAAAAAAATCCTAAAATATTAATTTGGATCTTCAATAGCCAAAGCAATTGAGCTAAAAGGACAAAGCCAGAGCATTGCACTTTTTTTTTTTGGTACCAGGTGTTGAACCCAGTGACCTTAACCACTGAGCCACATCCCTAGCCCCTTTTTTCATGTTTTATTTTGAAACAGGGTCTGGCTAAGTCCTTGGTGCCTTGTTAAATTTCTGAGGTTGGTCTTAAACTTGTAATTCTTTTGCCTCGGCCTCACAAGTTGCCTGGACTATGTAAGTGTACCACTGTGCCCAGCACCACACTTCTTGATTTCAAATTAAAAATTATATGCTGGGCATGGTGACTAACACCTGTAATTCTAAAGACTCAGGATCGGAGTCAGGAGGATCTCAAATTCAAGGCCACTATCAGGAACTTAGTGAGACCCTTCTGAAAATAAAAAATAAAAAAGGTTGAGAATATAGCTCAGTGGTAAAGTACCACTGGGTTCAATCCCTAGTACCAAATAAACAAATAAATAAATCAAGTTTAGTAATCAAAACAGCATGGTTCCAGCAAAAATAAGAGACACACCGACCAATGGAACAGGACAGAGCCAGAAATAAATCCATGCATTTCAGTCAATTGATTTAAAAAAGCTGCCAAGAACACAATAGGGAAAGGACAGTATCTTCAATAAATGTTTAAAAAAATGAATATCCACTTGCAGAAAAACAAATCTGCATCCTTATCTCACACCAAATACAACAACTGACTGAAAATTAAACACCTAATTATAAGACCTAAAACTATAAAACTTCTAGAAGGGGAAAAGTTCTACAACATTGGTCTGGGCAATGATTTTTTAAATATAACCCCAAAAGCACAAGTAACAAAAGTAAAAATGACAAATGGGATCATATCAAATTAAAAAGCTTCTACTCAGCACAGGAAACAATATAGTGAATAGACAAACCATAGAATAGGAGAAAATATTTATAAACGATACATGTAATAAGGAGCTATTATCCAAAATATATAAGAAATTCAACTCAATAACACGAAAACAAATAACTCCATTTAAAAATTGGGCAAAGAAGCCAGGCATGATGGTGCACGCCTCTAATCCCAGTGACTTGGGAGGCTGAGGCAGGAGAATCACAAGTTCAACGTCAGCCTCAGCAATTTAGTGAGATCCTGTTTCAAAAGAAAAAAATAAAATGGACTGGGAATGTAGCTTAGTGGTATAGCACCCTGAGTTAAACTCCCAGTACTCCCCCTGCCAAAAGAATTTTTTTTAAAAATATTTTTTAGTTGTCAATGTACCTTTATTTTGTTTATTTTTTATGTGGTGCTAAGGATTGAATCCAGTGTCTCACACATGCTAGGCAAGCACTCTACCACTGAGTCACAACCCCAAACCCTGCCAAAATAATTAAAAAAAAATTTTTTTTTGGCGTGTGTGGTGATGCTGGAGGTTGAACCCAGGGCCTGATGCATGCATGCTAAGTATATATGCTATCACTGAGTTACATACCTAGCCCTGTCTTTTTTTTTTTTTTAAGTTAAATTTTAACTAGAGCTCTATGGGCTATACACACAGATACTGCCCCCACTCCCCATCCTGTTATCATTGCTCACATGCTTTATTTGGAATAAGGGTGCCTGCAGGTTATAGCTACTCTTGGAATCTGGACTAACTGGGAAAAAACAGTAATAGCAGCAATTTTAAAACTGCAGGAAGCTTCAGTAAGTTTAGAATTCTTCTTATCATGTCAACAACTTAACAGGAAGAAAGTTGATTTTCAGGGCCAACAGGTCATGGTACTACGTTTAGGAAAACAGGAAAAAAGAAAAAAACCCAAAATAAAAAAAATTGAGAAAAAAGGAAATGTAAGAATCAAACTGGATCTATGGCTGGTATCCTGTTTGGAGAGAGGAGAAAAAGGAAAGGCTGGAAGGCACCATGTTGGGGATACTGAAAACTAGACTTTTTTTTCCAGCAGTTTGATTATGAAATACTGATTATCAAGGACTATGCATCTTTCCTTTCTGTATCTGTTATATCTCCTTCCCTGCACCCAATACTTTCACCTATAATATAGGTTTGACTTTAAAGAGGCAATGCCACAACACCTACAGGTATCCCTTGAAGCAGGGGTAATGAAGAAAAAGTAAGCTGGGTACACGCCTAAAATCCCAGTAAGTTGGGAGCCTGAGGAAAGACTGCATGATCAAGGCCAGCCTGGGCAACTTAGCAAGATGGTCTCAAAATAAAAATGAGCTGGGAATATAGTTCAGTGGTTAAGTACCCCTGGGTTCAATGCTCAGTACCAAAAAATAAAAATAAAAAAACAGGAAAAGAAGTATCTCTTGACAGGCAACATCTGTCCTACCTGACATTCACTCACCACCACACTGTGACAGAAACAATTTCATACTTACTGATACTCAGCCACACAGTCCAGTAGACCTACATACTTTAAGGTCTCATGCTGAACAGCGCTTTCAAGAGCCCGCACTCCACTGACATCTTTCAGAATATGTTGGATGCTTTCGATGTAGCCACATTTGAGGAGTTCTTCATCTCTCTCTTTTATGTTCCCCTGGGGTGAAAGTATGCTTTCCAAGGCTTCATGGAACTGTTTCCCTTGTAAAAAGATGTCTGAAAGAAAAATCAAGGAAAAAGAAGGAAAAAAAAGATACAAACAAAAACAAAGCTAATCTAAAAATCAATGCTCTAGACAACTCTGAATCATAAAACTAAAAGTCACATGAAAGTTGCCACGCATGGTGGCACAGCCCTGTAATGCCAGCGAATGGGGGAGGGCTGAGGCAGGAGGATCACAAATTGGAGGCTAGCCTCAATAACTTAGAACCTTATTCAAAATAAAAAAATAAAAATGACTGGGAATGTAGCTCAGTGGTAAAGCATCCATGATATTGGTTAAATCCCCAGTACCAAAACCCCAAATCCCAAAAAACAACAACAACAAAAACACACAATCCATAAAAGTTACCTTTAAGAGGCAACCCCAGCAGGGCACAGTGGCATAGGCCTATAATCCCAGTGACTCAGGAGGCTGAGGCAGGAGGATTACAAATTTGAGGCCAACCTTAGACATTTAGTGAGGCCCTAAACTTAGCAAGACCTTGTCTTAAAAAAAAAAAAAAAAAAAATTAAAAAGGACTGGGGAAGTAGTTTAGTGAAATACTCCAGTACCAATTAAAAAAAAAAAAAAAAAAAAAAGAGAAAGGGGCAACCCCTATGATACCAAAATTTAGCTTCTGGTGGACCCTAAGAATGTACTTTCAAAAACCAAAGGGATCAAAGGGATCAGATCTGTTTAGAAATGAAACACATTAAAATAAAATATTTCTAGTAGAATTAAGCCAAAGCTAGAACTGAAGATCTGGGGGTGGCTTGGGGGGGCTTAAGGACCACATCTAATTTATGGTACTGTCTGTGTAAGTACCCAATTTAAAGAGTTTTAACTGGTTGTAATAAAAACCATTAGAAATTTAGGGCACTATGCTTCTGTTTAGTTCTTTTTACAACTAAAACTTAAGACAGGCATAGATTAAAAATATTTGGATGTTGTGGAATTTGGATGGGGAGGTGAGAAGAATATGTGGCATTCTTCCTCTGCACTTATTTATTTATTTTTGGTACCAGAATCTGCTCTTTTTAATTCACCCCAAGCAAAGAAAGAATTTTAAACTCAGAGAACACCTTTCAGATACACACAACAATTAGTAGGAGATAATACATGCTTGGAGACAGACCCTCATAAAAGGAGAAAAACAATCTCATCCAATAGGTAAAATTAAACCATGTTAAGTTTTTCAAGTTTGTTTTGCACTACTGGGGATTGAACTTAGGGTCTCACATGTGCTAGGCAAGTGCCCTATCCCAGCCCTTGTCAAGTATATTTATACGTGGTGCTGAGGATCGAACCCGGGCCACACGCATGCCAGGTGAGCGCGCTACCGCTTGAGCCACATCACCAGCCCCTCAAGTAAATTTATGAAGACTTTGAAAGTTGAATTCTACCACTGGAAAAAAAATGGCATTGCTTCTGAAATTACTTGGAGAATTAAAGATGAATTCAACTTAGTAAATAAATTATTCTATTCTACATATACTTTGCTCAATTTGGATTATTAGCCCATAGAAAGCTTACAAAAAATTTTAAGACTGATGGAATTAAAACCTAAAGAATAGAGATGTGGTATTTATCTATAGACTAGCTTAATGAATCAGAAGATAAACATGTTAAAAACAGGAAGAGGGCTAAGGGGAGTAGCTCAGTGATAGAGCGCTTGCTCAGCATATGTGAAGCGGCTGGTATTCCCCAGCAACATACATAAGAAAATGTTGCTATATCTACTGCCATGCAAACAGGCAATTCATTCTTTGCTGCAGACTTGACCTGTGGCTAGATTCTTCAATATATGTAACCTCACACAAGGAAATCTAGACTTCAGAGTCCCTTAGAGTATGCGGCTCAGAACATCAAACATGACTCAGTTTATAAATTTGGTCTGAGATGAGGTCATGAATTCAATCCCTGGCACCAGGAAAAAAAAATAATTCAAGAATAGATTACAGGTATCATCAAGTCAGAGTATTTATTCAATAAAGGAATGCAAGTGAAATGTTTTAAGTCTCAGTACAAGTGCATTTAAAAAGAAATCATGCATCGTCAATATTCTGATGCTAGAACTGGCAAGATAGTTGATATTTTAGGATTAAAAAAAAAAAATTAGCGTTGACTGGAGGGTGTAGTTGTGGTAGAGTGCTTGCCCAGAACATGTGAAGAGTACCACTAAAACAAAATAAAAACAAATGAGTGTAACAAAAATAAATAAATTGGAATAAACTTCAGCCTTTTTCATCATGATCAACACTTAAATCTGAGTGTAACAGACTTTCTCATCCTCACCCTTCTTTTAAAAAGTGAACTGATACTTGGAAATTGCTCAAATGTTTGGAAGAAGGTGAGCCTCTGGGCACATCCCTATGCTTTGGGCTTTGGATCGACTAGAGAGAATTTATCAATCCAGTAGTATTCAGATTGCCTCTCTAGACCCAGTAATCAATTTAGTAACTTTTCTCCTTCCTTCTTTTTTTCTCTTTCTTGACATGACACTAATCTGTATGTGATTGCCCCTATTTTCTTAAAGAGTGAATTGAAGGTTGATCTGGAGTTAACAGAAAAACACAGCAGAAAGCTCATCTAGATCAACAAAGTTGACCCTGAAATGCGCCCTGGGTTACAGGGGCACATTTGCAATCCAAAGAGAAATTCCTTTCCTTTACCTAGGGGGCCACCAGTGCATTTCCTTACTCTGTTGCCAAGAGCTGCAGACCCTAGGCTCCCATGTGACCCAGCAGGTTTCTCCCTTTACAATTCTTAAATTACCAGTAAATTCAGATTCCTGAAAGTTGTTTAAGGAAAATCAAAACAACTCCTCATGAGGAACATAAATTCTAGTGGTACAAATACAAAACTCAGGTCATTAGAAGAGTTTTTTGGTGCTTATTTAGAAAGCGGAGAATAATTTCATGGTTATCCCTAGTTACCCATTTTAAGAAGGCAGCCCCTGAGCCTGGCATGCTGGTACATGCCTTTAATCCTAGAAACTTGGGAGGCTGAGGCAGGAGGATTACAAGTTCAAAGCCAGCTTCAGCAAAAACAAGGCGCTAAACAACTCAGTGAGACCCTGTCTCTAAATAGGGCTGGGCTGGGGATGTAGCTCAGTGGTGTACCCCTGAGTTCAATCTCCAGTTCCCCTGAAAAAAAAAAGGTTGGGGATGTAGTTTAGTTATAAAGCGCCCCTGGGTTCATGTACTGGTCATACTTAATTTTCTTTAAAATGTGTGCATGGTTACATCATCTTTTCTAAAATGCTTGAGAATAAGTACACTACTTTTACCTTTTCAGTACTAGGGACTGAACCCAGGTGTACTCCACCCCTGGGCAACATCCCCAGCCCTTTTTATTTGGAGACTTAGAGGTCTCCCTAAATACTGAGGTCAGTCTTGTGATCCTCCTTCTTCAGTTTCTTGAGTTGCTGGAATCACAAATGCCACTATGTTAGATTATAAACACCATAGTGCCCCTATGTCTAGTAAGCATACTACTTTTAAAACAAAAAGAAAAGCGCTCATGTACCACTAGAGGTATATTTACTGATCTTGAGGAAGCAAGGGCCAAGGAATGTCTATGTAAAATTTAGTTTGAACAAAACATACACGCAAATCTTGCCACTGAGCTAACTCCCTAGCCCCACTTTTTAAAAATTAACTAATTATTTTTTTGGTGGTGCTGGGGATAAAAAACAGGATCTTATGCATACTTTTTTTTTTCATTTTATTTTGAGATAGGGTGTTTTATTAATTTGCTGAAGCTGGCCTTGAATTTGTAATCCTCCAGCCTCAGTTTCCGAAGTACCTGGGATCACAGTGGGTACCAAGACTGTCCTCATGGGACCAGCTAATTGGCTTAAACAAATCATTTGTTTTTGAATGGAAGCTATTCTTACCCATCTAAGAAATTTAGGACTTGAAAGCTAATTTACTTTTAGTTCCTAATCAAGAATATCTGAATAATGGGCCATGTGTTCTGGCTTATTGCCAGGATCTTTAAATTTACGTCAGTTTACACTTGATCTACTGAACAGGTGTTTATTTGATTCTGATGCCTACCAAATGAGAATTTTATTATCAAGTGACTTTTTTCCATAATTAGGGAAAATAACCAATTCTGATATAGTTTGTAGCTTATAAAACAAATTAATTTTATGTTCATGTAGTCAAATTATTGATCTCTGTGCTTCAGTTTCATCTATGAAATGGGGAACTAGTTTATGTTTCACAGGATTGTCATGAGGATTGTGTTAATACATATGAAGTGCTATTTTATGCTAATTAAATAAATAGTTCCTCACTAGTAAGGTTAAAAATGCTTAATTCTGCCAGGTAAAGTCGTATATACCTCTAACCCAGTAACTTGAGAGGCTGAGATGGCAAGTTAGAGGACAGACTCAGCAACAAAGCAAGATCCTATCTCAAAATTAAAAAATAAAAATAAAAATAAAAAGGGTTGAAACTGTAGCCTAGTGGTAGGGAATCCCTGGATTCAATCCTTAGTACCCCACCCCCCAACAGAAACCATCTTCATTCTTTTGATACCAATGCTTTCTCTATATTCTAAAAATTATAGAACCAGAATTAAGAGAATTACTTGAGGTGTATTCTGCAAAGCCATCTTCTCCCAGCTCCAGAATCATTCGCTGTTTCCACCTCTCCAAATAGAAAACCTGTTGTGATGTCATGGTCTGCTGAAGTACCCGGGTCACACTTGGTATCATATTCCTTTGCAAAGGGATTTTCAAAGGCATTGAAGAATCATTTGGATCAGAAGTGTCATTTCTCTCTGGATTGAAGATGGGAAACCAGTTTCGTGGGACTCTTGCCCCCTTATCTTGCTTTGAGAGTTTATGTTTACTCACGGGTCCATATAGTAAACAATCTTCCTCAAACAATGATTCTGGAGTCTGGGCAAGGCCTCTGAATGACAAAACAGACCTTACTAAACTAGAGTATTTTGTTTGGTCCACTTCTTCATAAGGGTTTTTTTTCTTCCGGCCACATGAATAAAGGGAAGTGGAGAAATTCACAAGGGGAGCTGGCTCTACAGAAAACCCCTTTACACTTCTGAGATGCCTGCAAATGGTCTGAAATGCCTTCATCTTTAGATTTTTTTTTTCACTTCTATCTCTGCAATGTCGAGAACCTTTTTTATTTTGTATTCCTATTAAAAAGAAAAGTGGTGTTAGATACCAGACCTATAACATATTTGAACCACCAGTGAAAGCTGCATCGGAATCACGTTGCATATCTAACTGTATTTAGTAAACCTTTTCGACGTGTTTGCAGAAAGCTATTTCCCATGAAAGAATCAATCCCAGAAAGGCTAGCACTTATTAAATGCCAACTAGTAGATAGTTTGGGCAAGACGCCCCTAATCTGAAGAGATGCGACGCTCAGGAAGGAAGGTTTTCCTGGGAGACCGCAAAACAGAACGATGGAAAGCGTCCTGCAAAAGCCGCGAGTCGTAGTTATGGATCTCTAAATATCAGGTTTTTTGTTAAATATTCTGTACGGATATTTCTTATTTAATCCTCACACCCTCTAAAGTGGGCATTATAGTGATGCCGTTTTACGGACGTGAAATTCGAACTTCTGAAAGGTGGCCTTGTTACAGGTCGGTGCTAGTAAGCCGCGGTCAGCAGGGCCCACCGACCTATCCGGACAACGTGGTCTCCCGCTCCACCGCAGGTGCAGACCCACGGCGGGGACAGAGCGGCTGTGGGCCGTGTGGGGAGAATGTGGCTCAGGGAAGAGTTACAACTGAAACAGAACGTCAGATTACAGCAGGGTTAGTACCTTGGACGCCACCACGCTTTGTTAACTCCCAGGGCGCCAACACCTTCTCGAGAATCCTACTTTTATCAGTCCCGCGCTTTGGCCTGGAGTCAGGCCCCGCCCCAGGCAAGACAGCCCCGTCGTGCACTGCGGCGCTCACGCCCCACCTCCTGCCCTTTCTCAAGCCTCCATAGGCAAGCAACCCATAGGGAGTCCCACCCCTCGTGCTGAAGCGCGGGCAACTCCAAATCTCGTACTTTCTCTCTCACGAGATCTTGCATACGTCACCTCTCGTCGCCATCTTGGACTCGGGCTGAGCAATAAATTGCTTGGTACAGGTTCGTGATCTCTCTGTCGAAGCGTGCCTCGCAGGAAGAGGGTCAGTGGCTCCGCTCCGCGTCGCAGTCCTCGGGTCAGCGGTCTCCGCGTGGTGCGGAGCGAGGGTAGGCCCCGCATTACTTCTTTGCCCGGCTCCAAGATGGACGGCAGCCGGGACGGGGAGGCCGCTCTAGGGGAGCACGTGGCGTGCCGTTTGCCTGCTCCCGGGGCTGCTGGGATGGTGGCGGAGTCCCAAGGCCTCCTGCCGCCGTCGGGCAGGGAGGCCAGCGGAGGCGGGGCCGCGGTCGCCCCTGAGAGGCGCCCCGGCGGTGGTGGCCCAGCCTCTTCTTTCCTCGCACAGCCAGGCGGCCCCTGCTCTAGGCCCGCGTCGCCATGGCCGCGGTTCCCGAGTTGCTGCAGCAGCAGGA
>NW_026000026.1:42331099-42386867 GCF_001458135.2 Marmota marmota marmota | reverse complement strand
GCAGGAGGAGGACCGTAACAAGGTGAGGTCCTCCCCTCAGTCTCCAGGACGGGAGGCCCAGTCGACCTCCCGGAGCCTTGTTCCTTTCTCCACCCTCTCCCAGGGGCCTGGCTGCTCTTGGACCCCAACCCTCCCCCCCAGTACCGTAACACCTGCGAGATCTGGTGCCCCTTTTCTGCTCTGTTCCATCTGAAGACTGCCCGGGGTCATCCCAGTGACCCCCGATTCTCCCATTGGGGCGAGGACCACGCATGCTGGAAGGACCTTACTTAGGAACCACTCCTCTACTGCCTGATACCGATACTGAGTAGTCTCTTGGCCAGTCTCCTTGACTGATTCTCGAAAACCCCAGAATGTGTTTTAATATTAGAAGTTCATAAAACTTCCGTTGGTTTCCATTGGTGACTGGAAGGTGGACGTGAAATTTACTCATTATGAAACAAAAGTCAGTGGTTTGTAGTCTCCAAACTGGCGCCTCTCCCAACCCACTTTAAGAAAAGGGTCTTTTTGGCCCAAACAACTGGGGAAATTCAAATCTGTAGCATGTTCCTTGCAACTTCGTAAACGCTAAATGCGTCCTCGTGGGAGTTGTGTAATTTTTAGTAGGTCTGAAATGTTTACTGAGCTGCGCTTTTATTTTTAAATTCTGTGTATTTATGTAAGCCCCAGGCGCGTTTCTTGAAGTCCAAAAGATTGCAAATGCCATAAACTGAGGTTACTATAGCCAATTAAAGATTTAGAGGTGAGTCTCCACTCTTTATTGGTCCTTTAAGTTTGAATTGTTCGGAGCCGCTATCTTAAATGCAGAATCATCATGTAGTTTTCTTGACAGAAAATTTTAAAAAGGAAATATAAAACAATTAGGCGCTCTCAAATTTAAGAATTTTGGATCCATGTTAAAAACAGCTCTTTGGAACTCACAGGCATCTTTGGAGAAAGTATTCTTCTAGTAAGTAAATACCGAAGTTGCAGGCTGAGCAACTGGACTGTTGGAACAAGGGCGCCATTGTATTAGTTATTGAAACAGAGCTTTGTACACCAGAGGGGCTTGATTTTTTTAAGTTGAAAGAGGTTCATTTAAGTCAAAGTGAGAACTTGAAGTTAGTTTGAGTATTCTGGTTATTTTTCTCTTCAAAATGTAGATTTTGGATAGAAGTTTTTATAGCCATTTGTTTTTCTTATTTTCTTTGGTGGGGGGTACCAGGGATTGGAACTAGGGGCGCTTGAATCATAGCAGCTCAGGAGGCTGAGGCAGGAGGATTTGAAATTCAAAGCCAGCCTCAGCAACCTAGCCAGACCTTGTCCCAAAACAGCAACAACAAAAAAGATTTGATTTCTTTAGCTCACCTTATTTATTTAAATTGGTTTTTAAAATGACTTCCCCACCACCCTGATCCTCCATCAAAATTGGAAGAGGGTTATGAACACTATCAACTGCCTCTTGGTTTTAGTAGTTCCAGGAACTTGATCTATCAGTAGCGAAGATATTTTTTTGGAAACTATGGGTTCTTTACCACTGAGCTACCTTTTTACTTTTAAGACAGGGTCACACTAAGTTGGTGAGACTGGCTTTGGTGTCCCTGGGATCCTTCTGACAAAGTTACAGAAATCAATTACCCTTCATTTTGCTGCCTGATCTGTGCTGATAACTAGTATTGTGCTGTGGTGGATCAGGTCTAGATAGTTTTACAATTTATCTAATGGGGAGTCTTGGGTAAAATCTTGATTAAAAAAACAGTTTTAGCCTGGCACGGTGGCACACCAGCTGTTCCAGAGGCTGAAACAGGAGGATCACTATTTCAAAGCCAGTCTCAGCAAGGGGAGGCATTAAGCAACCCAGTGAGACCCTGTCTCTAAATAAAATACTGCTGGGTAATGTAGCTCAGTGGCCAAGTACCCCTGGGTTTAGTCCCTGGTGCAACCCGCACCACCACCAAAAAAAAAAAAGTTTTATAGTTTGTTAGTCAACTGAAATATTTGGGGAGGGGGATGGTACTTGGAATTGAGTCTAGGGTTGCTTTATCACTGAGGTACATCCCTACTTAGTTCTTTTTTTAGATTTTGAGACCAGAGTCTTGCTGACTTGCCCAGTCAGGCCTAAAACTTAAAATCCTCCTGCCTCAGCTTCCCAATATGCTGGAATTACAGGTGTATGTGCCTGCATCACACAGAAACATTTACATGTTAGCTTAATGTTTAGATGTTATTTGCTTTAGTTTGCAATTTCCACAAGGGTGGAATTCATGGATTTGCATAGACCCTACCACCCTATGGGGTTAAAACAAAAGTAGAGGGTAAAATTGATTATTGAGGATTTTGAATGCTAGTACATACTCATTTTGGCAAAGTGAGCAAAACTAAAAGTATTGAGCTGTGTCTGGTAGCTGAACACTCCAGTATTTGTAATATCCTTATGCCTAATGTGTTTGCTTGTTCCTCAGAAATCAGAGTTCAGGGGAAAAGTTGCATGGTTAATTTGGTCTTTCCCATTAGTGTAAGGGCAAATGTTAACATTTAACAGCATTTTTTTGTGGGTGATAGAGTCTCTTTGGTTCTGAAAAGCTTCAGATTTCTCTCCTTTATTGTGAGTGGACTGAATTAAGCTGAACATTTGGAAAGGAAAAGCTGTCTAAGATTGAAAGCTGGTCTTGATTTGGAAACTTTTAGGGGTGAGGGCCCTTAAACTAGGATGGAGAAATGTCCTGCAGGGCCATTCCTGAATTTTGACCAGCTTTATAAGTCCAAATTTACCAATTTTTGTGGTCTAATGTTTTTTGCTACACTCATGACTATTTTTTCCAGGAAGTATGACTTATCAAAGCTGCCCACGCCCTAGTTCTGGATCAGTAACTTGCACACAGTGTCTTAAGGTCCCCATTTGTGAATACTATTTTGACAATTTATGATGATCTCCTATTTTTTGGTTACAGGAAGAAATGACCAAGAGGTTATTTGAGAATTTTCTAGATTTGACTTTTTTCTGAGATCTGAATTCTCATTTGGTAAGACCTAGTAAGTGACAACATCTAATCTAGAAGTTTACTTTAAGCCAGGATTTTTTTCCAACTTGAGCACTGTTGACATTTTGTTTTGGGAACTTGTCTTGTACATACATAGTAGGTTGTTGAACAACATTATCAGCCTCTCCTAGGTAACAGCAGCCTCCTCTCCTTCATTCTGATAGTCAGAAATATCTGTAGTCTTTGTCAAATGTCTTTTGAGGCCCAGTAGATTCACCCTTGATTGAAAATCTCTGTTTAAACTGACTCTAAAATGATGTGCTAATGGCTGGAGTAAAGTTGTTTTATAGATGTTAATCTTAGTTGGCTAGTTTGATGCAAGTTTATGATTGTGTAAGGAAGTAACATAAAACTTAGATAATTGATTTGATATCTTTGGTAGCTTTTCCACTAACATTGAAGAACTTTGTTAAAAAATGTTAAATGGTTGTCTTCAGCAGGTTCTGGGGGCACTTAAAGGTTATAAAGGGGCAGCTTTGTATATGTTATGTTTGTGAATGAAGTCCTGGGTTTGGACATTTAAACCTTGGGTTCTTGTGCCATAACACCTGTAAAAGCTCTGTGGGCAAAAATTGAAGCTCACTGAGTAATGTGCTGTGGTGAGATGATTTTAAATTCTACTGTTTATTTAATTTTGCTTGCTATCTTTACTACCAGGGCTTTGTTGCTTGAGCAAATTAAGAACAGTATATAGATTAGAAATCTGAATATCTCAAATAGCCAGTGGTCAAAGAAGTATGCAGCAAAAGTTAGTATTTAAGGAAACTTGTAAACTTGATACCCATATTTTTAGAAGACTTTCAGAACTTTGTAAGTTCTGCTTTTTCTTTTTGAAACAGGAAAAGAAGATGGCTGTAGGACATCATGTGTCATGAATGTGGTAAACTTATTTAAGTACCATAATAATTAAAGTCTCTGGGTTGGGGATGTGGTTGACTGGTAGAGCACTTGCCTAGCATTCCTGGGTTTGTTCCCCTGCACCAAAAAAAAGAAGTTTCTCTGATGTAGCTTTTCAAAAAAAGCACTCTCTCAGCCTCCAACCTATTTCTGATCAGGTGATACGTTACTCCTAAGATAGCTGTCTTAATTCTAAAAGAGGGACATGGGCTTTGGTGTTTTTTTTTTTTTTTTTTTTTTTAATTTGATTTTTGGTACTAGGGATTGAATCCAGAGTGCTCTACTGAGCTACATTCCCTTTTGCTTGATTGCTTTTTTTTTATGTGTGTATTTGGACATGGGGTTTTGCTGAGTTGCTGAGGCTGGCTTTGAACTTGAGGTCCTCCTACCTCAGTCTTCTTCTGGGCAGTGAGATTACAGGTGTGTACCACCGTGCCCAGCTCTTTATTTTGAGATAGGTTCTCATGAAGTTGCTAGGCTTGCAGTCCTCTTGCCTCATTCTCTGGAATTGCTGGAATTATAGGCATGCATCACTTTGCACTGGCATTTGTTGAGCTTTTTAAGGAAAACCCCAAAGGCAAATCATAAATATGCAAATTTTGGGTGGAGGTGAAGGGCTTTAGCTCTGAATGAAAGAAATATTTTTTTTCAACTATGGTAGCTTTTTCTCTTGCAGTGTTGTGGTTGTTTCCCAGTAGGATTTTTGTGCCAAGAGATACTTGCAGATCATATGGTTCACCCAACCCTTTTTGCTTTGTGAACTCATTTGAAGATAGTCCAGATAGCAACTAATTAGATGGATTTCTAGATATGAACTTAAAGCAATTCAGTGGAATCTCTTTTCTGTTTCTATGTTCAGATTTGACTACTGAATGGACTGCAGCCTTGTGAAATGATGATTCGGTTTATCCATTCGCTGAGTGTGCTGCATTGACCTTCTTCCAAGCCTCAGTTCCTGTTCTAGGAACTTTGGTGCTATGTAGCTTCCAAATGCCCTGCAGTCTGCAATGTTCTATTGCAGATTGCTTGTGTGTTGGTAGCCTACTGGTAAGAGTGGTTGATGTCAGCAGGGATGGGTCCCTCTGGGTCCTATCTCACCAAGATGAGTGGTGCAAATCTGATCACTTGCTGCAGCCCTTCCAGGTTTTTTTTTTTTTTTAAAATTTATTTATTTATTTATTTTTAGTTCTCGGCGGACACAACATCTTTGTTGGTATGTGGTGCTGAGGATCGAACCCGGGCCGCACGCATGCCAGGCGAGCGCGCTACCGCTTGAGCCACATCCCCAGCCCCCTTCTAGGTTTTTGTTAAGCCTGTGCCTAAGTAATTTTCATGTTATTAGTAGCCTGAGATCTAGAAGTCCTAAGTTCTCTTTAAAAAAAAATTATACACATTTAGTTGTTGATAGACCTTTATTTTATTCACTTATTTATATATGGTGCTGAGAGTTGAACTTGGTGCCCCTCAGATGTGAGGCAAGTGCTGTACCACTGAGCTACAATTCCAGCCAGTTTTCTTATTTTTGAGGATAGATATATGGTTATAGGCCTCAATCAGGGGGGAGAAAGAGCGAATTACCCATAAAGGCAGAGAGAATTAGTATAGTGGTTATAATTGATTCAGTTGTTTTATGTACCAGTGCTACAGTGGAGATTAAATTTTAGTTATTTGTTTTTTAAAAAATATTTTTAGTTGTAGATGAACACAAAAACTTATTTTGTTTATGTATTTTTTTATGTGGTGCTGAGGATTGAACCCAGTGCCTCACGTGTGCGAGGAAAGAGCTCTACCACTGAGCTACAACTCCAGCCCCAAATCTTAGTTATTTTTAGGGTAGGAGAAAACAGTAACAATTCAGAATACCAATGCTTTGAATCATTTTTGCCTTTTAATACACTTAAACCATGAAGGAGGTGTAGGGAAGGCTATGGTATTTCTTAGAGCACTTTCTTCTTGTGAGTTAAAACAGTAACAAATTAATGTTTTATAAGCATGTGTGAGACGGATCTCAAATGTTTGCAGAAAATAGTATAAATCTGGAGTATTTGGACAAGTTTTTCTTTTTTCTATATTGGGTATTGATCCCAGGGGTACTTTCCCACTGAGTTACATCCCCAGTCTTTTTGAGACAAGGTCTCTTAAGTTCCTGTGGCTGACCTCGAACTTGAAATCCTCCTGCCTCAAATCTCCCCAATCTATGGTAGAATGTTTTTGCATTTTATTTCATACTAATGAGTATTAGAAAGGAAGGTATTAATTAGTGCCTTGCCAGCTGAAATATGCCTTGCTTTTTCTTACTGTGGGAAAAAAATGAAAATCTGATCCAGAAGGCATCTTTCCCCTCTCAGTTCCTTGTACACTTATACAAAACAAATAGTGTTTTCTCTGTAGTAGTTTATTTGTAATATTCAGATACATAGGGGAATATTGGGACTGACATACAACTTTGTAACATGGTGTACAAAACTGATTAGATTAAAATAGCTTTTATTCACTAGCTCCCACTCTGGCATATCCCTGTTTATGGAGTTTCATTTTGGCTATATGGCAATAGTCTAAATCAGAATTTGCGAGCAGCATAACATCCTGGTGTTTATCATTTCATGTGTTTTTGTTTCTCCTGTGGGTTTTGAATTTTGGAACTTTGCCCTTTTGTCATGAAGGTACCCTTTGCCATCTGTGATCCTTTAGATCTTTTGAAGAGGGAGCTTTGCTGATGGCATTAAGTCAGTCTTGAGCCAGAATGAGTCACAAGAGAGATTTGAACCAAAAGTGAAGGTCCCAAAGATCTGCCGGGTTGTCCTACCACCAGTGCCTGATTGACAAGTGGAGGAAAATGCACAGGGGAGTCACTAACAGTTTTTCTCCCTTCAGGAAAGTGCCTGGCTCTTACCAAAAGCATTCAGATTTCTTAAAAATGGTTCAAGGTTTGTTTCTAAACAAAGCAATGCTTCTTTACCCCTTGTTGGCCTTGAGGAAGGTGCTTGTAGTCTGTTGGTTTTAATACTGGGGATTGAAACCAGAAGTACTTTACCACTGAGATATATTTCAGCCTCCCCTTTTTTTCCCCCTCATACTGAGGATTGAACTCAGGGGAACTTAACCACTCACATCCCTACCCCCTATTTTGTATTTTACTCAGTGAGACAGGGTCTCACTGAGTTGCTGAGGCTGGCTTTGAACTCTTGATCCCCCTGCCTCAGCCTCCTGAGCTTCTGGGATTATAGGCATGTACCACTGTGCCTGGCTGTATCTCTTATTGAAAAATGGATCTGGTAGAGAGGTTGCATGTGTGATGCAGTGGTTTATAGGGAAATCTAGAAGAGTCAGTTTAAAACTCAATTCCATTGTTTGGGTGTAGGTATTTGAAATTTGATTCTCTCAATGATAAGGGGTCTGAGAGAGAAATGAAACTCTACATGTCAAATGTCTGGCATTGAGCCATTTTCCCTGTCCCTAATGTCCAAGGTTGAACCTGGTTCTGAAGCCTTCCTTACCTTGCTGAATGTAAATGTCTATGTAAATTCTAGGTATTTTAACATCTGTTTAAGTCATTTAATATGTGGGTCAAGTCAGATGTTCACAATATTGGCCTCACCATATGAGAAGTAGTACTCTGGGTGGTTTAATCAAGATAAGGGGTAGAGGTGGGTAAAAACCCCTGAGTCTAACAATTTATGTAGCAAGTACTGGGGCATGGGTCTGAAGGGTGTTGGTTTTGTTAATCAAGTGTAAGAAGGAATGCTGACTTAGAAGCTCTAACCATTTCACAGTTATTTTTTTCCCCCAGTGCTGAGGATTGAACCCAGGGCCTCATACTTGATAAGCAAGAATTCTGTCGGTGAGCGACATCCCCAGTACATTTACAATTTTTTATTCCATGATGATGTATGCTTCATCTGGAGGATTGTTTGCTACAGTGTGAGACAGTTGGTGATGTCCTCCTTCCCCTGGGAATTTTGTCAGTATTCTGTTTCAGATCATTATTTAAGGCCCACATACAGACCTGCTTATTTGGTGGTTAAGACTATCATGTCAAGTTGTTGGTATTTTTTGTTTGAATTCCTTCTAGTGATGATATGAGAAGCATATCCTGCTTGGTTACTTGGTTGCCATTTTCTGGGTTTTTGATATTTTTTTTTGTGGTACCTGGGATTGAACCCAGGTTGCTTAGCCACAGAGCCACATCCCCAGCCCTTCAAAACCATCTTTATAGCGCTACCTCTGGTTTGTTTTTTACAATTTGAAACCTTTTCTTTGTCACCATGCTTACAGAAAAGAGAAGTACTTACAACTTCTAAGATAGGGGAGAGAGAAGTAATTATATTTATGGTTTGTTTGGTACTGGGAATCAAACCCAGGACTTCATGCATGGTAGGCAAGCATTTTACCATACCCTAATTATATATTTTTAACGAATGTAGTCTTTTTATAGCTGATTGGGCCAGGTTTCTTATTTAAGTTCATCAGTTCCTAGACTTTAAGTTTGTACTTTGAAGACAAGAATTAAAAGGGAAACACCTCAGACTTCACTGAACATTTTCTAGAATTTTATGACTTTAGCATTAGTTACATTGAGGAATGGGAAAGGAGATACTTTTGAGCTTTAAGAATTAAAGAATTGTTTGGGTGCATTGCTGCACACCTACAAAGCCAGTTCAAAAGCCAGTCTTAGTAAAAGTGAGATGCTAAGCAACTTAGTGAGACCCTGTTTTTAAATAAAATACAAAATAGGGCAGAGGAAGTGGCTCAGTGGTTGAGTGCCCCTGAGTTCAATCCCTGGTCCCCCCTCTCCAAAAAAAAAAAAGAATTAAAGAATTTAACTTGATTTAAATTTAGTAATAAAACTATTTAACTGCTTTTTACTAGTAACTCAGTTTTAGTGTTTGTACTATTTTTTTTTTCTTTTGCTAGTCTTTTGGATCCTTATGCTATATAGTCTTTACAGTCAATAAAGCTACTGGGGATTCAACTCAGGGGTGCTTAACCGCTGAGCCTCATCCCCAGTCCTTTTTTTTTTTTTTTGAGACAGTCTCACTAAGTTGCTTAGGGTTCCACTAAGTTGCTGAGACTGGCTTTGAACTCCTCCTTTCTTGGCCCGCCCCATCCCCAACTGCTGGGAGTTTTGTACCACTGTGCCCAGCTAATAATGCTTCTTGAGGGTCTGGGTCTGTAGCTCAGTGGCACAGCACCTACCTAGCATGTATGAAGCACTGGGTTTGATCCTTTGCACCACATAAAAATAAACAAAGGCATGCTGTCCATTTACAACTACAAATTATTTAATAATAATGCTTTTTGAATGTTGTCATTAACATTTACATAAGAACTCAAGATTTCATCCTCATCTAGTTAGCATACCGTCATAAGAAATGCAATCTCATGTACATAATATTAGAATCATACAGTTAATTGCTTTGTTCAGTTTATAGGAATGCTTTGGATACATGGATTGGACTTAAAGAGCAGGTTTCCCTGTAATTTCAAATATCAAAACTGACTTTGTTCTAAATGATCTATATCAAGAATACTTTTTAGGGATGAAATTAATACTCAAAAAAAAAATGTGTTTCAGCTGAGGTCTGTGTCTGTGGACCTGAATGTTGATCCCTCACTTCAGATTGACATACCTGATGCACTCAGTGAGAGAGATAAGGTCAAGTTTACAGTGCACACCAAGGTAAGTGACAAAATGGCTTTGGTAATACTAACAGTGCTAGGTTATAGCCTTGTTCGGATGTGAGAAGACTGATTCCATTAACTACAATGGTTACTGTTTGCTGTGTACCAACTGCAAAGTATGAACCTCTCTCATATGTATAGCTTGCTGTTAGCAAGTGCTGTTGCTTCAGCATCCTTCTGCTATGGTGAAGCCACAATGACAAAGTGATGTAGCTGGGTGCTGCCTATTTATATAATTCAAACCTTGCACCTTTGGTTTTATTTGCATCTGAAGGTAGTGTCTGGCTTTAAATCTTAAGTTTGGAAGGCCCTTTTTTCTTTGTGGTATTCTTCGTATACCTCAGGTATACTTCAGGGGAAGTGTCAAGATGGGTAACCTGATTTCTCTACTTGAGTTGACTTGATCATAGTAGATAAAATTAGCATTCACAGGAGTTCAGAGGAAGCCACGGATAATTTCCACCACCCTAGTAGCTAAGACTTTTTTAAAAAGATGATGATGATGATGATGATTGATATTTTTTGGTCATAACTGGGATAAGTTCCTTTTTTTCTTTTTTTAAGATGGAAGTAGGGTTGTTTAACTTCCTGGAACTTTTTCTTTTACTAGTAGATATTTTTCTCTTTGATTTGATACCTTTGGCAAACTTCCAAAAAGTGTAGTTTTGTGAAAAGTCTTCCTTAAAGATCAGATTGAGTCTTAGCTGTGGCTAAGTGGTAGTTGGAGATCATATACTGCTACTTCTTTATCATGATGTTGTATTATGCAGAATTTTCCCATAGTGCAGCCCAGGAAACCCAAACCACATTATCAGGTGATGGTTAGCAATTAACTTCTTCCTCTTTACAGACTACACTGCCCACTTTTCAGAGCCCAGAGTTTTCTGTTACAAGGCAACATGAAGACTTCGTGTGGCTACATGATACGCTTATTGAAACCACAGACTATGCTGGGCTTATTGTGAGTATGTTTTAGCATACCAAGTAATTAAGTTATGCTACCTTGGTATTAGATTTCACCAACGTTTTATAATGGGTTGTGAAAACTCTTGATTTTTATCTGCCTATTAGAATATTTGCTAACTCCAGATTGGTATAGTCTTTAACTGTGAATAGTGCTGTGAGAGAAGCATACACAGAATATAGTATATACATTATAAGTAGGTAAACAAGTTTAATGATTCAAGTCCTATCTACCTTTTCTCTGGCATCATTTTTGGGCATTAGTAAGTTGATTTCTAGGATACTTCAGTATTGTTATAGTTCCCAGAGTAAGGAGGCCATTGTCACCTTTTGAGAATTAATTTTTGGTTGTGGGAACTTCTGTTCAGGGGTCTTCCCTTCATTTAAAATTAGGATCTTTTGATTGTCCTTAGAGGTTGAAAAATTTGCTTTTGCTTAATCATTTTTGTCATTGATTATCTTAATTTTAAGCTAATTTTAAGCTGCTAGTTCTCTATAAACTGAACAAATATTTATGTCAGAATGCCCAACTGTGGGGAACATACTCTGGGGTCAAAAGATTTAAGGTTTGGGTGAAACCCAGTGACTTTAGATAGCCCCACTTGGGTGGCCAGAGTTGAATGAGGCATTAACTAGAATGTGGCGGGCAAAATGCTCATCATGTATTACCTGACTATGTTGCAGATTCCCCCTGCTCCTACAAAACCAGATTTCGATGGTCCTCGAGAAAAGATGCAGAAACTGGGAGAAGGTGAAGGGTCTATGACCAAAGAAGAGTTTGCAAAGATGAAGCAAGAACTGGAAGCGTAAGTGGATTTTCTTTTTAAAGTTTTGAGACTGGGTTTCACTAAGTTGCTGAGGCTGGCTTTGAACTTGTGAACTTGTAGGTGTGTACCACCACACCTGGTGGGTTCTTTTTAAACAGTATAGCTGTTAATTGCCTGGTGTTGATTTCTAAAACTACATTTTGTAAATATAGTTTTGTGGGGTACAGTTTTTGTACTTCTGACCTTTATTCCTTGAAGTTCATTTTTTCTCCCACATAAACCATACTTTTATTAGGGCATACTGGTCTGGCATAGGGAAGAAAGTAGACCTTTAAATCTTCATAAACAACATTTTCAAAGTGTTAAAATGTATAAAAATTTCTCCCTTGAAGTTTTGTTACAAGAAGTATTAGAAGAAACTAGGTTGTAACAAATGCTGTTACAAAGCATTCTAAATAACCATATTGATGGTTTGAAAGAGGCCAGGTACATAGGCAGCATATTTTAATCTGGTTGTAATTTTAAAGCAAAAATGTATTCTTTATTCTGTATCATAGGTATAGGTTCGCATTACTGAGTACTGAAAAACTTATAGCAGATGTTTTTCAACTATTATTTCTCTCCTTAAAACAAATCAAATATGAATTCTAAAACCACATACCATACCATTTAAGTACTGGAAGGTTAGAGTAAAGGTACTGTGCTCTCCTCACCCCCACCTTGTATTAGGGATTGAACTCCTGAGTGCTTTAGCACTTAGCTATGTACCCGGCCCTTTTTATTTTTTGAGACAGAGTCTCACTGAGATGTCAAGGCTAGCCTCAAACTTTCCATCGTCTTATCTCATCTTCTCAAATCCATGGAATTATATGTGTGTGCAACTATGTATTTCACTTTGCTAAATTGGTTACTTATAGATGATTTTTTTTTTTTTTTAATTTCTTGTTCCTCTACTCTTGAACTTCTTTATCTTGGCTCAAAAGCATTCACCCTTTCCTTTTATCATCATCAGCAAGTTGGAATTCAGGTGCTCCTTTCAGCAACTCTTATGCTCTGTCTTAAGCCCATGTTGCGTAGGGCAGGGCTCACACCTGAATAACTGCACTTTGGAGTGCCTGTGAGTCCAGCCCTGGGGATAAAGCACTCAACACAAGTTTCCAAACCCTAACATCTTGACTGCCTTAATTGAGGTAACACTGCTTTGTAATTTCTGCTGATTCCAATCCTTATTAAGGATTTGTGCTGTGTACATGACTGCCTAAAGGGGTCTCATCCTTTTTAAAGCAACAAATGTCAACGTAGCTGCTAAATTTCAAGTAATTACATGTAGGCTTTGGGAGTCTCAGAAGGCAGAAAAGCACCACTTTCCTCCTCTATTGGTTCATTCCAGATTCTAAAATGCCAACTGATTAACTACCAAATCAAACCGGTATGTTGTTTTGGCCTAGTTGTAGTATTTTACTTAATAAAAATGAGCAGATCACTAGATTATATATAGTTGGCCAGCAGCACATGATAATATCCATCAGGTAGTAGAGTGATGCCAACTGAATTGTGTATGTATTTGTCTTTTCAGTGAATATCTCGCTGTCTTTAAGAAGACTGTGTCCTCTCATGAAGTATTTCTTCAGCGGCTTTCTTCTCATCCTGTTCTCAGTAAAGATCGAAACTTTCATGTTTTCCTGGAATATGATCAGGATGTAAGGCAATTTTACTCACATTTCCATGGTTTAGTTGAAATGTATGATTATGACCCAGGCATGATGGCAAATGCCTGTAATCCTAGCTACTCAGACTGAGGCAGGATTGCAAGTTTGAACCCAGCCTTGGCAACTTAGAAAGATCCTGTCTTAAGCTTTAAAAATGACTGGGAGTGTAGCTCAGTACTGGAAAAGAAAAATTTATACTTTCTGAAAAATGACTTATCACAGAAACACAATGGAAATGTTTGGGGATGCTCCCCCCCCCCAATCCATTTTAGAAGTCATTTTTGTGACTCTGCCTAAGCTTTGGCTTTTTATTCATCTTCCAAAGACTGGTTTTTTTCTTTGTTAAGTTTGGGATTGTTAGAAGGAAATTAAATTGATTCACATTGATTTCTTTTGGTTACCCTTTCTGTTAGAGGAGATGTGCTCGTGTCCTTATTTTTGTATTTTTTTTAACATGTTATATTTATTGTCCCTTGATGAAACAATCCCTGATTTAGAGTTCTGAAGCTTAAAGCCTAATCAGCAATGTAGATTGAAAAGAATGTAATTCTGCCAAGAAAATCCTCAAAGACTTGGTTCCTACATATGTGATCCTTTTAGAAAGAGATGACTTAGATTTAACATTATCCATTTATTATGTTTTTCAGTTTAGTTGGTAAAGCAGAGCTAAAGATATCTATATTTCTGTATTAGTATTGTTTGGAATGTTATTTTTAACTTGAGAGCCTAGAAAAAATATATAACAAACTGTTTTGGAATTTTCTTTTAGCTAAGTGTTAGGCGGAAAAATACCAAAGAAATGTTTGGTGGCTTCTTTAAAAGTGTGGTGAAAAGTGCTGATGAAGTTCTTTTTTCTGGAGTTAAGGTAAGGGACTTGAGCTTTTTAAGAAAATTCATAACTTTTTCGGAATAGATCATCTCTTTCTTTGGATGAGATAATACCACAATGTACTAATTTTAAGGAATGGGCTATTTTCATTTACTTAATTCAGTTTTTGCTTATTTCTCCAAAACACCTTGTTCTCAGGAGAAGTGACGTGAACCTTTCCACACTTGAGTATTTTCTCCTTTTGTAAGGACAGAGATTACTCAATTTTAAAAAGAAAATAAGCTAGAAGATCAGTATTTCATGCCTTTCTCCAGTATGGTGGCCGCCAGCCACAGGTGGCAGGTGAGCACTTGACATGTAGCTTAGTAGGCATGGTGAAAAAAAATAGATTTTGTTTTATTTACATACTGGATTTAAGAGTTTACTACAAAGAAAAAAATAAAATGTCTTACTAATGTTTTACATTAGTTATGCGGTTAAGTATAATATTAAAATTAATTTTACTCTTCCCACAATACCAGTAGAGAAGTTAGCATCAGAAATTCCTTTTGGGTAGTGCTGTTCTAGAAAATAAGAATTAAAGCACAAGTCTCTCATTACCCTCATAGATGTGATTTCAAATTTCTTTACTCTTCAGGCCATTCCCCTCCTTTTAAACTGAGATACTTTAATATTTACTAACAGAATCTGACTTTGTCTTTCCAGGGTAAGGGTTAAGTGGGAAACAGTACAGGTGCATAGTAGGGAGGGTAGTTTCATGAATTTGGAAACTCTTAGGACAGTCCACACATCTCAGCACTGTGCCAGTCAATTCATTGAATGATATTTAGCATCTTTGGCCAGTGCCTACCAGGTGTACCAGTATGGCCTCTCAAACTGAAGCCATCTAAATTTAAATAAAAAATAACCACATGCATATTCTAGTATTCAAGTCTGGGTGGCAGTACCTGACTTGGCAGAACTGCTACAATAGTAATAAAAACATTGGGTCTTGGGTTACCAGAGATTGTTCTTCAAAATGATTCTGTCGACATTTTCTTGATTATTGCTAGTCCTGGGTATTATCACTGTGTTTTAAGTTTGCAATCCTCTTATCTGTCGAGGTTAAACTTTTTACTTAGAAATTTGTCACAAAATACATTCTTGTAATTTATACTAAAGTTCTTTTTTTCTTCTTCTTCTTTTAGGAAGTAGATGACTTCTTTGAGCAAGAGAAGAACTTCCTTATTAACTATTACAACAGGATCAAGGATTCCTGTGCTAAAGCTGACAGAATGACCAGATCTCACAAAAGTAAATATCTTTTACCCACTAGCCACTTTTGGCTTTGCTAGTGTGCCTGCTCTGCTCATATAATAAGGATTGCACTGTCTCTCCAGATGTTGCTGATGACTATATTCACACTGCGGCCTCCTTGCAGAGCCTGGCTTTAGAAGAACCCACAGTCATCAAAAAGTAAGCTATTATTGTGAAAGCATTTCCCTGACTTCCTGATTGAAGACTACTGAGTGATATAATTAAAGAATAAAAGAGTACTGTCAGGCAGTTCTTCCCTGGAACACAAACTTATCAAGAACACTACACTGTTCAGCACTCAAGTGTTTGGAAGGCACTAGTAAGAGAATCATAGGAGACTTTGGATTCTTCTGTATGTAGTTAAATAGATACGGTGTAGAGCCTTTATTTCTGTCACATTAAATGACTTCTTTTAAAAAATATATTTTTTTAGTTTAGTTGGACACAATACCTTTATTTATTTTTGTGTGTGCTGAGGATGAACCCAGGATCTCATGCATCCTAGGCAAGCACTCCACAACCCCAGCCCAAATGACTTCTTTTTTGTTCATTTTAATTTTGTGGTTGTCTTTGAGAGAAGTTTGCCTTGGTTTTCTTTGTTAACTGGTTCTTGCCGGTCTATCTGGTCTTTCTTTTGAAGAGATTTCTTTTTCTTGTTTGGGGTGTTTGTTTCTTTTGCACTATAGTTTGAACAGGGACACTTTAATACTGAGTTATAACCCCAGCAGTATATCTTCGTTCCCCCACCCCCTCTGCCCTTTAAAAAAATTTTTCAGACAGGTTTTTATAAAGTTGCTTGGGCGTCTAAGTTGCTGGGACTTGTCTCAGACTTATTATTCCTCCTGCCTCATCCTCTTTTCAGTTGCTGGGATTATAGACGAGCACTACCACACCTGGCTCTTGCTGGTTTGGGGAACAATTCAATGACTCTATTCTGATCTTGGACTTTTACATTTGCTTTCCACTTTTTCTCTGTACTGGGCATTTTGAGTATAAGACTTTAACCTAACACATCTCTACTTGGTATAATAGGTGATACAACCTCTAACTTGAAGTTGAAAGTCATGCTAATAGTAGAACCAAGATGAGATGGTAGCATATTTTTGCTTTATGATGCCCTTGGGGGAAGCTCATTAGAATCTGACCTTCTTTGAACATAGGATAGGCCTTTGATAACAGTATCCTGGACACAAGACAAGGTGACTGAAGGGCAAGAAAGAGAGGCTAATGCCAGTAGGCTGTGGCACTGAAAATGTGCTCAGTTTTATAGTCATTTGGAAGGAGAACGAACACTACTTTTAAAAATCAAAGCACATTGTACTCATTCATGTCTTGAGTTTTGATAAGATCATTTATTTAATACCTTAAACCACAACTGTGTTTATTTTCAGATACTTATTGAAGGTTGCTGAACTGTTTGAAAAACTTAGGGTAAGAATTTTTGTTTCTGTCTTAATAAAATATATATTTTGTAATCTGTAGATAACTGCTTTGATGGTGACCTTTACTTTTTTAAATAGAAAGTGGAGGGTCGTGTCTCATCAGATGAAGATTTAAAGCTGACAGAGCTTCTCCGATACTACATGCTCAATATAGAGGCTGCAAAGGTAAGATGAGGAACCGGGAAACCCAACACAGTGCTAGACTACCTGTTGTGACCAGAAACCTAATGCTAGAGCTATTCCTTTTTTGGTAAAAAGGAAAGTTGCTTTATATTAGGAGGGAAATAGGAATTTTATCAGACTTCTTAAGTGATGTGCCCTTTTTTGGCATTGGATCCATAAGTAGTATGCAGAATAAACTCTAATCTCTTGACCTGAGCATACCTTTTCTTATTCTTTTATTTGGACATTTTTAATGCTTTATAGATTTTCATGGAATTAAGAGCTAACTTACAAAACTAGGTACAGTAGTTTCACTGAGCTTCAATAGTTTTTGGCAGTACTTAAGAACTGTGTGACTGATTATTTTTTTTTTTTAATACTTGCATTCTAATTGTAGATGTTAGGTGTTGAGGTGACTTCTACTTTGCTATAAGATTGCAAAGAATCATTATTTCAAATTAGGTTAGTCCCTAGTATATATTTCCAGAAGCAGGATTTGCAGTGTAGGGTTATGTGTGGTCCAGACTGCTTTGTTGCTTAGTTGTATTCTTGCAGTATTCTGCTCTGACTCACCAGCAGTAACATGTGGTTTGTTGTTGTCATTATTAGATTTTGCTGGTATTTGTTTTGTGATACTAGAGGTAGAACCCAAGTGCCTCATGTTTTGCTAGTCAAGTGTTCTAATTTTATTTTCTTTTGAGACTGGATTTCACTAAGTTGCTGGGACTGGCCTCAATCCTGTGATGATCCTGCCTCAACCTCCCAAGTACTGGAATTAGGCATGTGCCACCACAACCAACTGTGCATGTGTTTTAGTACACAACATTTAATTTTGTTAATTGCTTTCAATTATTGAATCAACTAGAAAATAATCCTTATTTTTACTCTGTTGCATCATCCCGCCACCCCTGCCCCAGGGGTGAATCCAGGGGCTCTCTACCAGTGAACAACATTCCTACCCTTTTAAATTTGGAACAAAATATTGCTGAATTGTCTTGGTTGACCAGGATCCTGGGATTTTTCCCCTGCTGAGTTGCTGGGATTTAGGCATGCATCACCATGCCCCACTGTTGAGTTTTGTTCTGTTTTAACCTTACACATAAAGAATTCCGGGAAAGCACTCAAATATAAGAGTGGCATACCCCTGCTAATCTTATGAGGGTAGATACAAGCATAAAGGTAGATTAGATTCTAGATTGTGTAAGCTATTTGCTATTCCTGTTTTGTTCTCTGGAGATTTTTATGTTACAACTGTTAATTTTCTTCTCAGGATCTCTTATACAGACGCACCAAAGCCCTCATTGACTATGAGAACTCAAACAAAGCTCTGGATAAGGCCCGGTTAAAAAGCAAAGATGTCAAGTTGGCTGAGGCACACCAACAGGAATGTTGCCAGAAATTTGAACAGCTTTCTGAATCTGCAAAAGAAGGTTGAGCAGGAACATTCTTTACTTATTTTACGTTTTATTTGGAAAAGCTTACAGAGAGAAAAAGTTTTTCAAAAGTGCAGTAATACCCACATGTCCCATGTTAATGTCACTTGGACACTAACACTTGCCTTCACATGGTATAAACATGGATGTCTGGTGTTCCTAGTCCATATGAATGTCCTAAAAACTTTGTTGGGTTTCCTATCCAGTTATCCTAGATCTTAGTCTCCTTTATGAGGAAGTTTTTGGTTATTTAGTTTTTGTTGTTTGCAATATTTATATCTTTTAACTATTTTATAAATATCTCTTTGTAAAAAGATTTTTACAAATAGATTGTAATGTTTGTGTGCATCTTCTTTCCAGTTGTGTTCATTTTGGTTACTTAGTCAAGTGTCCACTTTCTCCACTGCACTTAATATTCCCCATCACCTACTATAGGGGAGATAACTGAAGATCACATACATGTCCTGCTTTTCACTAAACTTCCCTGGGCTTAGTGTGTATGATTCTTTCCTAACCAGCATTTATTCTGATGGTTGCAATTAGGTGATGCCTCCTCCCTCAATTCTAGCATTTTATCTGCAGGTTAGCAGTTGCCTACGTACTTCAAACAAGAGCCCTGCCCCTCCACCCCTTTTAAAATATCATCTTAATTCTTTGTGGGACGCTGGGGATTGAATTTAGGCTTTTGAGCATGCTAACCAAGCCCTCTACCACTGTGCTACATCCCCAGCCCTTCCTTTTCTTTTAATTTGTTACTATCCTTAATTATTTTGGTGCTCAGAGTGTCCACACTTTTCCAATGGGAACATCTTGAAACTAGCATGTCTTTGTGACACATTACACACTCTTTTTTTTTTTAAAGTAGTTAGTTGTTCTATGTAGACATTTAACTCCAACCCTGGATTTGACCATTTTTCAAGGAGCCAAGGTTCTTTTTCTTAGGGAATAGTAGCCAAGATCTGGGTGTGCTGGGGCACTTATTGTTTGGGGTGTCTTTGCATCTAGGCCCTTTAGGAGACAGAATTGGGAGATGTAGGTGAATACATGTGATTGCACACCTAGGCAAGTTTTAGGGATCATGAGTCTATTCTGATGACTCAATTCCAGTCTGTGTCCACTCCATTCTTTCTTGCCTTTACCCCATTCCAGAACAGGTTATTTTATTTATTTTTTTAAATCCTGGGATTGAACCCAGGGGGTCTTAACCACTGAGCTGCCACATTCCCTAACCCTTTTCATTTTATTTTTAAGACAGGGCCTTGCTTAGGGCCTTAATAAGTTGCTGAGACTGGCTTTGAGCTTGGGATCCTCCTGCCTCAGCCTCCTAAGTTTCTGGGATTACAGACACGTGCCACCATGCCCATCCCTATCTCATTTTAAAGCATATTTGTCACGGGACTTTTTGGTTTTCTTTTGGCCAGTGGTAGAGCCATTTATGTGTGCTGGAAATGTCTTCATAATAACAGTGGTCTGATAACAACCTGCTTGTAACTACCTGGCATGTCTAAGCCTAGATTTTGTAGAGTATAATATCTTGCTTTGCTGCATATCTGTGCTTTGCTTCTCATGCTTTAATTGTATGGCAAAGAGCCTTTTATTGCAAGTTGGCAATTGCATGCAAATATTTATGTTGCTGGCTGTGTTGGATTGTTTCAAAGTATCTTTTTTACTGCCCTGTTCTTTCTTAAAAAATAAATTCTGTTTTTGTTGTTGTTGTTGTTGTTTGTTTGATTTTTAAACTGGGGATTGAACCCAGAAATGCTTTACCACTATACTACCCTGTTATCTTTTATTTGAAACAGGATTTTGCTGAGTTGCCCAGGCTGTCATCTAACTTGAAATCTTCCTGCGTCAGTCTTCTGAGTCTCTAAGATTACAGGTGTACTCCACCAGTTTAGAATTTTGCTTTATTTATTTTTTTCTTTAAGGCTGAATAATACTCAATTGTGTCTGTAATTCATTTTTTTTTTTTTTTTAATTTATTTATTGTCCATTGATGGGCACCGATTGATTCCATGTCTTGGCTATTGTTAGTAAAGTTGCAGTGAGAGTTCAAGAAGCTTTTGACTGTTGTATTTTGAGAAGAGTTTTCACCCAGGGATCCTCCTGACTCACTTCTCCCACAATAAGACCCTTTCTGCAAGCATCACTATCTTGAGGGCAAGAGTGAGGCAGTTCCTCACAAGTTCTTCAGTGGTGCTTGGTGATTGAGTAGTGTGTGGCCTGCTTAGGATCACAGTAACAAGAAGACAATTAGTGTATGTCCCAGTTAGAGTGCTTAAGAAGGAGGAAATAATGGTGGTTTGATCATAATGATATTTGGAAGCTACATGAATATGAAAATTTAACATTTCTTGGTTTGATAAACTTTAACTCTTTCTTCCTGTAGAACTTATAAATTTCAAACGGAAGAGAGTGGCAGCGTTTAGAAAAAACCTAATTGAGATGTCTGAACTGGAAATAAAGCATGCCAGAGTAAGTGTTTTCAAATTAAACCAATAACATTTTAGGTTCCACCCCTCTTTCCCAGTTCATTGCCCCAATGTCATCAGGCAGATAAGGTTTGCCATGTGGTTTTAATTCCATGTGGTACTTAGTAAATGGGAACCACCCATCAGAATATTTTTGTTACTGCAAATCAGAAATCCTTATCTTGAAACAGTTTGCCTGGTGGGGGTGGTACTAGGGATTGAACTCAGGGGCACTCCACCACTAAGCCACACCCCCCCTTTTTTTTTTTTTAATTTAGAGACAGGGTCTTACTGAGTTGCTTAGCATCTAGCTTTTGCTGAGGCTGGCTTTGAATTTGTGGTTCCCCCTGCCTCAGTCTCCCAGGCTGCTGGGGTTACAGGCATGTGCCACAATGCCTGGCCTTGAAATAGTTTTGAGAAGAGCATTCTTGGTAAGGCTCCCTTGGTTACCCCTCACAGGCCTTGTGAGCCACACTGACACGCCTGCTCTAGTAATTTAGCAGTAAGCTCTTTAGTATCTTGGATTTCGTTGGCTTTCAGAAGAAACAACTTTTTGTTTGCCAAGCTTCTTTCAGTACTCTTTCTTGGTTTAGAAAGGAAGACAATCTTCTGTTGCATATGTCTGTAGCTTAGCACAGAAGCGAGAGGACACTGGGGTCTTTTGAGAGTTTTTGGTACCTGAGGGTATCTCCTTGGGCCATTCCAAGGACTTTGCTTCAGACTGCTGTGGACAAGGTCAGCCTGTCAACCTTAAGGGCCATAACAGGGATTCCTCCCTTGGAAGGAACTGTCACTGGCCTTCAGTTTGTGCTTACTTTTTATCCAACCAAGGCCTTTGTACATACCACTGAGCCACATTCCCAGTCTCATTTTTTTCTTAATTGGGTCCAGCTTTCTTTTTTTAACTTTTCATTGGAGTTTAAAGCATAATTTTGCATAAATCAGCCATGTTCTGGGCACTTTTTTTTAAGTTGTTTTTGGGGTGGTACTAGATATTGAACCCAGTGATACTCTACCACTGAGCTACATCTCCAGTCCTTTTTGAGACAGGGGCTGGCTTTGAACTTGCAAGCCTCCTACCTCAGCCTCCTGTGTCACTGGGATTACTTCGCAAAGCAATTTTTAATCTTGCCAATGACTTTTTTTATTTAGAGACAGGGTCTCACTGAGTTTTTGAGGTGATCCTCCTACTTCAGCCTCCCTAGCCACTGGGATTATAGGTGTGGGTCACTGTGCCCGGCATCAATGACTAATTTTTAAGCAACTCTTTATCTGGTCTTTTTAAGGCCTTGTAAAGCAGAACAGGCATGGTTGCATTTGGGAGCAGATAGGGTGGGAGATGCTAGAGTAGTGACCAGTAGTCCCAGACAGACTCTCTTAAGGGAGAGGAAACTCTCCACATGAAATGGGTGGTGAGTAGTTTGTGCACTTTAATTGGGATTTAGAGGAGAAAAATTCCAACCCACTTGGGCTAGTTGTAGATCTCTATAGACATGCTATGTCAGTTGAATTTATGTTTCATTCTTGAGTATTTAACAATTCTTAGATTCTAGAATGATTTTTTTGGTCTACTTTGACTTTGATGTTACTTGTGTTTTGTTTTTTCCCTAGAACAATGTCTCCCTCTTGCAGAGCTGCATTGACTTATTCAAGAACAACTGATTTATCTGCCTTTTCTCTGAAGGAAACAAATGTGAAAACTGCATCACTTGCACTTAAATCATTACCATAGAATATGATTAACTTTGACTTTAGTTTAAAATTATGTGAATAAATATTTTGATTTCTAAAAATCTTAACACTTAACCATGTTGGTTTAAAAATATTTTTATTGCATGCAACTTGGATATAACTAATTTTTTCCTTATGCGTTTAATACCTCAGAGTGGGCAGAATCTAAATACTGGATTCTCCTGTAGTTTGTCTTCAGTTACTTAAGAAAGGGTGTGGAAGACATGTGCCTTCTGGAAATATGTAGAAGCAATCACCAGGCTCATGTCTTGTCACCCCGATTCATGTGCCCATGACAGACTGATCTGTCAGGGAGGTGCCAGTTCAACAAATGATAATAGCTACTTGTTACAGCTAACATTCCATTCCTTCATTAGGGTTTTTTTTTTTTTTTCCTCATTACTTTCATGTTCTTGAGTCACCTAAAGTGTTTATATAATAACAAGGGCAAAAAAGATCTCATTTATCTTTTTAAAAACCCTTTGCAGTCCATTTTTATAGTTGGGATATAAATATTTGAGGGGAGAGAAGTATGTAGGGGTATATATAGAAATAAACAGTATGGCCTGCTTTAAAGATGGCTACACAAGAAAAATGTAAGCTCTTTCCCTGATGTTGGGGGAATGTGTGTTTGGGCTTTTGTTTTTTTATAAAGTATGCAATAAAATAAATCATACTACTTATGGAGTTTTTCTGTGAAAAAGATGAAATGCATTTGCAGCTAAGCCTTGTCTGGTTGACCACTGAGCCATCTCTAGCCCTATTTTGTATTTATTTATTTTTATAATTTTTTAATATTTATTTTTTAGTTTTCGGCGGACACAACATCTTTGTTTGTATGTGGTGCTGAGGATCGAACCCGGGCCGCACGCATGCCAGCGAGCGCGCTACTGCTTGAGCCACATCCCCAGCCCCCTATTTTGTATTTAGAGACAGGGTCTCAGTGAATTTTTGAGGCGATCCTTCCTTCTATCTAATCTTAATTTTTGAGGACTTTAGGCCAGTTAGGAGGTCTCTTAATCCTGGTCTGTTTGTTCCTGTTTTTATTCAGGTTTGTATTTTTGACAGGGGCATATCTGACACTAGTGTCTTTGGGTTTGTGTCATCTTTTATTGGCGATGACTCCAAAGCACCCAAGGTTGTTGTGTCTGTCAGGTTTTCTTTATTGTAAAGCTTAATTTTTACCTTTGTAATAAGATACTTTGACATTAGGTAAAATATTATTACCCAGCATCTTTAGTATCTATTGTAGTGTAATCAGTAGCTGCTACAAGGGTTACTTAGCTGATCATTTGAATATCACGGGGAGCACTTTTCTATTTTAGCAGGTGTTGATGTCTTGCCTTCCCAGCTAGGTACAGGTGGCTGTCGTTATGTGCTGGCCACACTGTCCTCTACTGCCTCTGGTATTTATTTGGGAAGTGTGATTCATGTAATGGATGAATTTAAGCTCAGCTGTTACTTCTCCAGTCTAGCTTCTATCCTCCTTCTTTGTCATTCCCATTAGTGTTCATAGTAGCACAACCACAAGGTCCTGTATTTGGATGGGTGACAGACAGTACAGAGCTAGTACTCAGACCTTGACCATAGCTGCTGAGTATACCCATGTGATCAGACCTGGTTTACTGAGCTGTCTGGTTACTGGGCTTGGGGTCTTATACTTCTTCAGACTGGATCTTTTGCTGGTTATAAGATAGTGGGATTATACAATAATTGTGTTATTCAAATATGAAATAAAACTTGATTTAAAAAAAAGTCGGATGGTGGCTTAAGCAGCCTCCCCATGTGAACCAGCTGAATTTTGTGCAAGCTGGAGTTGGCATTTTAGACTAGGTGCCCCTCAAGTTACCTTAACTACCATTAGTCTCTAAATCGGCCTTTGTTTCACGATTCTGGATGTGTGTACCTTCCACGCTGCTATAATGTTCCTTCACACTTCCCAAATTTGATGGCGATGAATGAGAGCCTAAGTGGGTCAGGGGTGTTTATATATAGTCCTTTTTCTTCTACCCATGTCAGTCAGCTTACAGTTAATATTATATGCAGTGAATTAGGCTGTAATAATAGTGTCCTTATGGAAGTAAGTGAACTGGCAGGAGAGGTCACGGTGTCTTGAATCGTGAAGGCAAGGCTGGGACTAGATGCAGACTGTATATCGTATCCTTTGGGGTCAAATACAGGAATGCTGGAGCTGAGATCTGGGCAAGCAGGTTCTGCACAGCCTCAGCAGGGGTAATTCAGTGTGGGAAACTAGCTACTGAGGAGCTTCTTATGGGAAATGGGTAGAGTTTGAACTGATGCAAAGCTTTTGGTGTATCTTTTTAAAGTGCTTTTTTAAAAAAAATTTGTTTTTGGTACTGGGTATTGAACCCAGGGCACTTAACCACTGAGCCACATCCCCGTCCTGTTTTGTATTTTATTTGGAGACTAGGCCTCACTAATTTGCTGAGGCTGGCTTTCAACTCAGGATTTTCCTGCCTAAGCCTCCTGATTATAAATGTGCACCTTGCCACCTGGCTAGAGTGCTTTTAGATTAAGGGTTGTCTTGAAAAATTTAGCTAGTCATCCCTCAGGAAATCTCATATACTGGTTTTATGCACAGTTTTTATGGAACCCTTCGAGAAGGATTCTAAAAGCAAGGAATGGAATGAATGGGGAATAGTTTGGGAGATAGGCCACCTAAGGAAGTCTAGTACTAAGGATCTCATCTGCTGGGGTCACACTGAACATACAGATCCCAAATTCAGATTATACATTATTCCTAAAGAAAAAATTTAAAATGATCAATAGAAAAAAACAACATTGGTCTAAACTTTGTAGACAAATTGAGATCCATGCTGTATGGGGTAACACTACAAGCAATAGGCAGCTCACCTCTCCACATCTATACTTGTTCCACATTTCTCTCTTCATGTTTCTTCCATATTTGCCTTGCTCAATGTTTTTGGAAGTTCATTTGAGGTAATGCTTGGGCTCATCCCTAAAGGGGGGATTTCTCCACTTTGAAGGTCTTTTCAGGTGAAGTAAGCATCTTGCACCACCAATCTTCTACCTGTAGGTGGCAGACCAGACCCAGCACAGTTACAGGCCCAGGGCTGGTGGTGCAGGTGGGCCCTCCTTGGTGCAACTGAGGGAACCCAGCATTCCTGCAGAGTTCCTCAGATCAATGTCCTGTTGCTCAGGTGCTGATTGTACCAGGAAGAGGAGTGTCCTGCTACCTGGGATCTCTAGTAGTTGTGGATTTTGTCTGCCCAGACTTCTGGGCCTCAGGTTCTCAGTGACCCACGAAAACCTCCCTGGCTGAAGCCTTTCTGTTCCAGGAAGAGAACATAGCCTGTTTAGCAGCTAGTGAGGGTTAATAGGAGCCCAAAGCCTGGCCATGTCAGGTGCCTGAAAAGGAAGCGGAGGACCACAGCTGTACAAAAACCTTGTACAGTGGAACTTTAGACAGCTGGAACTATAAGGTCCAGGGAGGCACTCTCCTATTCACCTACCCCCTAACACATGGGTCCTCTGCTAAGATGGCACTCCCAAAGTGATTATTTATTGGAGGATTGGTTGACTTGAATCTTTTTTGGGTGGGGGGTGGGTACTAGGAATTGAACCCAGGGGTGTTTAACCACTGATTTTGTGACAGGGTTTTGCCAAGTTTCTAGAGCTGGCTTTGGACTTGAGATACTTTTGTCTCAGCCTCATGAACTGCTGGGATTACAAGTGTGCACCACCATGCCTGGCTGTTTTGCTTAGTGGTGCTAGTGATTAGGACTATGTGCTTGCTAGTGCACTACCACTGAATTACATCTACAGTCCCTCTTCTTCATGGGCTAGGCCTCATATAGACTTAAGGAATAAAACTTCCAGAGACTTGAAACTACTTGTGCATCTTTGTCCTTCCACTGCTAGTTTCCCATTAAAAGGGCAGATTTCCCTGCAGATGAATAAGAGAATCTTGGTCCTTTCCTCAGTCCTTCCAGACTCTTCCCTCCCTCTGCTTCAAAAACCTTGTTAGCTGGAAGTTCTGAATGACTTACAAAGCTGTTTTTGGAGTATTTGATCTTTACTGGGATTTTGTTTTCTAATGCATGCTTTATAAGAATCCTTTTAAGGAATTAAAAGCATGGGGGCTGTAATAGTCAAAACATGAAAAGAAGAATCTATAGTCCCACCCCACAGCCATTTTTGTTCTGGATGGTCACCTTTTAGTTGCATTAATTCACCTGTTGCACTAATGAAACTTGGCTAATGAAACAAAGTGCCTATTGGGGAATTTTTAGCATCAGTCAAAGGGGAGAGTTTGGAGGGCTTCAAGTGTGGAGTTTCCACCGAGCTTGCTTCAAGGAAACTAGAAGGTTAGCCAGCTACTTATGTTCCATAAACTGTTTACTGGCAATATTATTATTAGTTGTAACAGTAGTAGTTGTATTGGGGATTGAACCTGGGGGTGCTGAACCACTGAACTACATCCCTAGACCTCACTATGGTTAGGGCATACTGAGGCTGGCTTCAAACTTGAGATTGTTCTGCTTCAGCCTCATTCATTGGGATTACTGGTGCGTGCTACCATGCCCAACTTGTTTTGCCATGTCCTCTCCACATTGCAAAACTGTCCACAGAAGAGGACAATTCATCCTACCAAAAAGCAAGTACAAATGGTGCTGCTGGGGAGTCAGACAGTGTATCAGTGGTCCCGGATTCAGGCCTATTCATGTGATAATTCTTGGCATAGTTCCTGTAAGTCTCAGCTCTTCCTAGCCCCACCCTGCTGAGGTCAGGGAGGTTTCTATGAAGTTGAACGTTTTGCTGGAGGGTGGAAACTTCAAGCTAGGGCCTTCTAGAACCTAGCTGCAATTCCTGGGGCCCCGGTGTTCCTTGGATTTGTTGATTTTATCATGATCCCATGATTTGGTTGTGTTGGAGACCAGTGGCCAGACATTTATCTGGAGAAGAAAAAGTGGCAGGAGTAGGAGGAAAAATACATTAAAGAATCCTAAAGGGACAGATGAAAGAGAACCAAAAGAGAGTAGGCAAAAATGCAAAGCCCCATCCCTTCCTCCAGGGGAAGCTGATCTTGGCTTCAACAAATGCCTGAGAAGACAGGAAATCCTGAGCCTGTGGCTCATGGCTGGAGAAATACTGGAAAAGCCTGCTGTGAATCTCCAACAGGCCTTGCACTACATGTTTTTTTAAAGTCTGGTTTGTGTCTAGTGCTTTGTGACCCCTTCTGCACTGTTAAAATGTTCGTTGCGCAGTGAGGAGGCTGGAGCAATGAAACTGACCACACATGAATTGCTTCAGAGTTAGGACAAGAGAAAGCTGATGTGAGGTGTCTCTTGCTCATGAGGGACGTGGAGTCTGGAGACCAGGATCCTCATGCTGACTCAATCACAAAGGATTTGGCTGGGGTCTGATTTGAGCCTAGTCAAGGCTGAGCTTGACTTAAATACAGTCCCAGGCCCTGCCATCACACACTTATATCTTAAGGCAATCAAAGGGATCTTTTTAGGCTGGGTGTAGTGGCACATGCCTGTAATCCCAGTCACTCAAGAGGCTGAGACAGGAGGTTCACAAGTTCGAGGCCAGCCTTGGCAACTTAGACACTGTCTCTAAAAAATAAAAAATGGTGTGGTTTAGTGGTAGAGCATTTACCTGGCATGTGTGAGGCCCTGGGTTTGATTCTTAGCTCTGCAAAAAAATTAAATAAAAAGGTCTGGGGATGTAACTCTGGTAGAATGCCCTTGTGATCAGTCCTTATAACTGCAAATAAACAAAAGGGATTTTTTTTTTTTTTTGGTGCTGGGATTGAACCCATGGCTTTGTGCATGTGAGGCAAGCACCTCTACCGACAGCTATATCCCCAGCCCCAAAAGGTATCTGTAGAATGTATGTCAGGTTATGACCTTTTTTTGCCACCCAATAGAGAGGTTTTTAGGAGCAACAAGGCAGCATGGTGGAAAACGGTTGGCTCTTGTCTCCAATGTCCTTACCCTAAGGGAGACACTTTGATATGATTTTTCATGGGAAGGTATGTGGGTCCCAGACAAGTGGGCGCCTCAGTTGTCCAGTGTTCTTTAAAGTACCTTTTTTTGACATCTGGGTTGTGTACTTATCTCATTCACTCACGTAGTCCTCTGAGACTTGCAGTGCAGCAGATCTAAAGACAAATGATCAAAGTTTCTGTGCTTATCAAAGTGACCTGTGTCTGGTTTTTGTTGTGGTCAATGTTTCTGGCAAGCACTCTTCCAGGTGTGACTTTCTTTTGTAACTTGGGACCAGGGAGTGTGGGAAGGGAGGATTTTGTGCCTTCTTAGCTAACTTTAGTATGCAGTTTATCTATAAAAGATAGGCTTCAGTGGGCAGCTAATCCTTATGACACAGAACAGGCAGAAGCAGAACTTCTGAGAATTGGGTCTGGATCAGGGGGGTCTGTGCACTCTCATCAATACCCCCCATGTCTCCACTTTTGACTCAAAAGCCCAAATCTTTCCAATGACTACAAGGCCTTACCTAATTTGATGCCTGCTACTCCAAGATTATTTATACTTTCCAAAAGTGTCCACAGCAATAGTTCCAATCCTACTTGCTCTTTGGAAATGGAATTTTGTTGTTTTCCCAGAAAAAGGAATCTAATTGCCCTCCTCCTGAATCTGAGGTGGTTTTAATGACTTATGAGGTAACCCAGAGAATGGGACAGAAGCAACATTGAGGGGCAACTTTCATGTATAGGGCAGAGGAAGTTTTGGAACTCGGCTACCTTGCAGTGAGAATCCAAGCCACATGTATGAGAGGCCTGGTGTCCCAGTGAAGTCTGTGGAGCCTCCCAGTCATTCCAGCCCAGGATGCAGATGAGTGATGATGTCTTCCCATCAGCAGTGTCCCATAGAACTTTTTGCATGATGGAAATGCTGTGTTTGTGCTATCCAGGATGGTGGCCATTAGCCCCGTGTTAGTTAGGGTTTGGATAAAACACAGGAGGCCCTGTCAGATAAATCTAATTTCAGATAACATATACGCTACTTCTTTAGTGTAATACATCCCATATAATGTCACACTGTGTGTTTTTTATCTGAAATTCAAATTTTCACAAGGTGTCTTGCATTTTTATTTGCCAAGCCTTGCAATTCTGTCTGGATCACCCAGAATGGGACTAGTACAATTAAAGAACTGAATTTTACATTTTGTTTAATTTTAATTTACGTTTAAATAGGCACATATGACTAGTAGCTAAGTATTAGTGAGTTCTAGATAATGCCAATAGGCATTCTTTTTTCTTTTTCCTTTTTTTTGGTGGGGGGGGGTCGGTGAAGGGTATATGTGCTAGATGTGGAACCCAGGGCCTCCCAGTGCTAGGTGAATACTCTAACTACATCCCTTCCCACAGAAGGGAAGTCACCTTGAGACTTTTTTTTGGGGGGGTGGGGTACAGGGAATTGAACCCAGGGCACTTAGCCACTTTTTATTTTGAGACAGGGTCTCACTGAGTCACTTAGGATCTTCCCAAGTTACTGAGGCTGGCCTTGAACTTCCTGCCTCAGTCTCCTGAGTCCCTGGGATTACAGGTATGCATCACCACTTTTGGCTGAGACTTTCAGGTCTTCCTAGCCAAAGTCCCCAAGATTGTGTAACAGGGAAAAGTCATTCGTCCTAAGCTCTGTCTGGACTCTTGACCACAAATGTCCAAGTGGTAATAAAATGGTGGTTATTTCAGGCACTCAGTATGGGTGTTTTCTTTCTCAATAAATGTAACTGGAAATCCCCTAGCCTCTTGGACCTTTCCATGTGCTGTCCCCTCCTTCATTCCACTCCAGCCTGGGCCTCCTTGAAGCTCCTGAACACTCCAGGCTCCCTCCTGCCTCAGGGCCTTTGTATCAATGGCCACCTTGTCTGGAATGTTCCCCCTTCACCTCCACCAGATTTCAATGGCACAGGGTACAGCCTAGATCTTGGTAGTTTAACAGATATATCTGGCAATTCTGATATGCAACCAAGGTTGAGACCACTTGGTTGTTCAGTCTCAGTCATATCCTGTGAGCTGGGGATTCTCATCAGCTTCACCTTACAGAGGAAGAGAAAAAGGTGCAGGGAGGCCAGGCCATGTGCCCAGGATCAACGCGTGAGAAACAGTGCACCTGGGCCTCCCTGGGGTCCTCAGTGAAAGGCAGAGTCTGATCAGAAGGCAGAGGCCTATGACTAGGGCCCCCTGGACTAGAGCCCCTAGACTTTAGACACCCTGTCCTTTACCTCCCACCCCAAGGGTAGATAACAACTTGTCTTTGTTCCCTTTGGCTGGGTCTGTTTGATAGATAATCAGGTTAATGAAAGCCTCTCTCATCTTGCCCATTCTCCCGCTGTAATTTGCTCACAGTGCTTCCCTCTCATTTGATTGCTCCTTCAGCAACTCCGGGGACCTGGGGAGGTCCCTCCCTGGCATAAGGAAGAGGCAGCTGGCTCATTTGCAGAGCCCATGAGATGGGAAAATGTGTTGGCAAATGTTTAGAACAGGAGGTGACAACCCCTTGTGTCCACCAGCACCACCAAATGCCATTCTAAATACTTTTTTTTGGTGATGGTGGTATCGGCCCCTGCACATGCTCGGCAAGCATTGAGCTACATCTCCAGCCCTTCTAAGTACTTTTTTAGGGTCTTTTTCTTCTTTTTTAGTACTGGGGATTTAACCCAGCGATGCTTTACCACTGAGCTACATCCCCAGCCCTTTTTATTTTTATTTTGAGACAGGGTCTCTCAAGTTGTCCGGGCTGGCCTTGAACTTGCAACCTTCTTGCTTCCATCTTCTGAGTCTCTGGGATTACAGGTGTTTGCAATTCTGCCTGGATAGATACTTCTTGAGAAACTCCACAGACCGGTAAAGAGAGTAGGAGGCAGGACATCCTAGGAGTGAATAAAAGGCAATGGGATCCAACACCTGAATGTGCACAACTGGCTCTAGGTTGGACTCTTGTCCTTTTACCTGTCTCTTGTCCTTTTGCCTCCAATCCAGTTTAATGTCTCTTACTGATTTTCCTCAAGGTCTTGTTTTCCCTGGTGGCTCCTTTAAGGTAAGAAATCTGATGTGTTTGAATCATCCAGACTTCCTGTGGTTTCTACTCTCTGACAGTGGTGATGTGGAATTCAAACCTTTCCACACTCATTTAAAAAAAATGAAGGAAAGTACTCTGGGCAAAGAAGGGGGATCCAGTTTGTGCCCCCCACCTCCCTGAGAGGCATTTGGAATATTGGCCCCATCTTAGATGAGGATAATAACTCTGTCTGGCAAGAGGAGCTGGGAGGACAGAGGGAGGTAACTGATATGAAGCCTTAGCAAGTTCTTCATAAATGTGATATTGGCTTTATATTACTGTTTCCTGCTCATTTTCTGGTGTGGGTATGCACACAGTAGGCTCTTAATCAGGGTTGCTTGTACCTTTGCATGCAATGCCATTGGATTGGGGGCTAATTCTAGGAGTTCCATCTCTGCAGAAGAGTCTTAATCTCTGGACTTCAAAGGTGTAACCAGAGGTGATTGTTGTGGCTTTTCTAAGGCTGAGTAGTGCTCCAGTAGTGGCTCAGAGCCCTCTCTGAAAGTGCTGACCCTTTGCTCAGGTGCCTCAGTGGGCACCTTTAGCCAGGTGGGCTTGGAAAATTTAATATCCAGCCTGAAGGTGGAGGGGCCTCCTGCCCCTAGTTGGTCTGCTCTGCTGAAAAGCACTCCCAACCCCAGTTATCTTTTGCGCTCTGTGCCCTGGGGCCTTGCAGGTCCCCTGAAGTCAAGAATGCTGTTCCCAGTTTTCTACAGGTACCTGGTCCACTTAGGCCACCTGCAGCACCTTCCTGAACACACATCTGCATCCCACCTCAAGACCTACCTGCCTCTGTCCAATGGCATCCCTGACCACAGCACATGCTCTGCCAGGCAGTGAATGCCCAGAATTGGTGCCCTAGGAGTGTTCCTTACCCAGTGAGGGGCAGCAACAGGTGGGCTATTGCCCCCAGTTGCAATAAATCAGAGGCAAGCTCTACAGAGTCCCAAGGAAGCCCCAGAGTGGGCGGCCAAGCCCCATGGGTCCATAGCAGTGGTCTGCTCGATGACCCTGTTTGACTTGCATAGTTTCCTACCAGAGCTTCCTGGGGCTACCTCCCTATCAAATGCTTTGCCTGTATTTTCCTCTTGGTAGACTTCAGGAAAGCCTGAACTAAGGCAACATTACGAAGCAGTTACAAGGGAAAGACTCTGTGGTTTTCCTCTCACATTCCTTTGGATTCCCCCCTAAGGTGCCCAGGATGGAGGGTGGGCTACTAAGCTGCAGCCATTTTCAGCTGGGCCATGAGGTGCTGTGGAATGTACTTGGTGGGCCTGTTCCCCTTTGATCCACCATGCAGTATGCCCATCCCTGAAGTGAGCAGTTTGCAAAAGAGGGGTTATTCACAAGGTGACTAAATGAGGCAGCCCTGAGACTCCAATCTGCTTCCCTGAGAACAGGGTTTATAGCTATTTATGAGGTAAAGAAGCAGGGTGGGGGCTGGGGTTGTGGCCCAGAGGTACAGCATTCTCGTAGCATGTGTAAGGCACTGGGTTTGATCCTTAGCACAACATATAAATAAATAAAATAAAGCTGGGGTTGTGGCTCAAGCAGTAGCGCGCTCGCCTGGCATGCGTGCGGCCCGGGTTCGATTCTCAGTACCACATACAAACAAAGATGATGTGTCCGCCGAAAACTAAAAAATAAATATTAAAAAATTCTCTCTCTCTCTTTAAAATAAATAAATAAATAAGTAAATAAATAAAATAAAGGTATTATGTCCATCTACAGCTAAAAAAAAAAAAAAAAAAGGAAGCAGGGTGGACTGAGGCATAGGGAAAGGTGATTTGAGGCAGGAAAAATGAGGTAATTAGCCCTCTGCCCTGCCCATACATGGTCAAAGTACATGGCTCTTCTAGGATTCATGCTTAGAAAATAGTGGTGTCAGCATGCCTTGAGGGTGGAATTTCAGCCCTCTGACCTCAAAAGGTCATCCTCTGGACACCTGCATAGGGCCAAGTGAGGGATAGGTAATTTCAATGGTTTTGAGCTATACAAGGTTACCTCCAAATTCCTGAAAAACAACTGAAGCAATCATTTCCACAGGGGCCATATATCAGAGGTGTTATCTATAGCAAAGTTAATGGGAGTATACTGCAAAGCTAGGTGACCTCTAAGATTGGTGCCAAAAACAGGTAGCTTGAAAGCAAGTGAAGCTCAAGGGTTTATTCAGGTTTCCCTGTTTCAGACCCTTCTTCTTGGGCCTCTCTCCCTTAGTCTCACTGAAGCTCCGAGAGGGGCTCTGTGGGCAAGGTCTAATAGCCCTTGTTGTTTTCCTTTGGTGGCTTTACCATGTAAAGTCAATGTAAGTAGTAGTGCTGGGAATGTTAGGGGCTGCTTATTTTATTTTTTAGTTTTAGGTGGACACACATTTTTATTTTACATTTATGTGGTGCTGAGGTTCGAACCCAGGACCTCATGCATGCTAGGCGAGTACTCTACCACTGAGCCACAATCCCAGCACCAGGGCTGCTTATATCTTACTTTTTGTCTTTCCATACTAAGGACAATTCAGGCCTCAATGCAGTTTGAGGAAAGAAAAGGCTAGTACCTGGGTGTCTTCAGTGGGGGGCCTGGGAAGACCTTTGGCAGAAGGAGGAGGCACCTCTGTCCAGTGGTCAAGAGAGCTGTGGGCAAGGTACACCTCAAAATACCCTTACTTTCTTGTACAAGTTGCTTAGTCTTGGTTTTCTCATCTGAAAATTAGGGGTAGGAAGCAGGGCCTGCAGACTCCACTGGCAGATTGAGGAAAAAGATCAAATAAATAAGTGTGGAAGTCCCTTTTTACACTCTAAAGGGTTATTCAAATGGAGTCACTACTGTGACTGATGAGATGAGGGCCCAGAGCAAGGCAGCAGATGGAGAAGGCCCAGAATGTCTCAGTGGTAGTTCATGGCCAACTAGAATGGAATCACTAGGGTGTAGGATGAGCTCATTCATTCTACTTGCACGGAGGCCTCCAGAACAGTGCCCCTCACCTGGGGCAGTGAGGGAGGGAGGCAGTTGGAATTTGTAGGAAGAGAGTTTTGGATAGAATAAGGGCAAAAGCCTTGAGATAGAGATGTATTAGTTAGCTATTGTTTTAAAGGAGAGAAAAATAATTTTTCCTCAATCCTCACGAATTGGGACAGTTAGGACAAACTCCTACAGTGTTTTAGTTTAGATCTGGACTGTCCTCCACTCCAAAGACTGGGTTCCCAATTCAGCAATGGGAACAGATGGGGCTTTTAGGAAATGATTGGATCATGAGGGCTCTGGTCTTATCAGTGGATTAATCAGTCAGCTGATGAATTCATAATGGACTATTAGGAGGTGGTGGAAGCTGTAAGAGATAGGAACTTAGTTGAAGGGAGTGAGTTCTTGGGGGAGTGCCCTTGGGGACCGTATCTTGTCCTAAACCCTTAAGCTTGCTCTTTACCCTCCCTCACTTTCTTTCTGTCTCTGCTTCCCAGCTGCCATGAGCTGAGAAGCTTTTCTTGGCCATGCCCTTCCACCATGATGTTCTACCTCACCTCAGGCCTAAGACAGTGGAACCAGATAAACATAAAATGAGATCTCCAAAACCATGAACCAAGATAAATCTTTCCTCCTTTATGTTGTCTTTCTCAGGTGTTTTGTTAGTGATGAAAATCTGATTAAAACAGACAGGTTAACAAGAGAGAAACAAGCAAGTTTATTAATTCATGCCCTGCATGCCAGGCAGAAAAGTAACTCAAGGCAATGGTTTAGAAGTCCGGCCATTTTAGACAAGTGACTAGACAAAGGAAAGCAGTCCCAGGCTTCCAGTGGCAGGAAACCGTGGAAAGCACTGTGTATGGAAAACATAAATGGAGTAAAGTCTGCTGAGTCCTCTGACATCATCTCTAAGCTGCTAAGGGTTGTAAAGGAGGATTTAGATCCTGTCTTTAGGCTGGAGATGCGGGGAGGATAGAAATATCTTTTATCTTCATGAATCTCTGTCCTGCTTGTAGCAGAGAGCTCCCTGTGTTCTGTCTTCAACTTAACAACCTTTCACATTTTGGGGAAGCATGTTTCTGTCTACTTAATTTGATACAATTACAAACTACCCCAAAACTTAGGGGCTTAGCATAGCAGCCACTTGTGTTTAATGGCTCTACTCAGTGGGGCAGTTCCTCTGGTAGGTGATTGTACTCAGTTGTGGAAGATCAACTGGTAGGTCTTCTGGGGCTGGCTAGGTTGACTGGCCTCCATGGATATGGGTGGACTTTGCTCCATGTGTGCTGTCATCCTCCATCAGGCTAGCTCAGGCTTGTCCTTATGGCGGCTGGGCAGGGGATCCAAGAGCACAAGGGAAGCTGCAGGGCCCATCAGGTGGACTCTGAACAGGCACCATCCCTCTGCTTCCTTCTGTTGGCCAAAACAATTCACAAGGGCAGTCTATGTTCAAGCCGGAAAAATAAATTCCATATTTTGATGGGAGAAGTTGTAAAGATCATAACCATTTCTGCTATTTTCAGTTGAGAAACCAGGGCTAAGAGGGCTAAAGGCACAAGCTGCTCATTTGAGGTCATACAAATATGGCAAAACCCAATCCTATTTAATTTCAAGTTTTTTGTCTTTTCCAGTACAATCTGCTGCTTTTCCTCTCCTCCCCCTTACCCTTTTCTTTATTTTGAGACCAGATCTTACTATGTTGTCCAGGCTGTCCTCAAGCCCCTAGACTCAAGTGATCCTTTGACCACAGCCTCTGGGACTTCAGGTTTACGCAACCTCTGCCCAGCTTAATTTTCTTAAATTGATCTTTTAATTTCCCCCCAATTCCATACTAAGGTACAAAACACAGAAAAGCAAATAAAGTCACTGCAATGGCAGCACCCTGAGGTGATAATTCCAAAATATACTTCTAGCCTCTTCTACACACCACATGTAAATCCATACCTCCCACACCAAATGCACACACACACATTCTCACACACTCACAGGCAAATAAGTTTTCAGAAGGTTGCTTCCCTGCCATGAAGTGAACAGGCAGGCTTCCTCTGACATATACTTCCAACACTGATGTACTTGCCTTGCCAAGAACTATGGGGCCAGGAAACCATGGACTGAAATTGCCAAAATTTTGAATCAAAAGAAGCTTTTCCTCTTTTTTATTATCTCAGGTATTTTGTTTTAATTACAGAAAGCTAACTAATCAGAGTGATTTTGGTGTGGTGGTGGTAGATAATGTGGACCCATTTGAGGGACTGAGAAGTGGGCAATACATGCATAGGGAATGACAGGTTTCTGTGGCAGGCCATCAGCACAGGGTGGGTCTATAATCCATGAACTGAAGTGGTGGCACATGAAGAAGTGAGAGCGCAGGACCAAGGATGCACCGAGGTAAGCAGGGTGGGGTTTGGTGGGGGTCATGAGAACTTCTAGCAAAGCTTTCAGCATTCTCAGGTGAACAGTGAGGCCGAACCAGATGTGGCAAGTAGAAGAGATGGGGAGACAGGATCTGACTCAATTCCCAAGAAATTTGTGGTCATCAAAGCAGCTCCCTTGTGAGGTCAGGAAAGGTGTGATAAGCTAGAGTGGATAGGCGTTGAGTTTTGTCTGCCTAGCTGTTAAAGATGCTTTTGAGGAGAAAAACCCCACCTCCTAATTATTTTTCCTCTTCCCCATTCCTGTTTCCACCCTTCAGGTGGTGATGACTCAATGTTCTGCATGCAGGTGTGGCTAGAACACTAGCTCTGGCCAGTAGAGCTGCAGAGACTGGTTCACAGACAAGAATATGGCCCCCAACAGGACAAGGAGAGAGAGCCTTAGAGCTCCAGGGTGGGAATGGGTTGGTATGGTCCTGTAAGGGCCAAAGAGGATAGGGCTGAGATGCTGAGAGGAATTCCTGATGGTATTGCCCAGACATCTGCATCTAACTCTGCCTGCTGTATATTGGTCACCAAGTTGGTATGGGATGGCCAGTTGGTGGTTAATCACACTCCAGGGTGGCCAGTGCTAGAGAATGGGAAGCCAGGGGACAGGGGACCCAGGAACAGGCAGGGGCAAGGAGAGGAAAGGGAGGAAGAGCTGTTTAAATCAGCTTTTTCATCTCTGTGACCAAAAGACCTGAAAAGAACAACATAGAGGAGGGAGAGTTTATTTGGGGCTCACAGGTTCATAGATGGCTGACTCCATAGCCCTGGGCCTGAGGTGAGGCAGAATATCTTAGTTGAAAGAAGAGGTAGAGAAAAGCAGTTCAGGATATGACACCAGGTGAGCTCTGCTCACCAGGGACAAAATATAAACCCTAAAGACATGACCCCAGTGAGCTGTTTCCTCAGCCACACCCTACCTGCCTATGGTCACCACCCAGTTAATTCCCATCATCTAATCATTTCACCTCTGAACCTTGGTGCATTGTCTCACATATGAGCTTTTGGGGACAGATCATGAAAACCATAACAAGAGCCTTTCCAGTCAAAGCAACAGAAGCACATCTGAGGTCAGGTAGAAGCCAGGAAACCTGGGCTCTCCTCCTCTTGCTGCCCTTCATTCCTTAGGTGGCAATGGAGAGTTATGTCACCTCTTTGGGTCCTGGCTTCCTCTTACATTAAATGGCTCTAATGGCCTTCTACCTGAACAGAATCACCTGAGAAGGTTGTAAAACCACCCCTGAGCACCTTGGTATGAGGCAGGATGGATGAGGCTCAGGCTGTACCTTTTACCCAGCACTTTGCACCCCAGGGGCCTCTGGTGAGAGTCTTGAGCCCACATTCAAGAAGCTTCAACCCGGGGCTGGGTTTGTGGCTTAATGGTAGAGCACTTGCCTAGCATGTGTGTGACACTGGGTTCAATTCTCAGCACCACATATAAATAAATAAATAAAAAATAATAAAGGTCCATTGACAACTAAAAAAACATTAAAAAAAAAAAAAAAGGAGCTTCAACCCTAGAATGTCAGCAGATCCTTTGAACTGCGGGACCCATAGGACAGGTGTTTCCCAGGGTCTTCCAGCTGAAGGATCCTTCAGAGATTCTGGGTAGCTCCTCTGAGCCACATCTTTGTCCCAACAAGAGCAGTTGAGCCTCTAGAGACCTGACTCAAGTCCCCAGGGTCCTATAGGTCTTCACAGAGGCACTGAGGACTTTTGTAAGAGAGGCCTCTCCAGGGGCCCCTAGGGAGGCAGCTCAGACCTGGGGTTTCCTCAGAACTCTCCTGGGAGCCCTTTCTAGGACATGCTCTCGCTGGGGCTGGCCACCAGGTCTTGTTGCTTCTCACCTTTGTCAATATTTATTTCTTCCTGGCCTAAAATAGCCTGATATTTGCTTAAAGGGCAGGAACAGATGAGGCTGTCTTTCCTCTTTGCCTTGTACCCTGCGTGCCATTTCTGGGGAGTTGCCTCTTCTCTGCAGAGGCTCCCAAGACAGGCCTGCCTCTGTCTCTGGCCCACTGCCAGGGCCTGAGGTCTTGTGAGAGCTTTCTCACTTCATTCTTGAATCCATTTCCCCTGCAAGACTCTGACTTGATTTTATGGCTCACATACACTGTGTCTAGTTGATGAGCCTCTAACAGAGGTGCTCAGAACATTCGTAATATCCCTCAAATACTCCTGGCTCCAGCACTGGCCCTGGATCCAAATTTGAACAGGCCACAAAGAGGCTGGCAAAAGGTCATGTGGTTTGAAACATATATGCACATCATTTTTTGTGGAATCAGAACTTGGTGTAGACTGAGGCCAGGGCATGGGCCTGAGAGACCTGAACTGGGAATATAGAGTCACTCATGCTATTGATAAGTGTGTGACAGACCCAGGACAGGTCACAACATCTTTTCTCCTAAATCTATTCAGCTGGGACCTTGTAATTGTTGCTTCCTCCCAACCTCAGGGGAAGGTTTCCAAGAGAAAATGCATCAGACTTTACCACTCCATTTCCACATTTCAAAATATTTTGTGTTGCGTGGTCCCAGTTTTAAGCATTGTCCATACCCGATTGTCCCTTTTCTCATAGAGATACTGCTGAAACACTAGGCTTTTTTTTTAGTTGATTATTTAAAAAAAAAAATTAATGACAGCGGAATGCATTACAATTGTTATTACACATATACAGCACAATTTTTCATATCTCTGGTTGTATAGAAAGTATGTTGACACCAATTTGTGTCTTCATACATGTACTTTGGATAATGATGTCCATCATATTCCACCTCCTTTGCTGCTTTTTTTTTTGTTTTGAACTGGGGAATGAATCCAGGAGCACTCTACCTCTGAGCCATATCCCCTGCCCTGCTGCTGCTGCTGTGTGTGTGTGTGTGTGTGTTTTAACTTTCTACTTTGTACTAGTTTTAGACAAGTAGAATTAAGAAGAAATAGTAATAGGGTTGGGAGTGTAGCTCATCGTTAGAGTGCTTGCCTAGTATTTGTAAAGTCCTGGGTTCGGTCCTCAGCCCTGAAAAAAAAAAAAAAGTAGTAGAAAAGTTCTAAGAATAGTTGGGTTTTACTGTATCCCTCCCTCAGTCTCCTCCAACCTTATAAAACCATAGCACATTTTACAGAACCTTAGCCCAAAGACAAGAACTGGGAAATCAACCTTGCTACAACACCCTTCATCAATTAAAGGCCCTATGCCACCCTAACCAATTTTTCTGTTAACATATTTTTCTTGCTTCAGGATCCCAGTCAGAATAACATTTGCACTTAGTTGGCTTTTTAAAAGTCTATGGTCTTCTGCCCTCTGCAATCATTGTTCTATTATTCTTTACCTTTCAGGACTCAGATATCCCTAAAGAATATCGAGAGTCACTTTGCTGAAGTCCCTCAGTTCGGGTCTGTTTGGGTCTTCTCATGATTGTCTGCAGGCCATGTATTCTGGTGATGTAGTGACAGAGGTGGGGCTCAGTGCACTGGGCTTCAAGGCCCATGGCATTGATGGTGTCACATTTCCGGTCAGGTGGTCCTATGGGGTTCCTATGTGATGTTGCATCTACCTCTTGTCTGCTGTCTTTGTCAGCGCACCTTCTCCGAGAGATACCTTGAGGATTTGCAAATCCTTTTTCTTGCCAAACTTTTCATTGATTCTAGCATCTATCAGCAGATTTTGTCTGCAGTAGTCTCCACAGTTGTGTTGGCCTAATGCTCATCTTCTTCTTCCTTCCTTCCACATTGGTTGATTGGATTTCCATTGCAAAGAAGAACAGCCACTTCTCTATTGATTTATTTAATCAAATATTTATTTATATCAGTATGAACTCATGGTTATTAATTTTATTCCATGAGTTACAGTCTGATGCTATTCATTGTTCAGTTATTGGCCATTGGGAGCTCGTCCATGGCTTCTGTATTCTTTCCACAAACTATCTTTTCCTGGTTCCATACAATGTGCCAAGATTTGCTGTAGATGTTTGCTAAGCTCATTGTTAGATATTCTCTTTGAGTTTTGCATAGATGGTGAGCTACTGAGGCCATAGATCAATCATCTGCTTGAAGCTGGGCATGTGGCGCTTGCCTGTAATCCCAGCCTCTTGGGAGGCTGAGGCAGGCGCATTGAAGGTTCAAAGCCAGCCTCAGCAACAGCGAGGTGCTAAGCAACTCAGTGAGTTCCTGTCTCTAAAGAAAATACAAAAAAGGGATGGGGATGTGGTTCAGTGGTTGAGTGCTCTTGAGTTCAATCACTGGTACCAAAAAAAAAAAAAAAAAAAATCATCTGCTTCACATCATTTGATGAACTTAGTCAATTTTGCTCAACATTGTACTTAGTTCATTATTATATTGGAAGAGATGATTCTTTGAAAGTTGGAGGTTGGGAGTTGTGTTGGGAGCAGTTAGAACTGCTCAGGAAGGACTCAGTGGGCTCCAACTCCACTATCTTTTTAATTTTTTCTCAGTGCTGGTTCACTCATACTAGACAAGAGCTCTCCCCTGAGTGGCGTCCTCTGGTCTTTACTTTCTTTTATGGCTTATGTTCTTCCTGCTTTAAAGTCTCCACATGAGCATCTAGAATTCAAAAGCCCCAGAATACCCACTCAGATTGACTTGACATACTGAATAATGCCAAGATTTCATGACCATAACATTGATTCAACTTTTTTTTTACCCTTTCTTTTTTGGTACTAGGGATGGAACCCTGGGCTGTTTTACTACTGAGTTATATCCCCAGCCTTTTAATTTTTTTTTTTTTTTTTAAGTTTGAGTCAGTTTTTTGCTAAATTGCTGAGAGTCTCACTAAGTTCCCTTGGCTGGCCTGGAATTTTGTTATACTCCTGTCTCACCTATAACCTGCACAGGTGATGGAAATGGGGTTCTCCTCAGTGGAATGGGCTGGCTGAGAAATAAAAGCTAAGAAAAACAGAACTATGAAAAAACCCCTCAGGATACAGAAAGTAGTTTCAAAAGTGGGGGCAGGACAGGCAAGCCGATCAGATGGATGGAGCTTCTATACTATGGCAAAGTGGAGCCTGCTTGCTTTATTTATATTGGGGAACATCAAAGATAGGGATAAAGTTTCAAGAGTGGAGTCTTGTTTCCGGTGTCTGGCAGTCAGCAGGCTGATTGACATCTTGGCAAGTCACACCCATCTCAGGTGCTATGTGGGATCTCTGGCAGAGCTTGAGGGGGAAATTCACCTGCATCAGGAGGGTCAATCCCTGTGGAGGTGCCACGGGAGGTTCCCAATGCCAGACTTATCCCCTCATTAGGCTCCCATGCGCAACAGTCCACACACAGCCCAAAGACAGCTCGTGACACTTCGGCCTTAGCCTCCCAAGTTGCTGGGATTACAGGTGAGTGCCTCTGCTCTTGAACTTTGTTCAAGGACTTTGCCTGAATTTACACCTTGAGAAAGTCAGGAAGTCTGGGATCCTTCAGAAGCTGATCCTGTTACAACTTCAAGTGCAAATACTATCTCTGGCAGGTGATCCCAAGGGGCCATGGGGAAGTGAAACAGAGAAGGGAAGGCAGCCAGGGTAGGCTATATCATCAGGCTCCTCACCACTGTGGGCAACTGCTGCTCTGTCTCACTGGAGAATTCTGGGAGACAAGTAGAACATGTACTTCAGGATTATCCTTCTCCTTGGGAGCTGGATTTTTTAATACCCACCTGTTGGTCTCTGGTTGAGGGTTTCTCCTGTGCATGTTAATTTTTACACACTTGTTAGTATGCAAGCTAAGTTGTGCATGTGGTGGTAAGGGCTGCAGAACACTGGGAGGTATCAATGACATCTAGCATAGCAGATCCCCCTTACAAACAAGGACATCAAGGTTCAGAGAAGCTAAGTCACTTATCTGGGATCTAGAAATGGTACAGAGAACTAGTACTTGAACCTATGTATTTGCATAATGATCGGGTTAGAAGGTTCTAGTCTCCACCCAACTTTCAAATCTCTGCTGCTTAGGGTGTATTCTTCCTGTGCTTGCTTGCCACCAGGTGGACTGGTCATTATCACCATTATTCCTGGAAATAGCCTCCTGGACTTGGCAGGGTGAGTGTTTGCACAAAGGCACACCCAAGCACAATGAGTGATGGTTTGGCTTCATATCTTGGTGGTTGTGAGTTCATTCTTTGTGTTGGATAAGGACAAGTCCCTGTATTATTTCAGGAGGCTTGAGTTACATCAGCCCTACCAATAAGCACTATTAAAGGATTAGGCGAATAGACAGAAGAAACTCCTAGCTTTTGCTTAGACTGAATCTGTTAATCTCTCTGGCCCCAAGTCCTTCTGACACCTCTAGGAGATAGACATTCCCAGTGCTGATATTGGCCGTGGTATGTCCTGCTTTTTCACTATTCCCCCTTTCCCTTCCCAACCGCCCACCTCTAGTTCTTGGTGCTTATTCAGCTGCCCCCTTCTCCTGTGTCATCACATAGTTCCAACCTGTTCTAGTGACTTTGGGACCTAGGCTACCTTTATGGAAAGAATTCTGGTCAAGGAGACCTGGGCTTAGACTGGCCCTGCCAATAGATATGTTCCTGTTTCTCACAGGAAGAATTGGAATGCTTAAAGAGTAAATTACCCCTGCCTGGTCCACATACTAGGATTGCCCCCAAATTCAAATCAGATACAGTTACGAAATGGTTTCACAACCCAGGGCTTGGCTGGCTTCCTGGGTTTGAAGCAGGCTGTAAGACACATGTAAAATGATAATAAATGTAGAAGCTCTACCTCACTGGATTCAGGAGCAAGCGAATTACAAGATACCAGTGATGTTGGGGGATGAGCCTTTGGTGAACAAGTGGATACCATCCATTACAATAAAAGACATCTATATTCTACATCCCAGAGAATCATTGTTTTATTTTGTGTGTTGCTGGGGATTGTGCTAGGTGATGAAGTTTTGCATATGCTACATGAGTGCTCTGTCACTAAGTTGTACCCAATCTAGACTTACTTCTTTCTATCTATAGATGAGATGCTTGACACAGAAGAAGGAGGTAGGTTTGCATAAACAAGCCTGTTCACAAAAGCAATGCTTCTCAGCAAGCTGGGGGCAAGCTCCCATTTATCTCCAATCTGTTGTAAATGTGTACATTTTTGCTTTCGCAATAAAAATGAATTACTAGAGAAAGAAAGATTTAAAAAATCAAAGACTTAGAAAATACAGGCCTCTTTTTTTTTTTTTTTTTTTTTTTTGGTTATAGGGGTACTTTACAACTGAGCTATAGTCTCAGCTCTTTTTATTTTTTATTTTGAGATAGGGTCTCACTAAGTTGCTTAGGGCCTTGCTAAATTGTTGAGACTGCCTTGAATTTAGGATCCTCTGGCCTCAATCTCCTGAGTTGCTGGAATTACAGGTATGCATAATCCACAAGTAGCCCTCCAATTTTTATTATGAGACTCAACATAACATTGCTCTGCCAAATGCCATCAAAGTTTTTCAATGCTTACCTTCAATTTATTTTCATTCTTTCTTTTTTTCTTTTGGTGCTGGGAGTAGAACCCAGAGCTTTACATATGCTAGATAAGTGCTCTACCACTGAGCTACAACATCCACACACTCTCAATTTTTATTATTATTATTTTTTGGTACTGGGAATTCGACCCACAAGGGTTTAATCACTGAACCACATCGCCAGCCCTTTTAAAATATTTTAATTACAGTACAGAGTCTCATTAGGTTTGAATGCCTTAGTAAGTTGCCGAGGCTGGCTTTGAACTTGTGATCCTCCTGCCTCAGCCTCCCAAGCCACTGGGATTTACAGGCATGCCCCACAGTGCTCCACTCAATTTTCATTCTTACCAGAGACTGTTAATAAATAGCTTATGTGGTTGTGGGAGTTGTAGACTTTGAGTATACCTGCATAGTGCTTCGCTTGTAAACAAATAAATAAAACAACTTAGAAACTACCTAAACATCTATCACCAGAAGAATGGCTATATGAGTCTGTGTCCATGCCATAAATTCCATATACTGGTAAGAGATAAAGAGGGGAGACTTCACGGGGAAAAATGGCTAAAACATATTATTGAGTGAAAAAAAATAGCAAGGTGCAAAATGATACATAGTTTTCTTGTAATGGATGACAAAACCAGGCCTGGATGTAAAATAAACTATAAAAACACTGTTGTGAAAACTAGTGTCCAGGAAAGGGAGAGTTTGCTTCCCACTTAGTCACCCTTCTTCAGGAACCCTCTACCTTTTGGATTGTAAATAACTACCACTAGGAATCTAACTACGCCCCTTTGAAGTGTAAACATCCTCCTGGAGGCTTTGGGCCCAAGGCTATTGATTTATCTAAGGCCTTGTGAGAAGAGCCTGTTCTTCCTCTTATCACTCTCTGCTTCAGTAAACATTCTTCCCTCTAAACCAACTCCTGCCCCCACCCACTCGAGCAGGGCTTTCTATCGTGTAGATAGAAATTTTATGGCACCAGATAACCTATAAATGTTGTGAGAAACTGGAGATGGGGGCTCAGAATTTGATTCTGATCTCCTCTGGGCCCACCAGCTTAAAATAAAGTTTGAGTTCTCCCAACCTCCGAGTGCCGTTTGTGGCTTCTTGACCTGTCTGATTCCCTCAACATTCTCATATAGTAAATGTAAAAAAAAAAAAAAAATCCATAATGACCAACACTGCACATTTCCTGTGGGTACATGAATACTTGTGAAAATATGAAGAAAAAGGACTGGAAGTGGATACCACCACATCCCTGGCCCTTTATAAAAAAGTTTTTATTATGAGACAGGATCTCACTAAGTTGCCAAGGTTGGCCTTGAGCTTGCTATCCTCTTGCCTCAGTCTCCTGAGTCACTGGGATTACAAGCATGAGACACTGGACTCAGCTGCTTGTACAATTTTTAAAAAGTCAAGGTAGATCTAAGGCAGGCAAAAGCTATTCCTCCCCCCTAAGTTACACTGGGAACCCATTTTCCCAGCACCTCCATTCTTCCCCAGAGGACTCCACCACCCCTTTTGAGATGCAGGTGACATATGAATTGCCTAAATAATAAATACCAAAGTGAACAATATGTGTGGAGAGTGGAGTTGGTTAAAAGAGCCACCTGGGCCCCAGCTGCAGCCTAGGGGGCTGGAAGAGGAATGGACTGATGGGTCAGTTGCATCTGAGCCCATGTGAGGCAGCCAGGGGCAGAAGAAAGAATTTGGATTTCAGATTCTAGTGTAGGATAAAACTCTAGCTGGACTTCTGAGTTAAGCGGGGGGGGGCTTGAGTGCAGGTACTAGTTCCCTCCTGAATTCTAGCTGAAGTGACAGACAAAGGCAAAGTTGAAGACAGAGAGGCTTGCTACTGATGTAGTGAACAAGAGCCAGGCGAATCCTCAGTGAGTAGTGGGGTGTGGACGGGCCCCACGTTATCCCACAAAGCTCCCAGGAGGTTCTTTGATACTTTTCTCTTTTCCTCTAGAGTTCTTTGATCCTAGAATTCTGAAATGAGATGATTTGCTTTTCAGAAAGTTTTGTTCTGCTACTTCTTTTCAGTTCTTTTAAAATTAAAATTTTTTTGTTGTAAATGGACACAATACCTTCATATTATTTGTTTATTTTTATGTGGTGCTAAGGATCGAACCCAGTGCCTCACAGGTGCTGGGCAAGTGCTCTGCCACTAAGCCACAACCCAGCCCCTCATTGTATTTTTTTTTTTTTGGTAATGGGAATTGAACTCAGGAGCACTTGACCACTGAGCCACATCCCCAGCCCTATTTTGTATTTTATTTAGAGACAGGATCTCACTGAGTTGCTTAGCACCTCGCTTTTGCTGAGGCTTGCTTTGAACTCATAATCCTCCTGTCTCAGCCTCCTGTGCCGCTGGGATTATAGGTATGTGCCATCACACCCAGCTCTATATCTATTTTTTTCTGAGAGTTTTTAAAAATTGTGAATGGATGTTGAATTTTGTCAAATGCTTTTTCTTCATGGATGTAAGCATGTGGTTTTCTTCTTTAGATGTACTACACTGATAGATTTTTTAAATGTTTGAACCAGCCTTGCATCCCAGAAATAAACTCCACTTGTTCATTGTGTATGACTTGTTTTATATGTTACTGAATTTTTTGCTAATATTTTGCTAATATTTTGTTAAGGATCTTTGCATCCATATTCATGAAGAATATTAATCTGTAGTTTCTTTTTTTTTATACTATTTTGTCTGGTTTTGTACCAGGGATCCTATCTTCATAAAGTAAAGTGAAAAGTACTGCCTCCTCTTCTATTTTCTTAAAGAACTTGTGTAGAATTGGTGTTAATTCTTCCTTAAATGCTTCATAAAATTCTTCAATGAAACCACATAGACCTGGTGTTTTATTCTTTTTTTGGGAGTTTTTAATTTGCAAATTCCATTTCCTTAATAGTTACAAAACTGTCATATGATCTACTTCATATTGAACTCACAATCCTCCTGCCTCAGCCTCCTGAGCCACTGGGATTATAGGTGTGTGCCACTGGGCCTGGCCCATACCTTATTCTTGATATTGGTCATTTGTGTCTTATTTTATTGTTTGCCAGTCTTAGTAACGATTTGGTGATTTTGTTCACCTTTTCAAAGAAACAACTTTTTGCTTCATTGATTTTTTTCTCTATTAGTTTTTATTTTCATTTTTATTGATTTCTGCTTTTATTATTTTCTTCTTTAAATTTTCTTTGAGTTTCATTGTTTGCTCTTTTTTTTCTAAATTTATGAGTTGGGAGCTTAGATTATTGATTTGAAACTTTTGATTTTTTTTCTAATGTATATGTTTTATTGCTGTGAATTTTTCTCTCCATATTGCTTTAGCGGTGTTCCAGAAGTTTGGGTGTGTTTTCATGTTTGTTCAATATATTTCATTTAACTTTTAATTTTTATTTAATTAAGAGTTAATTTATGGTGCCAGGAATTGACCCTAAAGCCTTGTACATATTAGGGCAAATGCTCTAACACTGAGCTACACCTCCAGTCCTCATTTCAGCATATTATAAGTTTCCCTTGAGACTTCCTCTTTCACTCATGGATTATTTAGAAGTCTGTTGTATAGTTTCTAAATTTTTGGAGATTATCCTATTTTCTTCCTTTCTTTTCTTTTTCCTTCTCTCCCTTCCTCCCCTTTTTCGTTCGTCCGTTCGTTCCTTTCTTCTTTCTCCTGGGGACTTAATGTAGGGATATGCTATTACTGAGCTACACCCCCAGCCCTTTTTATTTTTATTTTGAGACAAGATCTTGCTAAGTTGCTGAGAGTCTCACTAAGTTGCTGAGGCTGACTTCAAACTTGCAATCTTCCTGCCTCAGTCTCCAAAATTAGTGGGATAATAGGTCTGTGTCACTGCAGCTAACTGATTTCTAATTTGATTCCATTTTAGTTGGAGAACACACATTTTATGATTTAAGTTCTTTTAAGTTTGTTGGTTTGTTTTATGGCTCAGGATAGTTTGGCTTATGTTCTGTGGTTACTTGAAGTGAAGCACATTATGTTGTTGCTGGGTTAGGAGTTCTATAAATGTTAGTTAGATTCTCTTGTTTTTTTTTTAATTTTTTAATATCTATTTTTCAGTTTTCGGCAAACACAACATCTTTGTTTGTATGTGGTGGTGAGGATCGAATCTGGGCCTCACGCATGCCAGGCGAGTGCGCTACCGCTTGAGCCACATCCCCAACCCAGATTCTCTTGTTTGATATTGTTGTTGAATTATTTTACATCCTTGTGATTGTCCAGATCCTCTATCAACTGTTGTGGGAGGGATGTTGAATTTTCCCGTATAACTGTGGATTAGTCTATATTTTCAGTTCTGTCAGTTTTGCTTTATACATTTTATAGCTCTGTTATTTGGTGCATGCACATTTAAGATTGTTGTCTTCCTGGCAAATTGAGTCTTTTATCATTATATAATGTCCCTCCCTGTTTCTGGTAATATTCTTTGCACTGAAGTCTACTTTATCTGATACTAATACAGTCACTTCTCTTTCTTCTGCTTTAACAAATGCTTAGCATATATTTTATAGTGTTTTTGAATGTTTCTCTTGGCATATTTTTTTTCATGGTTTCCTTCATTGTTGTGGCATATATATGTAAGGCATATCATTCTACTTACTTCCCTTCATCTTCCTGTATTTATAATATGATTGTAACTCAATATTTACTCCACATACCCTTTGAACCACATCAACCACTGTTATAATATTTGCTGCAACTTTCAAACATTATTTTGAAGAGGAAATGAGGAGTCTATCATATTTTTCCAGATGCATTTTGTTTATTCTCCTCATCCTGATGTTCCAGTATTCCTTATTTTATAGATTCCTTTCTGTTTAGAAAAAGTCCTTTAACCATTCTGCTAGGATAGTTGTGCAGGTGACAAATTCCAAGTTTTCTTTCATCTGAGAATGTCTTGACTTCTTCTAATGGTCTTGAAGGATATTTTTGTTGGATGTAGGACTCCAGGTTGGTAGTTCTTTTCTTTAAACCCTTGAAAAAATGTTGTGCTACTTTCTTCTATCTTCCATGGTTTCTGGTGAGAAAATTTGACCTATATTGTTTCTAGTTCTCTAAAATAATTTAACATATCTTACAGGATAGTTCTACTGTCAACAAATCCTCTCAATTTGTGTTTGTCTAAGAAAGCCTGTTCTTCTCTTCCCTTTTGAAGAATAATTTCACAGGATACAGAATTTTATGCTAGTAGTATGTGTCTTTCTTTACTTTTTTTCTTTTACCAATTTAAATATTTCACTCACTCTCATCTTGCTTGCATGACTTCTGAGAAGTCAAATGTAATTCTTTGCTCATGTATTGGTAAAATGATTTTGCTCGATTTTTTTCTTTGATTTCCTGCAATCTGAATATTGTATGCCTAGGTGTAGTTTTGTGAACATTTATTTTGTTTGGTGTTTTCTGAATTTCTTGGTTCTGTGGTTTGGTGTCTGCCATTAATTTGGGGAAATTTTCAGTGAAGGGAAAGCAAGGAACGAGAGATAGGTAAGTGAGAAATGAAAGACAGAGACCAGGCAGAGATACACATGAGAGTTTATTTGTCAGAGCTGACAAATAAAGGCTATCTCTCTATAGTGGAGAGAAGCAAAACAGGCTTTGGTTCCAGGACTTTTTTTGGGCAGGCTCAGGAATCAGAGCCGGGTGGGTCCTAGTGCAGGCGGTTAGGGGTTGAGTTGGTATGAGCCGTGGTGAGCCTTTCTCAGAAATGCCCCTGGGTGGGAAAGTGAAACTTTTTTCTTAAAACAGCAGCTGTCACTTAAGCTGGCTATCCAGATGCTTAGCAAAGACCTTATACTCAGTGATTATTGTTTCAAAAATTCTTATTTATTTCTCTCTCTTTTTCTGGTATTACTGTTATGCACCAGTTACATCTTTTTTAGTCAATCCACAGCTTTTGTATGCTCTTTTCTTTCTTTCTTTTTTTTTTTTTCAGTCTTCTCTCTTTTTTAAGTTTTGGAAGTTTCTATTATCATGACTTGGCATATTTTGTTTATTTTTCTTTGAATTTTCATGTCTTTGCATATAGTACCCACCTAAAGCATGTTGTCTACTTTTTTTTCCATTAAATCTCTTACTATGTTAATCATAGGTTTTTTTGTTTTAACAATCCTGGTCTGAAAATTGTAGCATTCCTGCCACATCTGATTCTGATTCTGGTCCTTGCTCAGCCTCTTCAAACTCTGTGTTTTACATTTTAGCATGCCTGGTCATTTTTGTGTTGGAAGCCAGATATGATGTATTAGGTAAAAGGAAGCAGTGGTGCATGCCTATAATTCCAGCAGCTCAGGAGGCTGAGGCAGGAGGATTGAGAGAGAGTTCAAAGCCAGCCTCAGCAATTTAATCACTAAGTAGAAAAAAACAAAACAAAACAAAGCAACAAAACCCCAAACCACCAAACCAGAATCTCCATGGCATACAAAAATTATGTTTATTTTTAGTCATAACTCTAGCAGTTGGTGTTGGTTCTGCTCATTTGGGTTGGGTTCTGCTGACTTTGCCTGGGGTCTTTCATATGCACAAAGGCAGCTGGTGGTTGGTAGGGGCTGGCTGATCTTTTATGGTCTCAGCTGGTATGACTCTGCTCTCCCTCATGTGATCCCTTGTCCTCTAGCAGGCAGCTCAGGCTGTTCGCAGAGTGGCTGGGCAGGGTTCTGCAGCACCTCCTGAGACCTATGATCAGAACCTTGTAATGCTTCTGTTTTTGTTGAAAAAAGCATGTCATAAGACTATCTTGGATTCTAGTGATAAGAAGGGACAGAGCCTATTTTAGCAATCACTCTCCCATAGTTTATTTTATTTTAGAGGTTTTGTTCAAATATTCACTGTTTTTTTTTTGTTATTTCTTCTTTTGAGTTTTAAAACCCATATGCATAGTATACTTTGGTAAAAATATAAATTTAAAAATATTTATAGCTTGTTTCTGGAATCTATGCTAAGGATAAAAAAATTATATGCAAGGATATTTTCTGCAGTGTTATTTGACACAATAATAAAAAAAGAAAATCTTAAGTGTTCAATAAAGAGAATGTTAAATAAGTTATGGTATATTTATTAAATGGGTTATTCAGCAGCCATTAAGAATATTATCTTTGGGTGTGGTGGCACACACCTGTAATCCCAGATTCTCTTACAGGAATTTTAGAACATGATGTAGGCATTTGTCAGATGCTCACCAGTGTACATGCAAAGCCCAAATAATAATCCTGACATCTGCTTTAGGGGAAGGTTCCCATCATCCTGTGAGTCTTGGGCTCCACCCTCAGCCACCTCATACTCTCTGCAGCTGTCTTTTTTTTTTTTTTCCTGGAGACTGAAGAAAGAATGTTGAGAGAGGAGTCTTGGGATTGACAGTGGCAATGTGTTCTTAGTGCCCCTCCCAGCAAAGTGGGAAGGGCCACCTGACCCTGTTTCATAATCTACCCCAGTAGGAATTGTAGCAATGTCGATAAAGATGATAATAAAGTCCTCTGCACCACCCTCAGGGCTGAAACCCATTAGACCTTGCTAATGAGGTAAAATCCATCTTCTGTTAATAGGGAGAAACTGGCTCCTTAAATAGATTACAAACACACTGAGCACTTAGATTTTTTTTTGAATGGGCAATGAATTCATAGCTTTCTAAATTTTAATGAAGATAGAAAAGTATATCCAAAAAGTCTTCCTAAGTCCCTGTTCCCATCCACTTCCATCCCCTACAAATGCATGACCACTGGGCTGATGGCGTCACTCAACCGCAGAGCACATGCTTAGCATGCACAAGGTCCTGGATTCAGTTCCCAATACTACTAATAATAATGACAACAACAACAATAATAATTTAAAAAAACAAACTTTACTGAAGTATAATGTTCATACAATAAAATTTATGCATACATTGTTGGCATTTAATTTGATGACTTTTGAGAAATATGAGCACTTAATAAGATATAGAAGTCATCCATCACCCCAGAAAGTTTTAGTCTCCCTTGCAGTCCCCAGTCAACCACTGATCTGCTTCCTGTCACTATGAATTAGTTCTGCTTGTTTAAATGTTTTCTATAAATGGAATTATATGGTAGGCTCTCTTTTGCATCCAGCTTCTTTGATTCCACATAGTGGTTCTGAGATGATTTATGTTGTGGCATCTATTAGTGATGTTAACTTTTTGATTACTGTTCCTTTTTATGGATGGACCAAATTTTGTTTAGCCATTCCTTAATTGATGAAGATTTGGATCATTTCCAGTCATAAACAACCGTGAATAAAGATGCTATGCACATTTGTGTACAAGACATTTTTTAAAGATAATTTATTCTTTTCATGCAGATTTTCACAAGCTTTTGAGCATCCAGAGTTTATGGAGTTACGGTCACTAGCTTCCTGTGGCTGTTTGCTTATGTGTATGAGATTTCTTTTTTTTCAGATGTGTGTTTTCATTGCCCTTCAGTAAATAAATACTTAAGAGTAGAATTATGGGTCATATGGTAGATATGTGTTTTGCTTTAAAAGATATTCCAGTATTTCTCCAAAGTGGTTGTACTATTTTAAATTCCTGCTGGAAAATGAAAAGAGCTCTTGTTGTTTTCTATCCTAACCAGCACTTGATATTACAAGTCTTTTTGATTTTAACCACTCTGGTGGGAGTTAAGTGGTATCTTGCTGTGGTTTGTTTTGCATTTCTCTGATGACTACTGATATTGAGCCTTGTTTCATATACCTGTCCATTTGCATATCTTTTGTGAAGTGTTGGTTCATGTCTTTCCTTCATTTTTTCATTGTTCAGCTTCCTATTAGTGAACTCACTAATAGTACAAGTTCTTTTTGTTTGTTTTTGTTTTGGTCCTGGGGATTGGACCCAGGTGTTCTACCACTGATCTATATCATGTATCCTCCTTGCTTTTTTTTTTTTCTTTTCTTTTTTTTTTTTTTTTAATTTTTTATTGTGGGTTGTTCAAAACATTACAAATTTCTTGACATATCATATTCCACACTTTGATTCAAGTGGGTTATGAACTCCCACCTTCACCCCATACACAGATTGCAGAATCACATCAGTTACACATCCATTGATTTACATATTGCCATACTAGTGTCTGTTGTGCTCCGCTGCCTTTCCCATCCTCCACCCTCCCCCCTCCCCACCTCTCCCCTCCCCTCCCCTCCTCTCTCTCTACCCCCTCCACTGTATAACCCTGAGGGTCTCCTTCCATTTCCATGCAATTTCCCTTCTCTCTCCCTTTCCCTCCCACCTCTCATCCCTGTTTAATGTTAATCTTCTTCTCATGCTCTTCGTCCCTACTCTGTTCTTAGTTACTCTCCTTATATCAAAGAAGACATTTGGCATTTGTTTTTTAGGGATTGGCTAGCTTCACTTAGCATAATCTGCTCTAATGCCATCCATTTCCCTGTAAATTCTATGATTTTGTCATTTTTTAATGCAGAGTAATACTCCATTGTGTATAAATGCCACATTTTTTTTATCCATTCGTCTATTGAAGGGCACTCCTTGCTTTTTTTAAAAAAAAAAAAATTGAGACTAGATCTCACTAAGCTGCTGAGGCTGGCCTCACACTTATGATCCTTCGGCCTCAGCTTCCTGAGTGGCTGGGATTATAGGCCTGTGCCAGTGTGTGCTGCTCTCTAGGTTGTCTTGCTGGAGCCAACTCTCAGGGTTGGACACCTGGAAAAGGGAATTCTATCACATCAGTAACCTCAAAGTGTAAATTTTGTTGGAATGAAAAGAGGCCCCAGAAAGGTTAAACTGAGGTAATTTTCTTCTTCTTTTCCTTCTGTGGATTTTCTCTCCAGATTTGGGCCTCCTGTCAGATTAGAGGCTGCAGGGCCACTCACTTGGGTCATTCTTATTTTCCCCCACTCTTTTTCAGAGCTTGGCGCTACTCAACAAATAGACCAAGATGGTTCTCAGTGTGATCCCTAGAACAGCAGCCCAAGAAACTTGCATTACTCAGAAACTCGCTAGAAAGGCAAATTTGCAATTAGAGCAGTGGGTCTCACACTGGGATGTGCATCAGAATTTCTGGCAGAACTCATCAGAAGAGTTAAAACAAAGATTACTAGGGCCAGCCCTGGAATTCCCTAGGTCTGGAGTGGGCCTGAGAACATGCACGTCTAACAGATTCCCTGGTGATCATGCTGCTGCTGCTCTGGGGGGATGCACTTGGAGAGGCACCAAATGAGAGGTTCTAATCAGTTGGTGGAGATCAGACAGGCCCAGCCAGCATGTGTCAAAAGCATCCCCAGGATTCAGACTTTCAGTTGAGATTGGAAATTCCTGTTGTTGGTCTGGGGTGCATCATGACTATATGTGCACGTGTCCAGTGGAAAAGATTTTTACGTACAGAGCCTTTCTCATGGGCTTCTTCCTCCATCTAACCTTTCATTACAAGCCAACCCTGTCTGGCCAGTGTGATTGGGGCTCTTAGACTTCCTCTAAGGATCTGCAGGGTCCTCTCTGTTTGGGTCTGAGCATGGTGGTTTCCTGGAGTGCTGCTGCAGCTGGTAGCTCACCTGCTTGACCCCAAGTGCTGTTGGAGCCTTAGAGGACAATTCAGGGGAGTGAACCATTGAGAGCTGTGGGAGGGCTCGCAGCCTCCTTGGCTGAAAGGGGACTCATCACCTTTGGTGCTGGTGCTGGTGAGCATGGAAGGTGTTGCTAAGGGAATGTGACTCATCTGGCTGTTATGAAATTATATTGAATTCCCCAATGACTCTGTTTACTGTAATACATCGAGCCTTTGACCTTTGATTTTTCAGTTGTGCCTATCTCAAATCAGCACTTTTGATTATTTTTACTCTTTTATTGAAGTATAATTTGCATATGGTTTAATGCACAGATTTTTTTTTTTAAGTTTTACCATTGAGCTACATTCTCAGCATTGAGCTACATCCCCAGCCTTTTTTTTTTTTTTTTTGAGACAGGGTCTAGCTAAGTCACAGGCTGATCTGGAACTTGTGATCCTTCCATTTCAGCCTCTTGAGACACTGGGATCATAGACATGTGCCACCATGACGGGCTAATGCACAGATTTCTAAAGTAGACAGCTTAATGAATCTTTACCTATGTAAACATGTGTGTCACTATCACGTAGATTAGGATAAAGAACATTTCCATCACTCCAATAAGTTCCTTTGAGTCCTTTCCTAGTCAGTTCTTATCTACTATCTAACAGGCAACCAATATTCCTACATCTCTTGCCATAGATGTTTTGCCTATTCCTTTTTTTTCTAAAAATTTAAAAATATATATTCTTTAATTTTTAATTGACATATATTAATTGTGCATTTTATGGGCATACAGTGTGATATTTCAATGCATGTGTACACTGTGTAATGATCGGATCAGGGTAACTCAACATTTAGCATTTAGCATTTCTTTGTGTGGGAAACATTCAAAATCTTCTCTATTGGCTATTTTTCCCTCCCCCTCCCCCCTCCCCCTCC